>NC_134456.1:31481791-32088458 GCF_047948215.1 Lycorma delicatula
CACACATACACATACACATACACACACACACACACACACACACACACACACACACACACACACACACACACACACTCGTATAAATGGGACAATTTTTTGGTAAGTGTTTGGGATCAATATCTACAGGAAGTGGGGTAGATAGTTTCTTTGGAGTCAATTTTCTCAAAGTTTTGCAAAAATAACCGCACTTTATATTAAATTCCAGCACACGCGTATTATCTTATCATTTTAAAAAACTTTTAACCCCTAATTCTCCCCTTTCTCAAAAGTCGCAAAAAAGCTATCTTTTTATTTATCGCATATTTTTTTAACCGATTTTTTGTCTTCCTAAGCACAGTAGCAGTAGTAGTAGTAGTAACCCACCGGGCTGGTCTAGTGGTGAACGCGTGTTCCCAAATCAGCTGATTTGGAAGTCGAGAGTTCCAGCGTTGAAGTCCTAGTAAAGGCAGTTACTTTTATACGGATTTGAATACTAGATCGCGGATACCGGTGTTCTTTGGTGGTTGGGTTTTTCAGTTAACCACACATCTCAGGAATGGTCCAACTAATACTATACAAGAATACACTTCATTTACACTCATACATATCATCCTCACTCATCCTCTCAAGTAATACGTGAATGGTAATGCCCAGAGGCTAAATAGGAAAAAGAAAAAAAGAGAAGCACAGTAGTGCTGCATGTAGTCTCCCAAAAAAAAAAAAAAAAATACTTTGCAGCAATATTGGGTGTGGGGGAGCCAATAAAAATTAAAAAATATAGATTTTTTGAATTTTTTAAACTTTACATATATTATTATTCTTTCGCAATATAAGAATGAATAAACAATGCCAGGATAGTTCAACAAATTTGTCAGCGTTTTTATTAAATTTTAATCGACAATAAAATAATCATTATTATATTAATGAACATTATAAAAAAATTAAACATAACCAACCGATTAGAACATAAAAAAATATTAAAACAAAGTAAAGAAAACACAGTAAGAAAACAAAAAAAAATTGTTAAATTAGTTGCTTCAGGAGCCTACACATAATCTTTAAAACCGTATAAAAGTATAAAATATAGATTATTTTTCATTGCTCGTTATTCTAATAAACAATACAAAAGAAAATTAATCTATTTCACTTTTATAAATTAATTTTTCTTCATATTTTTAATTTAAAAATAATCCTTGTTATTTAAATTTTATTTACTACTTTTCAATATTTTAAAAGGAAGTTATTTTTATTATAATTTAAAGAAAAGACTATTATGGAATATTTCTTAAACTTTTTTATTCATTAAAAAAACTTAATTCTCTCTACTGTACTGAAAAAAATTAAACATAATTTTCTTTTTGAAGTGGTGAAATGTAAAAATTCAATAACCAGCAAAAGTAAACTACACTCAATACCATTCATAATACAAAAATGGAAAATAAATAAAAAATAAACTACGGTGTAATAAAGGAAATAACAACAACAATAAACAATCAAAATATAATTTTCACGTTGAAACAAAATTATATCTTCTTTAATGTTTTATTAATCTTGAGTTTTACAATAAAAAATAAATATTAAGCAAAGTGTAGACGTAAAGAAAAACGATTAAAAAAAATACAGAATATAACTTTTGATGCAGAAATGAAAAAAATATATACATAAAAAGAAATCGTTCGGTTGAAAAGAGAGAAATGAAAAAAATAAGTAAATATTCATTTATAGAAATTAAAACATAAAGAAAACCAACCCAAGGAAAAGATTGACACTGAATTTTTTTTTCTAAAACTTTATTTGAGTGCTTGTGTCAAAAAAAAATTAACAAGGAAAACTTATTTGCGTTTTAAAAAATAAATTAAAAAAACCATAAACTTACAAATTAATGAGAAAATCAATGTAAAATTTAACATTAATTCAAAATAAAAATTTACTAAATAATCAATAATTAACATTTAACCGACTTCAAAAATAAAGAGGTTCTTTATTTAACCCGTTTTTTTTAAAAATAATATTCAAACTTCATGCTTTTTAAAATACATTGATTTCTTTAAAAATAAAGTTAAAAGATACAACTGAATAAAAAATCTACTAAAATGTAAAAAAATCTGATATGGATACCACATGACTTCCTTGTACGCCGATTAAATTACATAAAATTTTATTTCACTAATAACTTTTGACTTTTTCATATTTTTTTTATTGATTTATTATTTATCATAAAAGGTTTTTTTTACAATCAGAGGTTAATATTTATTAAAAAATTAATATATTTAAATTAAAAAAAAAGGATATGAATTCAGATTCGAATCGATGTATCCTTGTAAGATCCAAATATTTCATTAATTAAAATTTTATTTGACTATAACTCTGGAACCAATGAAAATGAAAACATGTATCGTTGGAAGTTTCTCAATGAGGGCTTATTACTGCAGTTAAGAAAAAGTCCAAAATCCAATTTTTTTTAAATTTTGGGCTTTTTTTGGAAACTTTTGGTTCAATCGATTGCAATCAAAAGGAGAGGTGCATAAGTAGATATTATAACAATCCTAAATTCAAAATTTCAACATCCTACGGTAAATTTTTTTTGAGTTAAGTGAGATATATACGTACATACTTACAGACGTCACGACGAAATTAGTCAAAATGGATTCAGGAAGCTCAAAATGGATATTTCCGTTGAAATTTGAAAACCGATATTTTTCGCGATCACAAACAATACTATAATAATATTTTATCAATACCTTTTAAATTCTCTAAAATCTACTTTTTGAGGTCGAAACCAATTTTAAATGTTGCTAAATCGTTGATATTGCTTTTTAGTTGGGCGCCTTCGACAAATATTAAAATTCAAAGAAGAATTTATAAAGTATCTCTTTGTTTTTTAATACATTTTTTAAATATGTTTTATTTATGATAGAAAAATCACAAAAAGAACATACAATATAATGCAAAATCAAAACAATAAAAAACACTTATAATTCATCGATTTTATCATTTAAGATTCTATTTGCAGAAAACAACGATGGGAGAAATTTAAATTACTACAAAATAAAAATGTACTTAATAGCATTTTGTAATGATTAAATGATAAATACATTTTTTTTAAACTGAGTCCCAAAATAACACGCTAATATTTTAAAAAATAAAATAAAAAAGTAGAATGCTTTTTTATTTTGGAGTCCATAAAAGAGATATATTTTATGAAAATTATATAGATTTATTAAGTACAATTTACTTACATGACATGACTCTTTATACTTTTTTTATTTACTTTAGTTAGTTTAATGAAGATATCTATGCGATTTATACAAACAACTTATATAAAGATGTCTGATAGCAATTCTTTACTCTGTGGTCACCTCAACACAAAATATTCCATTAAAATCCTTACAAGTATTTATATCAACCAAAAAATTAGGATTTTGCTCTGAATTTACCCGTTCAAAATTTATATAAATAGAAAATTAATTGCGAAAAAATTACATTTGAAAACATTTTATAAGATAATTTTTTTTGAAGGACACATTTTACTGGAGTAAATTTTGTATCAATTATTTCTTAAGGATGAAATTTAGCAGAAGATAATTAAATTAAATTAATAATAATAAAAATAAATAAATTAATAATAATAATAATAATTGAATTAATATTTTAATAATAATAGTAATAATAATAAGAAAGAATTAAACAATTTTCATTGAAAATATTTATTGAAATTTTAATTCCGTCACACTAACAGAATATTTTTTTATGAATCCCTTTTTTTGTTGTAATAAAAAAAATGTTGTAATAATATATAAATTAATAACAGCATTCGTAAGAATATTATTTTTTTTGAAATTAAGACGGAAAAATTATTTTGTTTCAGCAGTAACAGTGTTTCTTTTTGTGATCTTCTTCCACGAATTTATTTTAGCAAAAATATTGGGGCATAAGAATTAAAACAAATTTTATAAGATTTTTTTAACTTAAATTTCCTTACTGGTTTATAAATCACAACAAATATTTGACGAAACTGTAGATTATTAATTTCATGTAATAAAATACATTTTGTAATACTTCCATTGCTTTTTACATAACTTTAAAGAAAGAAACTACTTTTTAAAACAATTTAATTCAAAAGCTGCGTTGAATTATTGAGACAAAAGTAACTTTTAAATACAGAACAAACACAGTTCCAAGATTAAAGTTATAAAAAATGTGATGGATATAAACTGTAGGTTTATTAATAAGATAAATTACTTTATTTCCTAAAATTTTAACCGCGATCATAAAATACGTATGAAGCCGCTAGATCAGATCCTTGATTTCATAAAAGTAATATTAATGAATAATTGTTTAAATTATTTACCTATATTTTTCTATTTTTCAGATGAGATTTCATTTAAAACCACTAAATTCACATTTTAATTTGCGTCCCAAGATTTACAATCAGGCTTAATTCCATTAAAGGCAAAGAAATCATAGCGAAATCTTTCATCAGCCGACATTCGCTTACGAAGCGTTTCCGAACCCATGTTTATATGAACTTTTTCTTTATATTTTTAGTAGAACATATGAAAGTTTGTTATATTCTTCTTGAATCACTCTATACAAAATAATCATACCACGAATACCTACAAGATTTTTTTAAGTAATACAAATAATATTCAATTTCTCAAACACGGTTACCGCTAAATTATTTAAAAAGTGAAAGTCTACCTTATCAGGAAATTAAATGTGTTTTCCCTAGATCTTCAGTCCGTTGACCATCATCAAGGAAAATAAAATAATATGATAAAGTTAAAAAATTAAAATGATTAGGCAGTCATGACCGTTTGCTATTTAACAGTCTACTGAATTTTGAAATGTAATCTCGTAAAATAAAATGAAATTAACGGTAACATTTTGTAAGAATGATTTTTTATTTATTTAAATTATTATCTCTTTATAATCTATCTATACTCAGGGCATATTTAAATTTAAATTTATCATTTTTAAATAATTTTTACTCATAAATTAGCTTTTTATGATTACTGTAAATGTGATATTTTTCTAAATTAGATGTATTATAATAATTATAAGAAATGTCTAAAATTTTCATGAATGTATTTGGATTGGATGTATGATCATTATCTAATATATGTCTAGCAAAGTTAGAATTTTTTGGTTTAATTTGTTTTTTGAATTATTTGGTTTTAATACTATCCATCTGTTCTTTTGCACTTATAGAGAATTTACAATTGTTCATACCGATATATATCGTGTCACAATCTTCATACCACAAACTATAAACCCCTTGTTTATCAAAATTAGTATCATTACTATATGATATCTTATTATAATTATTATTAATATATTTTTGTTAATTTTTTTATATAACTTTCCATTTTGCTGACTAAATAGAGTGTATTCATTTTTTATATATATTTTTTCGTTTTTATCTGATGATAATTTTACACAAATTTACAGAAATCATAAAAAGCTAATTAATGGGCAATAAGTTTTTAAAGATGATAAATTGTTTAAATATGCCCTGAATATAGATAGATATAGATATAATTATTTAAATAAATATTCTTAAAATATCGTTCCCGTTAATTTCATTTTGTTACACCAGATTACAGTTTATATTTTAATTCAATATACTAATAAATAGCAAACAACCATGATTGCTTAATCCTTTCAATTTTTTAACTTTATTTTGTAATATTATTTTATTCTTCTAGATGATGGTATAATAACTGAAAGATCTAGGGAAAACAGATTTAATTTATTGGCAAGGTGGATTTTCACTTTTTTAATAATTTTTAATAACAAATAATACTGTGTAATACGAATATAGAAATACAAATTTTATAAAAACCACAAATCGGAATTATTCAATCTAGAAGTAACTATAAAAATAACTGATGAATTGTATTTTCTGATAGATCTACTTCTTGGGGAATCAGCATATATATAAACAGTTTTTAAAATTCTTTTATGGCAATTCTTCAAGGTTTTATAATGAATCGGATTTTTTATAAAAACTAGCCAGGGTGCCGCGCCCCCTGGACCCTCGCTATGTTCGTTATCCTCAGTTGTGAAAATAATACCGTTAAATAACAATTGAAGCCTGAAAAGCTTTCTTTTTTCCGTGTTTACATCGTATTTGACATAGAAGCTTTGATACGATTCTGAAGTAGACAAACATATCCCTTTTAGTTCCCCTTACTATTTCCGGTTAGGGCAATACGACCATACTTCTGTCATGGTGCCAATGTGACCACAATCGAAGTACTTAAACTGTACATTAGAACAAAAGCCACTTCTATCCTTATTTGACCAGGATAGTTCCACGACGACATCAGTGCGAACTAGTGAGGTATTTAACTGCAACACACGTTGCAAATTTATTGCACCTCGAGTCTAGGGGCAGCGCTCTCGGTCAGCATCTAACCGAGAATCACATACTTCACCTGTTTCAGAGGACCGAGGTACTCTAATTCTTTTAACAGACTTTAAATAATAAAAAAGGTTACTTCTCTTTCTTGAAGGCATATTTTTTTTAAATTTTAACACTCCAATATCGACAGCAAGAATAAACAATCAACACCCATAAAAGTTCGGTAAATTGCTAACTTATGCTAATTACAATAATAATAAAAATATTAGATATTTTACAAATTACGTTAGATGATTATAAATCTGAACTCAGAGAATTTTTTATGTTACCATGGTAACAGAAATATAATGAAATAGAAGTATTAATCTTTTTCTTTAATATCTTAACTCCTATTAGGAATATGGTGTTAATTCTAATTGGTGATAATGACCAAGTAACTAACGAATAAATCTGCAAAGTTTTATTGGATCTGTTCAGTAGTTTTTTTCGTGATGCGCGCACAGGGACGACCCTAGTTAACATTTTATCATATACATAGATTATTAGTTAAAAAATGATCATAGCAAAATTTATACAAAAAACACGTATTACTACAGTTTGAATTATTGAAAATTTGGAGGAAATATAGTTCAAATTAATCTGAAATTAATAATTGTAAACTCTTTTAATTTGAAATTTAAAAATTTCGGGCTTTTCTGAATATGTTTAAGAAAATAACATGTGTATGTCTTAATTTTAAACTGTAAATATCCATATGAAGACCGCTTACATAAAGAAATTTTTCAATTTAATTTTAAACTTATTCATTAGGTGCAATTAATTTTTCAATAAATTTAACTTCCATTATTTTTTAAGAAAATATACATTTATTCGAGCATTTATGAAATTTAAACCTAAAATTTTCTGAAAAAGAAAGAATATTAACCGATGATATTATTTACATATATGCATTATTTCCTCTATGGCTTTTCTTTTTTATTGTATTAATCAACTTTTACTACTTAATTCTACCATAATGATTTTCTATCTCAAACCTGTTTTAATGTATGAACTCAAAAATCAGGATAACAGTTCTTGTGAACATTTTTTGAGGAAGCCCGACCAAATGGATTCATCTATACAATCCATTATTGTATTACAATTATTAATTTGGTCTATTCACATTTTATTTAGTAATACGCTTTATATTTACGTATATTTTACAATCCAAAATGGAAATCAACGTAATCTTATTTATTAATCAGAGAATATTAAATTACATTAGTATTTCACTAGGAGATCTGTACTGCTCCGCAGCAGCAGCAAATAAATTAACTTATAACAGATAATTTACTTTGTGATTCAAAAGACGTACTTGCAAATAACATTAGCTATGCGTTGTCCTTCAGGTTTCATGTCCTTTTTCGCATTTCTAAAAAAACTTTTATTCCTGATAGGGCAACAACTAAATTTGTCCACGGCTAAAAACCGGTTCAGGTAAGTAGACTGCTACTCCGTCCAGAGATTGTCCTTGCACCTTTTTGATGGTCTTTCAAAATACCAACCGTATAGGAGATTGTTTACGTTTAAAAGAAAATGGGACATTTGAAAAAATTTCGTGGTGAGTGTTTTAAAACCCGAACAAATTCTGTATCCAGAATCCACTACGTGCCACAAGGAGAATAATACTATATTATTATATATTACTGCTACTATATATTATTATATTATACTTAATTAATTGTTGAGATACGGTTGTTTGAGTTTCTTTTTAATAGAGAGGAAAAGTGTATGTTCCCTTAAAAGGTTTTTAGGGATTGACTGTTAGATGTTAACTGTTAGGCTCATTTGATAATGCTTAACATGGTGAGTGTTTTAAAACCCATAAGAACAATTTCTTTATCTTAATTAGTTGCTAAGATATCTCTATATGAATGCCATTAAGGTAAGGCTTTGAGTATGAGAAAAGCTATATTCCCTTAAAACTCCTCTCATAATTGAGTGACCCTTGTCGGTGCATGTTAGTTAACTGTGATCTGATGTAATGAGTGTTTTAAGATTCTAACTGAATTAGTTACTGAGTAATTGCAGAAAAACTAAACTCTTTTAATTTGTTTACCAATTTTTTTTTTAATATATAGATTATAAGACAGTTGAAAACAATGATTGTAGTATAATGGTAGTGTATAATGGTAGCTTTTTAACAATAAGATTCCAGGTTGTACACCCGAAAAGGTTTAATAGGTTTGTTACAAGTCTAGATTTTCATATCATATTCCATTAGGTAATCAGAAAGAGGATCCGAACCAACTCGGCTAACCCATAAATATTAAATATTAAAAAAAATTTGTTGTAAAAACTAATTAATAAAGGTTTTTTTTTTTGCTCAATAACAATTATAATTACAATCGGCTCTCCTGCGGAGCCATAAGTAAGATTCCCGACAAAAGCACGTGATAAGAAGGTCCTTAAGGAACCCCCAAAATAAATACACAATAAAAAGTTGCAAGCAACTTAAAGTCAAATATGAAATTTCAAGCTCAAGTCATAAATCACGAACCATTAATTTCAGCACCATATAGTCCACAAAACAAACATTAATAACAAATAAGAAGGAAAAAGAAAGAGAAGTAACAAGAAATTAGATACGACACCACTAAACTTGACGGTGTTAGATTCCAAACTGTTACGCAGACTCTAAGTCGAGTACGATTGTTCAATTGTGGAATGGCCACATCTGAACCCAAACTGATGGTCCGGAATTATCCTCCTACTCTCCAACACTGGCCTAAGCCTGTGCAGTAGTAAACTCTCAAACGATTTAGATAAGACCGGTAACAGGCTAATTGGTAAGAAGAAACTTCCTGTGCAGGCTTTCATGGCTTCAAAATCATCGCCACCTGCGACACCTTCCATTCCGCTGGGAAGTAAGACGTCCGCAGAAAAGCGTTAAATAAATTCCTGATGTACTCGATGCCTTTAAGGGGTAGCATAACAAGCATTTTGTGCGTCATTAAGTCAAAGCCTGGGGCCTTCCTTGGTCGACTAATTTTAGTATCTCCCTTTGCAGAGATCGGTTTAATCGGGAAGCTGACTGGCATTGGTCTCTCAAGGAAGTCTTAACATCCACATCACCGTGCCTATTAATTTTATAAAATTAATAATTTTTTATAAATTAATAAAGTAAACATAAATTTTAAATTCAAAAAATAAACAATAAATAAAAATTACAGATTTTTTATACGCATAGATTATGTTAAATAAAAAAAAACTGTAGAATTGGAGCAGCAAGCAAAATTCGCAAATCTAATTGTTTTAAATCAATTATATAATAAATGGTTATAACAATTTCTCAAAAAACAACTACGTAGTTATAAAAATCCAATATTCTAAAATTTAAAACGATTTCAAGCATTCCTTCTTAAATCTGAAATACGATGTATTTATCTTACTACTATATATATTTATGAACTGAAAAGCGATAAAAAATTATATATAATATAAGAAATAAAGAAACAAGAATAGGAGGAGTTTATATAAAGAAGAGGGGCGGAAAGGGGTATTCTGGGATCGGGTAAGCAGCAGCCCTCGGAGATAACACCCCGAAGGACTCATCAGAAAAATGGGGATGAAAAGGAAATGAACAAACGCGTGCGCTGGCTGGAGCGATAAGACTGGCGAACAAAAAGACACAATGAAGATAATGGTAGGAGAGAATAAGAGACACAAGCAGCACAATAATGAGTGTAATAAGTTAGTCGGCAATGTGCGCGCGGCAGATACTGCACATTAGCCTGTTTAGATCCAACAAAAGATGACAACGGAAAGAGCTTGGAAGAAGCTGTGTTGCCAGAATGGAGGAATAATTTAAAATAAATGACTTCATCTTGTTTTCATTTAAGTAACAAGGAAATAAGGAATGAATGCATTAATAGAATATAAATGCAAATAGGCTATCGTTCTTGCTTCGCACTAGAACAGCACGAGCACTTCAAATCGCAGTTTTTTTTTCTCTTTCTCCTTCACAATATCTGCAAACGGAACTAGCGCAAATGTGGCGTGAATATTTCTTTTATTTTTGTTTCAATTCTTTTAAAATGTAATAAGCTTAAATAAACCTTTTCATGAAATATCTTCCTATACTTTTATTCTTAACAATTCACAGTAAAATTATAATTTTACCGTAAAAAAATGTTTAAATTAAATAAAATTGTTTTACTTGTACGATAAAAATAATTAATTATAATTTTTATTAATTGCATTAGTTAAATTATTAATTTAATTATGATAATATAATTTTACAAAACTGTCTTCAATTAAGAACAATTACCACGCTATTGTATAAAAAAATATTAATTTTTGATTTACACACAATATAAAGAAATTGTAATACTCTCATTAAAAAGTATAGAAATTTTTATTTACGATGAAAGAAAATAATGATTTACTTTCAGGAATTAAATATTCGTAAAAAAAAAATAATAATTACAAGAAGATAATAATTATATTGGTATTATATTACTCGTATTTATCTTAAATAAATTTGAGGCCTACGGAAAAAGAGTTTCAACAAAAGTTTTTTTTCTCCGTTTATTAATACAAATAAAATTAAAGAAATTCTTATAATTTTTTTCTTTAGATGTTCTAATAAAATGATAAAAAATTGTCTGTTTGTTTCTTTGTTTGATCATGGAAAACTTTAACATTAAGAATTAATGGTAGTTAATTCATGTTATTTGTTGTACTCCAATGAAGACTAGTCATTATTAATAATTATTTATATATTTATACGGCAATATACGTGGTTTCGCCCACTTTTATTGAGTTTTATTGATGGATGATAATGAATTTTGTAGCGTGTGAAAAATGCCATGCCTGACCGGGATTCGAAACCGGGACGTCCGATTGAAAGGCCAAGATGCTACCACTCTACCACGGCATTAAGAAAGAACTATATGTTCGCATTTTTAGGATAATTCTACAATCACGTAGAGAGGCCGGTACGCCTTTTAAAATAGCTTTTCTTTTTCTTTTTCCTGTTTAGCCTCCGGTAACTACCCTTTAGATAATACTTAAGAGGATGAATGAGGGTGATATGTATGAGTGTGAATGAAGTGTAGTCTTGTATTGTCTCAGTTCGACCATACCTGAGATGTGTGGTTAATTGAAACCCAACCACCAAAGAACACCGGTATCCACGATTCTAGTAAGTCCGTGTAAAAATAGCTGGCTTTACTAGGACTTGAACGCTGGAACTCTCGACTTCCAAATCAGCTGATTTGGGAAGACGCGTTCACCACTAGACCAGCCCGGTGGGTTTTTAAAATAGCTTACATTATTTTTATCACCTTTAAAATATTATTATTTTAGCAGATAATTTTCAATGTCATCTCCACCATTTTCCCCTATCCCAGACTTTATACCTGCCTATTTTACATAGCTTATGATCTCAGCAATTCCAATATTACCAGGCTTCTCATCCTCATTTTTAGCATCTTTGATGTTTACTCCGATACATCTTCTTTATCGTGTGGCATACATTTTATTTGACTATATCAAGAAACCCATCTAGATAAGAGCTATTTGGATAACTTCCAAATAAACTTCTATTTTATTAAGACATTGAAAATTTATTTTATTGACAACTGCTAATTCCAAAAAACTATTCAAGTTTATTCTAATTTTCATCTTCAGACAATGAGGAGTTATTTGAATTCTTTGATACATCCTAGGGTGTTCGCCATGGCTCAGTGTTGGGGCCTAACCTGTACTCTAACTTCACTGCGGACCTTCCATTCACAGAAAATACCACTATTGTATCGTTTCCCGATGACATGGCAATCGTGGCTGTCGATTATGATTCAACTCAAGCCTCGAATATGAGGCTTGACGTCCAAAGCCGACTTCTGTTTTATTAAAATCTTGAAAACTCATTTTATTGAGCATCTGCAACTCCATACCCAAAAAAGTCAATTTTCATCTTAAAAAAATCATTTCTGATATTGTTAATTTATCATTTACAATAAGGGTATTATTATGGTTCATAAATCCAAAATATACAAGCGTCGTCAAACCTCCGTTAATGCTTTTCATAACCTCTGTTTTAATTTTATCTCGATTCAACCGTTCCAAAATATAGGATGTAACTTCTGAAGGTAAAGCAAATCCTTAATGTCTATTTCATCTCTTACCGATTTAATATAGAATGATAACATAAGTAGGTGAATTAATTTACACTTTTAAGCCCATGTTGATTACTTTAGTCTTTTTCATTTCCTCCTGCCAACATGTAGATCTACTTCAACTCAGTCTTATAATGATTTCCAAACTTTATTCATTATTTTTCTTCCTTAACTATAACATATCTTCATCTTCTGTTACGCCCACTTAGCCGTCGTCAAATTTCTCTGTTCTAATTAACCAATTGTATGCCTACTAACTTCCTTTAAAATATGTAATAATTTATTCGAGAAAATTCTGTACAAATTTATCGATAAATAAATAAAAAGCCTGCCAATCAAAAATAATCGACTCATATAACATTTGCGATGAGAAGAGGTGACTGCCAAGGAATCCATTTAGATGGAGGTTCCATCCCTCGTGCTGAAAGTGTACGGTATTCAGGTATTCACCTAGATCATCGTCTAAATGGAAGGTTCAATTAGGAAAAAAGGAAACAGCTAACAATTAAAGAGCTATACTGGTTTTTAGGCAGGAAATCGCAACTAAACCTATCTAACAATACAAAGTGATTCTAAAACCAGTTTGGACATATGAAATCCAACCCTGGGGTACGGCAAGTACCATCTAGAGTATTCAGCGTTTCTGGAGTAAATTTATGAGATATATTACACAGGCGCCATGGTTTGTACGGAAAAATGAGATTAATGACTACTAAGGATTGCCATTTATTCGAAAGGAAGTCGATCGATTTGCAACTAAGTGCAAAATAAGACTTCTAACTTGTAAAATTAAACTATCTAGTTCTTATCCCCTTAGATAATGGAAAAGATGTAAGGCGATTAAAGCGGGTACAAGTATTGAACTTAGGAACTTAATAACGATTCTCAGGAAGAGGTCTCTCTTCTTAAGTTGTGCATCATCAAAGTATTTATATTTATGCTTCTAATGTTATTTGTTACTATGTTACTATTTTTCTTTTTATTTTGTGGTTTTATTCGTAGTACTGGACATTATTATGATTTGTAGTTCATTACTGGCTGGACTTTATCAACGCTTATCCTACCTTAGTTACATTTTAGACTTCAACAGTAAATCAAAGTTGTTTCAAGGGAAACTCCTTTATAACTTAATTATTGTCATGAAATATATTTACGGTATCTAATCTACGAAACCAATTGTAAATATAATTTGGGACTCAAAAAAACTCCTCAATTTTTAATCTTTCAACATTTATATATTATAACTTTATCGCCTAAAAATATTCTCATCTGAAATATAATGTCAACTACTGACGCTCATTCAAAAACTCAGAATGATTTTTTAAGCTAAACAATAGTTTTAAGGTATCATGTCGTTATATAACGCCCAAGAACGTGAATCGTTTACACTGATATTTGGTAAATTAAAACTTTTAACTTATCTATATGTTTTTATTTCTGAAAGCGCAATATTTGCTTAAAACAATAGTTATTTATTATGAGGAAAAAATAACAATATCCATTTTCATCAAACTAGACAATAGAACTGATTTCCTAAATTTTAACCCAATATTTCAGTTTACAAAAACGAACCTTCCGTTGCCATTTTAAAAAATTACGTATCCAACTAAAATATCTTAACTAATTTATTAAAATAAAACTTAGCTTTTCTTTTACCGAAACAATATTACTTTTTCTATGAGGTTTACAATAATTCTAATTAAAAAGAAATTAAAACTAAATCCTGAATTTGCTGATGTACATTTAACGAGTATGTAAATGTGTTCAAATAATTTTCATTAACATATGAATTTATTTTAGTAGTTATTCTATTAATTTAATATATCTATGTATTTCATTTATTATTATTTGATGTACTTACATTTTTAATTACTAATAGATTTTAACAACTTCTATTTTTTTAATTTTATTATTAATTGTGTAATTTATGACGCTGCCCTCATCAAAGTTTTACCACAGTCTCTCTTTTTCCACCCAGATAAAGCTCTTACAGATGAATTAGCATACCAATTATTCCAAACTGTAAATGACCTTCGAACTTTACCTAGTTCTAAATTCCTATCAAAAACTCTTTTAAGTCTTTTGGAACATTTTTCCCAAAACTGCCTTCTTTGTTTCTAAAACTTTTTTAAAACCTTTAAACCCTAACTGGTTTAAAATTTTTCAAAACCATTTCAACTCCTCGGTAATGATAAAAATAAAGGAAAATTTTGTTGTAAACCACGTACATCCTATCGAACGGTGAGCTCATTAATTTTAGTCTCGACCGGAACTAAATTATTTTGACAGGAACCCTATTTTTTTCGATAGAACATAGTAATTTTTACAGAACCGGAAGCTATACTATTGTAAATTTTTGTTTGTTTTTTAAAAATCAAGTTTTTGGTGCTTAAAAGAGTTTTTGAAAGGAATTCAGGACTAGATCCTGAATTCCTTTTTGTTCGAAGGTAATTTAAAGGTTATAGATGACACTTTGGAAAAATATGTTGAACAAGATTTTCGTATTGTTGTCCCTAGAATTCAAATTCGCGGTGAAAATATGTGTGTCCCATTTATAAAAATTATCCTCCGGTCTAGAAAGCTCATTTCCATTCGAAAGCGGAAGTTGGCAGTATGACCAAAAGGTAGAGCGCGTCCAACTTGGTGATCAAATTTCTTTGCATTTTCCAGAAAAAAATCACTCCTTCAATTTTAGAAGGGGTGAAGAGTGGTATAGGACATCCGAGTATATATATTTACTTCAATAATTGTCCATTTACTAAAATTTATAAATAATTACAAGTTTAATCATACAGATATCAATAAAAGAAAAATTTTAATCTAAAATAAAACGACAAGAATCTTTTGAAAAATTTCAATTTTTTTAAGAGATAAATTGTGTGAAATTTCTTTGAAAATCCGATAAATATCTTATAAATTACTAGTTGTTACATAGCAGGAAACGTTTAAAAAATTTATTCGCGTCTATACAATTATGAAACAATGATAAATTCAGTTTCTGGATTTGTTAAAAGTAACATTTGGTCACCATTTTGGGATTTTGTTTTCTTGAAAAATTCATTAAAACAATTGTTTAATCATTTTTTTCAATTCTTACAAAAAATTTAGATTTCTAAAAATAGATGAATTAAATAAAAAAAGATATATATTCTAAATAATAAAGGTGTGCAGAATTGTATAAACTGGTAAACGAGGTATTGGTGACATCTGAAGACTATAGTGGAAACAGTGGAGTGAGGTGAAAAGGGATGTCGAAAGAGGGTGTATTTATTGCAGGGTGAGTAATCTGGCCGGAACCCTGTCACCGCACTCAATTTCCTTTGCATCACACCCTGATACCACCCCAAGATATTCTCGAGACAAAACTGGATTACTCCTCTTATTACAAACACATTGCCTTGTCTTTCACCTCTCGCAACATTTTCCCTATTGAAAATTTTATGTACTACATTGTTAGATTACAGCAAAATTATAATTATTATTTATAATTCTTATTAAAAAATTTATTTATTTATTAGTTCTTTTATTACTTTGCGATTTATTCCGTATTAAAATTTTAAATTTTAATGATAGTTAATTCTAATAATGTTTTGTAAAACTAATTTTTTCACATTCATTCAAAATTAATAATATATTAATTTAATTTTCTTCTTACTTCCTTGTACAAAGTAAAGGAAGTATTGTGATCGCGAAACATTTCGGTTATCATATTTCAACGGAAATATCCATTTTGACCATCTCTGAATCAATTTTGACTAGATTCGGTGACATCTCTACGTACGATGTATGTATGTATACAGGATTCATGTGAACTGACCACTTTATTAAAGAATTGGAGGATCGTATCTCACCTTCAAATGAAATAAGTTTAAATAAAGTGCAGCAAAAAAATGTGTATATATAATTTAACAGGCGTACAAGAAAGTCATCTGTTGACCATATCAGCTTTTTTTTTAATGATAAATTGTAGTAAGAAATTGACATCTTGTCAAAATGAAATGAATTCTCCAACCAATGCAAAAATACAAAAAAAAATTATTATAATACAAAAAATACAAAATTCTGTACTGTAATAGAAAAGTATTAGTGTAACAGATATTTATTGTTATTTGTAACAATAACAGTAGATTATCATCAATACAGTAGATCAGCAGTTCTCAACCCAGTTTACTTCGCGAAGTATTGTGATCGCGAAGAATTTTGCTTTTCAGATTTCAACGGAAATATCCATTTTGTTCATCACTGAATCCATTTTGATTAGTTTCGGGGTAACTCGCATAACTCAAAAACTATTAGCCGTAGGATGTTGAAATTTTGGGTTTAGGATTGTTATAATATCTAGTTATGCACGTTCCATTTTGATTGCAATTGACTGAACAAAAAGTGTCCAAAAAAAGCCCAAAATCAAAACATTTGGATTATGGACTTTTTCTTAACTGCAGTAATAATCCCTCATTGAGAGCTTTTCAACGATATATACCATAAGTGGTACTTATTTTCATTGGTTCCAGAGTTATAGCTAAATAAAATTTTAATTAATGAAATATTTGGATCTTACATCGGTTCGAATCCAAATTCATCCTTTTTTAACTTTTTTTTTTTTTTTTTTTAATTTAAATATATTGATTTATTAATAATTATTAACTTCTGATGGTAAAAAAAGTTTTACATATGATAATAATAATAATAATAATAATAATTCAATAACAATAAAAAAAGTTAAAAAAATTTCTTCCTTTAGATAAAATAATTCCCCTAAGAAATGTGTTTAATTTTAATGTATACGTGGCACAAATTCCTAATCACACACACACACACACACACACACACACACACACACACACACACACACACACACACACACACACACACACACACACACACACACACACAGAGGGTGAGAGAGAATAACACTTGCTCAGAATAACACTTAAGTTATAGATAACTTATCTTTGAAAGAACTATGTAAAATTATCCAAAAAAAAAATACTTAATTTTTTAGGGAATATTATGAGAAATATAAATAATAAGAAAACTGTATTTTGCTCTCAGAATAGTGAAAAACATTATACACCATAGAACTGCACACGAACTCTCCTATTTCGGTGTTGTTTCATAATCGATGTCCGCTCACTGGTTCTTTCAATAACCCAAACAAAACACTAATCTTACGGGCGATGTTTTAAGGTTCCTCAGTAAATTTCGTCCAACTTATCCCGATTGCTAACGGGTATATGAATTCGGCGTTGTCGTGATGGAGAATCACATTTCTGATCGATCGGCTGACGGTGCTTTTGTTTCTGTAGGTGGCTTACAGAAACCCGAGAGCCGGAACTAGTACGTACCATTTATAGTGCAACGGTGGAGGAAAACATGACGTGCAATAGGCCTTCTGGTCCGAAAATATAATCATGGAGGAATTTAAGTTAACGAATGCGTTTTCACCTTTACGATGCAAGACTCTCCATTCCTGTGAAACTATACTAGCCGATTTCGACTCGGGAGTGTAATAATTACCCATATCTCACAATTTGAAATCTTGAAACCTACCTGTCACAGACTTTGTGGAACTCTAGGTGCTTTGTGTTAATGGAATGGGCACTTTTATTTCCGAAGTAATTTCATCAATCGTAGAATTCCGATCAGGTCACACAGTTTGATCGATATTGTCATTTATCACACTTGACCTTGAACGCCTATTGCGTTTCATTTTCTAGAGCTTCTTGCCCTTCTTTAAATTTGCTAATTCAGTTATAGAATTCGCTACATGACGTCATATCCCCAAACTACGCAAGAAGGTTAGTAAAAATTCCATAGATTTGAGCCCTCATTCTTGATATAATTCTCGGTAATAACAATTTGTTTTGACAAGACGCTGCTGATCAGAAATACGGAAGCTGAGGCTGCTGGAATCTTAAGTCTCTTCTTACATCTCCCTTTGCGCCAGCTCCCTCATGCTCATATACGAGCCTTGAAACAAAGTTCGTGTTCTATTTGAGGGGGATATATTCGTCTTATATTTGACTCTCGTACATACTGTTTAAAATGATATTTGTTATTTACATAAAGCCCAGTGCAATATTACAAGCATAGGTATCTTTCATAATAATTCTCAAGCTATTCAGGTGCTTCAAATTTGATCAGTTCTGTAAATTTAAAAAAAAATTCCTAGTACTATAGTTATTTGTAGAGTGCGCTAGACGAAAATATAAGCTTAGCTGAGAGAGGAAGGTGCTTGTAATACACATTATACTATTCTATTCGTAAATGTATTCTACATCAACTAGGTATTTTTCATGAGTAATTGTTTATAGTAATAAATAGAATTATTTGAATAAATGGAGATAATTTTTTATGATCAGCTTTTTATTGTATCTAGTGAATAAGAAATAATTTTACCTATAATTTACTTAGTAATTTTACTATAGATTTATCTCATTTATATATTTTCACATATTTTTTTTTTAATAATAGTAATGAAAAGCACTTATTCTAAAAGTTATCGTTGTAAATGCAATTAATACATTAGTGCAAATTTATTATTTTCTTTTAAAATGTTGTGTTTTTGGTTTTCGTTCTTCGAAACAAAACATTAATATTATTGTGAGGGAACGTCCACTCCTTCCTGCTAATACACACTTGATATCTACGTCATTTGACAGGCAAGCCCCTACGTGTGAATTCCTACTTGTGTGTTAGTGTATTCTACCACGTATGTAACTTTTGTTCGATACTCGCCCGTCTCGCGACCCTGTGTTGGTGTACACTGTGGAAATGTGAATGAAAATGGCATGTGTCATTGACCTATTCTTACCTAATCTGATAGGGCGGTTCCCCACGATAGGGGCCGAGGCCCCCATCGGGAACCCCCCTGGACCTTGAGAACAAGCCGAATTTTTCTTCTGTAGCCTAGGTGACCCTTGGGGAGATACCCTTCCCGGTCCTAACGTACGTTTAAGCTCAACTTCGCCTAACTTGTTTGTGTTGTGTTTTTGGCATAATAACAGGATCGGAGCGGAGGTACCCTCTGTAAAATCAACTTAAAATTCATTCCAGTGACAAAGGCAGTTGTACGTGTATAATCTGTAACTCCTTTTAGAGAAATGAGAATTTATTAATAACGTTTCTCTAGAAACAAAATTAATCTATTTTTATTTGATTTTTTTTATTGTTGAGAAATTATTTTATAATTTTAATAATTCTGAGACTACAAATTCCATAATTTCTTCCCCTATTCAAATTATTTTAATATTTTACTTCCATCAAAACTTTTAAGCCGTGCAGTCCTATAGTGGAAAAGATCCACATACGAGGGTTATTTTTTTTTCAAGATTCGATCGGTCACGAAATTAAAACCACAGTGAAAATAAGTTATTAACGAAATAAAAATGTTATGTACTTTTTATTTTAAAAAAATGTGTATATACAATTTAATAGGCGTACAAGGAAATCATGTGGTGTCCACATCAGATTTTTTTGTTATAATACAAAAATATTTTATCATGCATTTCCTTATCCCTTAATTTAAGGAAATTATTTGTCCAGGTGGTCAATTTTATTGAATTTCTGGCTTTAAAATCTTGTTTATTTTCGAAACTGTGTTCTGAAGTGGGTAATGATCACGTCATTTACCGCTGAATTAAGATGAGATGGCTTTCTAAAGGAAATGCTGAGCAGGTTATCTGAGCTACATTTTGAGGTGCAGGTATTCCTTATGGATACCGTTTTAGAACTGTGTGATCGATTGACAGACGAGTTCTGAATCAAAACAATAGAATGACTTTATAACATATTATTAATCGCCATAATCACTTAAATTTAAGTATGCAAGATAAAAACAACAAATCGATTTCCAGAAGACGACGAAATAAAGGTATTTATAAAAAAATTTTAATTTATGAATAATAGTGTTTCAAATGAAAATCTACAGTCTTTTCCAAATTTGGAAAATTATGTGACAATACGCAAAATTGAAATGAAACATATCATCAATGATGTAAAATTGCCATTGCCTGATGCTCATTGTAACATTTGAAGAATATAATAAAGAATATTATTCTGAATTCCTATGGATACAAAACCTAACTAATAAAGAAACAGAATTGTTTATAGTATTATCTTGCGATGGAGGTTTCAAAATTGTATTTGCTAATTCAGAGTAATGTGAATTTTGACTAAAGATTAATAATGAATTGCTATCGCTGTTCAGAATCTATTGTTATTTTTAATTCCATTTTCTACCACATATCTTTGTGAAACTGGATTTTTTCCTATAGTGATAATAAAAAACAAATTTCGTAATAAACTGAACTTTGACCAAAATTTGTGCTTAAAATTAAGTTCAACTGAACCAGATATCTTTTCACTTGTTTCAAGTATGCAGCACCAACCTTCTAACTGAATTTTAGTCTTCAAGTATATTATAATCAATAACGTAAGAAAACGTATAACGTAACATTTCTTTTTACAGTAAATAAACGTTTTTGTAATTTTTTTTAAATTTATAATAAATAACAAAATTGTAATACGTGATTTTCTTTAAATAAATAGATAATTTAAAAAAGATTACATTTTTTATTGCTTTGCCATTCTGAGATATAATTGTAACCCTATCCTAATGGCATATCACATATTAAATAGTTCAGTAATAAGCTACTGATATGTAATTCACATGAATGGTGGATAAAAAAAATGTTTGAGAACCCCTGATGTAGACTATCTTACAATAAGAAAGTATAATAGTATACATATAAAAAGAATAAGGATACGTACAATTAACTCGGAATTGAATTTATTAAGATATAAAACTCATTCTAATGCCAAGAAAAAAAAACGCCAGCACGTAAACAGTTATTTTACAAAAATACAAACAAAATTCGGTTGATTAAAACTGAAATATTTTTCTTTGCGATTATAATTCTGAATAAATAAAGTAATATATAGTATTATAAACTGTAGAAAAAAAAGAAACCATTATCTATTCGGTCTGTATTTTCGAAAGAACCTTGCAAAGCACATTTATTGCGATTTGTGATAAACCTTTGCTCATTAGTTTCATTTTAAATTCGTTCAAGTATTTTATGCACGTCAAGTGTTTATTAATTAGCACCTAGTAAAAGAAAATTTACTTCAAAATAATCTGTGTAAAATATTTACTTGTTATAATTTATGTTAATTTTTATTTGTTTGCTAAAATTTTATTAATAAAATAAAATTTATTTTCGCTAAAATGTTACTTTTGTTTAAAGAAATCAATGAAATGATACATTACTCAAATTTCTGATCAAAAGTATAGTAAAACCGATCAAAAAAATAACAAACAGAGAACTCCATACATTCTTTTACCATAAAAATTTGCTAAATATTCAGCAAAAATGTTATTTTTTGAATATTCAGAAAAATTCAACAAAAAATCAAGTTTAAAAACATAATTTCTTGAAAAATAGTTTATTTTTTATTTCATAAAATAATAATAGAATAAATTTTAAACTTAAATAAAAATAAACTAAATAATCTTTAAAACCCGTAAAACTGCACATAAAATCTTCTTTTTTTTAAATCAGTGAATAGTATTTTTAATCGCTGTTTTCAGTCTATCACAGTAATATCCAGCAAAAAAATATAATATTTTTTTTCTATCTGTTAGGATTTACGATCGGTACCTCATAGGGTACCGTAAGTAAATTTAAGTCACGGTAATCACGTGAAGAGAGAATCCCCTCGTTAAAGCATACAAAGGTTCAACGCCTCATATATACAAAAAGTACTGGTATAAGTGGCCCAAGTATAGTTCAATACTAAACATAGCACTAGAAATAAATCACAGGTAAAAAGAACAAAATTAAAGACAATGTCATCAATACCAATATATGAAAACAACAATATAGATAAAACAAATCTTCGTCGATAAACAGAAATAGCTGTAATTTGAATATTGTTAAAGTGACGTTTACTACACAGTGAGTCATCTCCTGTTCCCACTCCTAGGTTCCTTCTCGTTTGGTTACATCTCCGACGTCCAGGAAATGAAATTTCAGTCACCTGATGTCTTTGCTGTTGTCAAATAGATTTTCTGCTAAATAATTTACATATTTATCTAAAATTTGCTTGTACCACGAGCTAATTTTTTGGATCTCTTCGTATACAGAACGTAATCCTAGATAGTCCTAGATAGGATTACTATAAAACGATATAAAACTGCAAAAAACTATAAGATGATATAATAAAATTATTAAATACAAACATGAAATGCCACGAGAATAAAACAAGTATTTATCATTATTATTTAATCGAAAAATTAAGAAAAAAGATAACATTATATTAAAAGCTACTTTTTAAAAATATCTTTTTAAAGGAAAAAATGTTTAAAAGAATATTCAAACCGTTAATTAATACAATATCTGCTGCATAGTTTTCAACCTTATGATTAAATTTTATGGTTTTGTTTGTTTGATCAACTAATTTTTGTGAACTGGTAATTTGAAATAAATTATTTTACGCCATCTTCTAAAAAATAACTTTTAGATCAGAATATAATGTGTGATTAGACTCATGTATGGGGAATTGATTACCATATAAATAAATTTTGATTGGAATATCCGAATGGATTTTAAATTATTATTTTTACGCGATCATAATTCTAAAAGTTCAAGAAGAGATCTACTCGAATTGATACTATAACTAACAGGTTTTGTTTTAAATTAATAGGCGATTCGTAATTAGTAAACCCGAAAATTTGTTAAATTCATGAATTCAAAATAATACGTTTCATTTCCAGGAGGTAAAGCCACTGATCCAAATGAAATCGAGTAATACTCCACTTTTTACTAAAAAGTGGAATGTTACGGAATAGCTGTGTTGTTTAAGAATAACGATAGTATCATTTCTCTGCCCAGGATGATCATGTATGTGCAGGTTTTATTGAATTAATTTCAATCATCCAGTCTTCATTTCACTTTCCATGTAGCGCAAATGATGTGAGTTTAAAGCAAACCTCCGCCGGGTTAGTCTAGTGGATAAATTTTTTATCGCAAAATCAGCTATCTTCGAAGTAGAGAATTCTAAAGTTCGAGTCATTGTAAAAGCACTTGAATTTACACGGATTTGAATGCTAGGCTGTGGATACCGGTGTTCTTTTGTTGTTGAATTTCAATTAACCACACGTCTTAGGAGTGGTCTACCTGAGTCTGTTCCAGACTACATGTTTACCGCTGCATTTAGATTTACATTGTAGCTACGTCAGGCCTGACAAGCCGGTAGCAGTAATTACATTTGCCTATACATCACACACAGATCTGGTTGTAGCTGGAACACTGGTTGGAGAAAACAAACAGTGGACTTATCGTACACGTAAGTTACTATTATAATATTTATAATATTAGAAAAATTCGAAGTGTAAATTGAATAAAAAAGCTGACTACGGAACTATGGGACTAACCGGTCATGCTGCTTTTTCTGATGTACGGCATACACATACAACTTAACTTAAAATATTTATCATTTTTTTAAATATAATATTCTTTTGTTTATTTAATTCAATGATTCTAACTAAAGCGCGCGCGCATTCCGTATTTCATTTGCGTGGATGTGGCGGTGCTAGCGATCGCTTTAAATACTTTTTTACACTTTAAATAAATATCATTCAGTTATTTAATTCTACCGCTCATCTGTGACATCAAAACATAGCAGACAACTACAACAGTGTTCGTCAATGATACACTAGTGCTTCTTGTGGTGAAATAGGGTGCTACTGACGCAGTATACCCACTTAGCCGCTAGTTTATTTAGAGCATTTTTTGGGGTGGGGGACGATTGTGCAAAACCTTTTTTTGCAAATATTATTATTTTTAATTCTTAATAAATGTACCTAAGAAAAATAAAGCTTAACTAGGTGAAATCTCGAGATACTGAGGGTGACCCTGCTCTAAGCCTCATCACCCTTCATTTTTTAAGTTGAAAATTTAATGGCATCAATGCCCCATATGTAGAGGTATCTGACCAAGTTTGGTCAAAATCGGTCGAGTAATTCTGGAGATATAAGGTGATTTAGAGTATGTCATTGAATGCACACACGTACATACAAACATCCGGAAAATTTCCATCCGGTTTTTTTGGGTTCCTTAGGTGTCAGAACGTCAAGATCCGGTGAAAACTGTATATGCCCAAATTGGACTGATTACAATTCTTTCCCTTCTACAGCTATAGCTCAGCTGTAGCTCTAGGCGGGAAAGTAAAATGTGTGAGGGTATTGAATCGTATGGAATACCCGTTTCCATTTTTTTTTTATATTAAAATAATTGATACAATGATATAGTTAAAAAATCGATGTACCAGAAAATATTTTAAGATAATTCGTGTATGGTAAAAGTTTTCAACTTTATGTAATAATCCGTCAGGCAAGACTTTTTCTAATATTGATATTGCATCGAGGAACACAGCTGTACTGTTCGATAAGATACTAAAAAATTGAGGTAAAAGGTGGATTGAGGTAAAATATTTACTTCACGAATCAAATTGAAAATCTGATATATTTGTAGGAAGGATCAGCAATAAGCACGCTAAGTTATAATACACTTGTTAAAAACTTCTACAATTGCTGAGAGGTTGGTTAAAGGTTTTATACGACAAACAAGATGTGCAGATTTTCCCGGTTATGGAAAAAGCTGTAGCTGAAAGCTCCCATTTTAATCGGAAAACGGCATGTTTGCAAAATTTCATTAAAAGGTTTGAATTACGAGTAAACATAAACGCTTTGGTTAGCACATTCTTTAAAATTTCAGAAGACATCAAGTCATATCTAAAAGATTTTTTAGATAAAAATCTTGATAACTTACCGAATTATAAAAAAATAGTGTATTTCAGAAATATATTATAAAACTTTTGGCTTAAAAGATTTTCTATTTCAAATTGAAATCAACCTCAAAGATTTAGGAAAAAATATTTTTCAGATCGATAAGAAAAACCACAATTAATTCTATATCGCCATCTTGATTACTAAATTTTTATTAAAAATTGAACTGATAAGTACGTAGTATAAAGGCCATAGTAAGAAATCAAAAAATGTACGCATTAATTTCTCCTCTTATAGCTGTGATTTATAGGCAGTTTACACACTGTTAACATAATCGCAGTTGGAATTTATCAACTCTTTCCATTAACTCGGTTAAGGTTGTTTGTGGCATAATTCAAATATTATATGTTTAGACGTTTTTGAACAGTTAGAAAGTATATTGAAAAATTGCCTTTGAAATAATAACGTTAATATCAAGACGTATATGTATGTCGAAAATTGTGTTTAATAATAAATTTTTGTTCGTTTGGTAAGATTAAATTTATAGTTTGATTGTGAATGATTTAAGGGAAATAATAGCTTTTTCAATTCTGACACCTTGTTTTAGTTCTTTAATACTCTGTTTTATTCATTTATTGATAAAGAAAATGCTATTTTTAGATTACTACTTTTTTATATTCTGGATTTTTTGTTCATTGTTTTTATTGGGAATCAGGAAATTAGACTTATGGTGGAAGGATTTAATTAGGCAATGTCCTTATAAGTAAGTGTAATATATTTCGTTTAGTTAACAGGCTAACATAATCTTTATAACTAAAAAGGGTTATCTGTAATAATTAAATTATCCTACTTTATGAAATTAATTTTAAATATTTAAATCTATGTATTATACTACAAAGGTTATTTTAAAAATAAAAATAAAAATTAGGTTTGGAAAACTGCTAAAAGGTTTTCAGTGCAGACTACAGTTAGAATTTAATAAAAGTAATTCAAATATATCTATATATAAGAAACGTTTTTATTCGCATTTTAACTTCTACGAATTAAAAATATTAAAATTATATACATATATAAAATTAATTTTAATATACGTAGACTTGTAAATAGCTATTCTTTTATCTTATCGGTATTTATTTTACTTTAGGTTACTTTAGGGTTGGTGTTTTAATGACAAATATTCAGCTATAAAACATTTAAATAAATTTATTTAGCTGTATTTATTTTAACGTTAATTAAAATTACAATTCTTCTAATGTAGAATATTTTAGTGAACGTAAATTTAAATAAATTCGCGTGAAGATAAATTTAGAAATCGGTACAGTATTACAACTATTGTTCAGCAGATTTTCAAGTGGAATAGTCTGTAATTGTTATTTGGAACAAAAGGTATTGTGCGGTGAAGCCGAAGTAATCTTGGGAACAAACAGGACAACTTGTGTTATTTCGTTGAGCCTGCAGGAGAATCGACTCGCTCTACTACGGGATTAAAATAACAAAAATATATATATAGAATATCGCGGTTCTCATTTTGGAGAGGAAACAGTGATAAACGGATTCATTTGTCCGGCGGACAAAGCACCCGCTGCAAAACAACAATAATAGTAGAGAGACGCGGGCGTCCCGATGCGGTGTGCAAACCCCGGCGGCCGCCGACTGTTTGTCTTGCCGTTATTGGACGCGGTCCGCTCAGTCATTTGTGCCAAAACGTTTTTATTATCTAAGCGAAGCTCTTCATCAAAACTGTCGCCAAGCTAGTCAATAATAATGGCGTCTGGACTTTTCATTTGTTTAGCTGGAAATAAACAAAGCAATTGAATCATTGAAACCCTGTGTTTCTCATTTCCCCCTTATCCCTTTTGTTAATACACCTACAATTTTATAAAACAGGATAAAGAACAAATACAACATTTTATGTTGAATCAACTATTATCAACGGTGTATGATACCGCTATTTTTAAACTTTTTTACACGAATGAAAATGAAAATATATATTTTGTACATCTTATTTACACTCACACACATACGCGCGGGCGCGACACGCATTATTTTACTTATTCGACAACGAATAGTAAAAAAATGAATAAGGAATAATGAATTGATAGGCGTCGCAATTTTATTATATTTCACGTACCACTCGATAAAAAAAAAAAATGTTCCACTTTAATAAACAATGTCTTTCTCCGTGTTAGGTTTGAGAATTGCAATACATAATATATATATATATATATATATATATATATATATATATATATATAAAGATGAAAATGAAAATCTTATGAAAAGTAATAACTTCATTACTTCTAATGAAAAACGTTTTTAAATAAAAGAATTATTCCCATTGAAACTGGCAAGAATCTCCGTTGATTGTAACAGAATACAGGCATTTCATGTAACAATTAAATCCAGTACTGACATTATATAATCTTTTTATAACCAGTTTTTATTATAATTATTATTATTATTATTATTATTAAATGAACTGTGCAGAGCGTTGCGACGTGATCATATTTTTCTCGTATAGAAATCCAAGATTGCCAGCAAAGTTTAATGAACAATTTTCTTTTCTTCACAAACATTTTTCAATTCTATCCTTAACCGAAATTATAAACGTATTATAATAGGATCATTTAATACACAGTTCAAAAAAAATTTCCTGCCTACGTGTATATAGTTTTTTTTTTTAACGGCCACCATATTGAGAATAACCGCCAAACATTTTTTTTTTTAAATTATTAAACGATAATTAAAACTCTGTCCTTAAGTATGTATGGACATTAGTTTTTTAATATAATCTATTAATATTATATCGAAGTTCACTACTATACAAACACAAACAAAATACGCGGTACTTCAAACGTATAATTTGCCGTTATACCTACAGGAATTTTCGTTAAAGTGGAATCCTTAAAAATTTAATAAAAAATACAAAGTTTCATACGGTATAAAAATCTTTTTTTTTTCATTGATGGTTTGTAAGTTATAACTAATGAACGATAAAAGTTTTAAATTTCGTGACGACCACTGTAGTAACTAAGATTGACGCAGTCGCTCCTGATATTTGCATCAGAGAAACTGCGGTATCCATATTACAAATGAATTAATATGTGTACTAAATAAAGTTATTTTGTATAAAACTCATATCCTTCCTCCATATCGCTTTATTAAAAAATCTGATGTGAACAGCACTTTGTACGGCTATTAAATTACACACATTTTTTTAAAAAGTACATAAAATTTTATTTCATTAAAGACTTCTGATATTTTTTTCATTTTTTTTTTTATTATTGAGTTACCATTATTCATCGGAAAATTCTTTACAATGAGACGTTAATAATTATTAATAAATCAATGTATTTAAATTTTAAAAAAAGTTAAAAAAAAGGAGATGAAGTCTGATTCGAACCGATGTGCCTTCCCCTAAGATCCAACTACTTCATTAATTAAAGTTTTATTTGGCTATAACTTTGGAACCAATGTAAATTAGTACCACTTATGATATATCGCAGAAAGGCTCTCTGAGGTCTTAAAACTGCAGTTAAGAAAAAGTTAAAAATCCAATTTGTTTGGATTTTGGGCTTTTCTGGACCCCTTGGTTCAGTCAAGTGCAATCAAAAGATGAGGTACACAACTAGATGTTTTAACAGCCCTAAATTCAAAATTTCAATATCCTACGGCTAATCGTTTATGAGTTATGCGAGAGTGATACATACATACGTACAGTCGTGACACTGAAACTAGTCAAAATGGATTCAGGAATGGTCAAAATGGATATTTCCATTGAAATCTGAAAACTGAAATTTTCTGCAATTACAACACTTCCTTAGTTCGTACAAGGAAGTAAAAAGGCAAAGAAATTTCACAAATATTCGCTACTAACTGTCAGTTTTTCATTATCCTTGCAGATTGGACAAACGGTTTTAAGGGTTATCCATGTTTATTTTTTAAAAAGAAAAACAGTTCTTTTAATTTTAAAAAATGTTCAGTTTTATAAATAATTAAAGAGATATATATGCAAATCAGAAGTAATTATTATAAGAAAGGAAACGGAGTGATGTTTGAAAATGAAAATTCATTCACTAATCAAACCAGATAGTACTTTCTATACCATATTGTTTTTTACTTCCTTGTACGAAGTAAAGAATGTATTGTGATCGCGAAAAATATCTGTTTTCAGATTTCAACGGAAGTATCCATTTTGACCATCCCTAAATCCATTTTGACTAGTTTCGGTGTCACGTCTGTACGTTAATACATACGTATGTGCGTATGTATTTCGCTTAACTCAAAAACGATTAGCCGTAGGATATTGAAATTTTGGATTTAGGACTATTGCAACATCTAGTTGTGTACCTCCTCTTTTGATTGCAATCGACTGAACCAAAAGTGTCCAAAGAAGCCAATTTTTTTGGATTTTGAACTTTTTCTTAACTACAATAATAAACCCTCATTGAGAGCTTTTCAAGATAAATCATAAGTGGTACTCATTTTCATTGGTTCCAGAGTTATAGCGCAATAAAATTTTAATTAATGAAATATTTGGATCTTACACGGAGTAGGCACATCGGTTAGAATGCGACTTCATTTCCTTTTTTTAAATTTTTTTTATATTAAATACATTGATTTATTAATAATTATTAACCTCTGTAAAAAAAATTACAATAAATAATAATTCAATAAAAAAATATCAGAAGTTATTAATGAATAAAATTTTATGTACATTTAATATAAAAAAAAAAATCTGTATATGTAATTTAATAGGCGTACAAGGAAGTCATGTGGTGTCCACATAAAACTTTTTATTTTTAATAAATCTAAATAAATATATTTTAGATAATCTTTAGTCTGAAAGTAAATAACACCTACTTAACTGTAATCTAGCTTTAAGTTATTACAACTTTAATCTCGACGAAGTAACACCCGTAATAGTTCAAAACCTACGTCATATACTTTGCTTAAAATACTGAAGTTTACAATTAACAGAAATTTTTTTGGAGATATTTAAAAATTATATTTATTCTAACAATACATAGTAAAAATAAATCCATAATTTCACACGTAATTAAAACACTGATATTTTTATATTAAACAAAAAATTATAGCAATACATTATTTTTATTGTATAATTCAAGTTATAGCGTTTCGGCCTTATTATCCGGAGGTCCCAGGTTCAAAACCCGATCGAGCATGGCAATTTTTGCAGCTAAAAAATTCATCTATCAGAAACTGTAAGTGGGCGTAAGCCTATGTTACTGTGTAAATAAATAAATTCCAAACCAAAAACGAAAATCATAACATTAAAATACATATAAATTAGATGCAGTTACAACTATATATAAAACCTAATATGTTTTTTCGACTGCTTAATTTATCAATTATCCATATAAATTTTACGAGTGGAAATAATGCATGGAAATTTGAAAGCACGTGTAAATCAGTACACTATTAAATTTTCTAGACAAATGCAACTTAGATTAGTCAGATAGGCCAGCAAGCAACTTTTGTTTGTAAAATTTTTACCAGTTTTCAAAATTAGTAAAAATTAAATAGCATACTTCTCTGTTATGAAAAAACCGCGCCGACGGTTTAAAAATTTTGTAAATTACTGTCCGTTAAGAGGTTTCCTACATTGTTATAGCAAACTTTTACTAACATAACAGAATTTATTTAAGAGTATTTCTCATCCTTTTTTAATCATCAGTCACCCTATTTTTAGACTTAATAATCATAATAATAATAACAGATTTTTTTTCTTAGAAGAAGAGGTTCATTAAACGTTCGAATTATTACATCGATGTTCATAATGAAATTAACTTTTACATTTTTTTTACAAAAAATGTTCGTTATACCACATGGTAGGTGGCAGTTCTGCTGAAGAAAATTGGTTGTTATTAAGTAATCCAGTCCCATAAATCTAATTTTATTAAAGAAGAAACAAAAGTAAAAAAAAAAAAGAATATTAGGGTGAGATATAATTCAAAACAAAAATATTAAAATTTTGGCCAAAACTAGTAACGAATTAAGAAAGTAACCGTCGTATAAACTCATTGCTATGGAAGAATGTGCTATCTAAACGGTATTAAAGAAAAGGTAATGAATATGAAACAAAGGAAACTTATTATGGGTTATAATATTAGAACAGGAAGACTCAACATATATTGTATATATTTATTTTACAAATACATATTGTAGTAAAACTTTACTTAGCTTATTTCTTATATAAGATGGATGAAATAAAAAATACAATGAAACAAGTCATAGAAATTTCATTTATAATCAAGATACTAACGGATCACCTTTTAGGAATAAAAATAAATACTTATAATGATTCGTATAAGTACCGGTACGTATCATGCTTTTTAATATTTCATAAGAAAATTTAAAATAATATACTCTTTGATTATTAATTGAGTACGAAATGAAGAGGTATTGAAATGAATTAGAGAAGACGAAAGAGGCTTATGGAAGAAACTTACAAAAAGGCGAACAATGGTTGGCTTGCTGAATATTGAAGAACCGTTTAATGTCATTGTACAATACATTTAACATACGTTTGAAAGTGATGTAAATAAACCGTTCCATCGTAATGATATATCAAATAGTAAGAAATGTTATATCGGGCTGCCTCCCGATATAACCAGGTATCAGGAACGATAAAAAACAAACTATCAATTTATAAATAAACAATTTGGCAATTCATAATATAATAAATGTTATTTCATAACAGTAATAATAATAATAATGAGTTACCCTACGCTAAGCATTTTCAGTGAGCGCAAAGAAACAGCCAACCATTAATCGATCAACGTTTGTTTATATTATTTCTAAACTAATTGGAATGTAATTTAGAAGGAAAAACTTTCAAATTACAAACGTACCAAGATTATGTGTTTTAAAACACATACTGATGTAGTATGTATTCAAAAGTTAAAAAGCACAGAATATGAAAGAATGAGCTTGTATATTAATCTAATCAAAATAATTGTTAAAACAAATCACATTCTTCCATTATATTTATATTATTTATCTACAAGTATGCAATAAATTATTATTTTATACATATATTTTTGTCTGAGCCTGTGCGTGCGTGTGTCTATGTGTATGTGTATAGTGATAGTGTAGCCTATATGTACGTGTAAGGATGCATAAAATATAAATTAGAAATAGTAATAACACCAAAGATAATAATAATAATAATAATAATAATAGTAATAATAGGAATAACACATAGCCGATTAAATTGTATACAAGTTTATAAAGCTTCGTTAATAATGTAAAAATATGGATGAGATTGTAATATATGCTGTATAGTGGGTTTTGATTAGGCTCTACCAGTCCAGTCAAACAACCAACCTGCAGTACTGTCAAAATGATTAATAATTTATTTTCATATGACGGTCGGACGTTGCACACCGCGGCGTCATTGTACTTTTATTATGAACCACAACAACGCAATGAAGTGTACGTGACGGTCGACCTTTTGTAATAATGATCATGATTCTCTAATAGTTTTGTGTATTAAGAGAGTGTGTGCGCAGCTGTTTATTTGTAAATTACATGTGTGAGTGTTTTTATATGCAGATCTATTCGAATTTTTGTTCGACACCGTTTGAAATTTCATCTCATTTACCGAATGAAAAACCCCTTTTATCGACAAACAATCTACCCATAACCTATGAATATAGATAATAAACCATTGTTAGGGTAGTCGCGGGTATTGGCATAATGGGGCCATTCAAGTACTACGTAAACAAAATTTTTGAAGGTTTTAGACGTACTTCGTGTCCTATGTAAGCTACCCTAAATATTTCATCTAACTTCCCACAAATTTCGTATAATTTGGTTCAACGACCTCTGTAGTTTCAGTTTTTAGTTTTATTACTTATTTATTTTAGTAACTGTAGGCTAATCGACCAGACTACAGTTAATAATGAAGATGACATTTTTACCGTTTGAAAAATATCAGGCCAGATCGGGAGACAAACTTAGAACCTTCCGGATGTAAAACAGAATTGCTACTCCTCCAATTTCAAAAACGTACAAAAAAGTAGAAAATAATAAATATTTCTTAAATTTCTTCTTTTTGACGTCGGTGCCAAATTCAAACCTTCTGCTAACAGCTTTCCTTCCTTTATTTGAGACTATTTAAAAACAATTTAATCTTAAAAAGAACCAACTGGTATTATTGAATATTTTTTGAAGTAGGTTTTATTAATTATTAAAAGTACATCATTGTATTTTTTTAATGTACTAAAATAGCGGGATATTCTTGCTTATAGACAAGTTTTCAATTAACTGTATTATAGTTTTGCTTGAAAATATATTGTATCCGTTACGCTATTAAAAAAAACCAACAGTAATGATGAATTAAGTAATAATGAGACAAAAAATGTTTTTCAAATTGTTTTTGTAATTAAGTTAAACTTTTGTTTAAAAAATTGTGTTCAAGAGAAAAACTTTCTCGTTAAATTAAAAAATACAATTATCTAAATTTGCAGTTTTGGTCGGGAGTAAGGCGTAAACACAGACAAATCAAAAAAACCTACACGTCGCGAAAAATTTTGGTTTAAAAAAAAGTGGTACTTATTTTCATTTTTTCCAGTTACAGCCAAATCAAATTTTAATTAATAAAATATTTGGATCTTAAAAGGGAAAGGCACATCGGTTCGAATTCGACTTCATTTCCTTTTTTTACTTACAATTTTTATATTGATTTATTAATAATTATTAACCTCTGATTGTAAAAACAGCTTTACAATAAATCATAATTCAATAATAGCAATAAAAAATAAATAAAATATGAAAAATGAAGTTATTAGTGAAATAAAATTTGTTGTACTTTTAATAATGTGTATATGTAATTTAAAAGGCGTACAAGGAAGTCATGTACGAAATGATTTTTAAAAAACATAGCAATGTAAATTTTTAAATAATATATTTATTGTATTACATTACACATCATTTCGTGCGCGCACCTACACATAACTATATATAAAGATGAAAACGAACCTTTCTCTAACTTGCTACCTTTTTATTTACCTCCGGGGCGGCCGTTAGGTATTACATCAGAGGATGAGATGAATAAAAATTTTTGTAGCGTGTGAAAATACCATGCCTGACCGGGATTCGAACCCGGCACCTCCGGATGAAAGGCCGAGACGCTACCATTCGCGCCACGGAGGCCGGCATTCTTCGTAGCTACCTGGATGGACGTTTCTCCCAAGTGAAGTATAATCAGGAATTACATACGTTTTTCAACACTAAGTCGGAGGTTCCGCAGCACAGTTTTGGGTCCTGTTTTATGTATATTCATTGCCGACCTTGCGGTTGAGAGTGGACTCACTGTCACTTTTGCCGATGACACGGCTATTCTGGTTGTTGACGACAAGCAACTGTGGCCTCAACTAATATAAAATCTGAAATAAATTTAATCAACAAATGGCTCGGTACACAGAAAATAAGAGTTATCAGCTAAATCGAGCCACGAAAGAGAGAGAACGCAACGAATAGAGGAGACTGCCTCACGTGTCTGCATTAATGGCATTTTAATCCCGAAAGTATTAAAAGTGTAAGGTACCTGGATCTTCACCTAGATTGTCGTTTTACGTGAAAGGTTAGAAAAAAAAACATAAATTACAAACAAGCCAGCCTAAGTTATAGTTGGCGATATTTAAAAAAAAAAAACACACAAATCAGAAAAGTATAAATTTCTTCAAAAAGTTTATTAGATTTCAGTTCTACTTTCTTCATTTATGAGAATCTATAAGACCGCAATGTATAATTTATATTACTGGAACTTTTAAAAATACACTAAAATGTAACTAAATTGCTCCAATTCACGAATTTTTATATTAAGCAAATACAAAGAAAATATATGTTGAAGCAATCCAGACTAATATAGAATCATCATTTGCTAAATATCGTATAATACTAAATTAATAACATAGGAAAATTAATAAAAACACAGTTATTTTACTTAATATAGATATTTTAACACGTAAAAGAACCGCTTTTTAACTCACATGAACTATATTAAATGTATTAATTTACAAACATGCCGTAACGATGTAGAGAATCCAATTCATATCCAATTTAATTTTTAATCCTGTCCTAAAAAGTTCACATTATCTTAAACAACAAAGAAAATTTAGGCAACTATAACTTCAGCTGAAGTATTACAAAGAAATTAAAGCAGCATTATTTATATTGATAATAGGTACAAACCTATAATAATAAGTTTATTTTTAAAAATAAACTTAAAAAAAGTTAAATAAGTATATAAAATAGGCGAAAAATACTCATACTATGAAAATTCAAAAGTGATTATTATTAACTAGCATGCCCGTCGCGGCTTCGTCCACTCTATTTGGTTAGTTACATTTCCCGTCACGAACAATTTTTATTACTTTATGTATTTTTTAAAATGTTTTTTATTCAAGCAAACGGAGGCATATGTCGTATCGCTCTTACAGTAACAATGGCAATGGCTGTTTTGGATGAGCCGCCGCGTTGTACACTGTCGCATCCCTTTAATATCGAAATTAAAAACACCCGAAAATGGATTTTAGATTTAATTGAAGAGGATTTGCAAGCTTAAATTTACTGAATATCTCGTTTAAGTATTGTCGCAAAAATTTAACCTTTCCCTTTTACCCTTTCTTTTTTTTACTCATTCTCATTTTTCTCATTTCCCATTTTCAATTTTACCTTATCCCTTTTCCTTTCCCCCATTTTCCCTTTCCTTCCACCATTTCTCTTCCTTTATTTCCTTTTACCCTTTCCTCTTTCCCCCTTTCCCTTTTTTTCTCTTTTCCCCTTTCCATTTCATTTTCCTTTTTTCCTTTTCCCCGTTTTCTCCTTTTTACATTTCCCTCTTTTCCCTTTTACCTTTTTCGATTTTTCCCTTTCTCTTTTTTTCCCCGCGCATAAGTCGGTCCAGTAGTTTTTTAGTCTATAGTGGATACACAGATTGGAAACACTGAAATGGAATCGTAAAATATTTAGTATAGCGTGTGTTGCTGTTACGTTCAACAGATAGCGTTGTTTTTAAAAAAAAGCATGATTTTACCTGTCACAGTTGTGACATCTTAGGTTTATAAATAGTAAGCATATAAAAACACGTGCGTATTCTAACGAAACGTTGTTAAAATTTCAAGGCAATCGATGAAGAACTTTCGGAGACTTAATATTTTTAACAAACGAACATTTACATTTTTATTTATATAGATTATTAACCTCTGATTGTAAAAAAAAATTTACGATAAATAATAATTCAATAATAACAATAAAAAAAATTAAGCAGTGAAATAAAATTTTATGTACTTTTTATTTTAAAAGCATGTAATGAAATTTAATAGGCGTACAAGAAAGTCATGTGGTATCCACATCAGATTTTTTTAATATTCATGTAATTATATAATAAATATTTATTTTTTTAATATTTTTATATGAATTTATTTACTCTTAAATTTATAGTATGCTTGATATGCTTGTTATTTAAGGAAGTTTATAGAGTAGACCGTTTTAAGATAACACATTGAAATTGAGTAGTAAAACCAGGGATATCTTGGGAACACATAAATGGAATATCAATTTTCTTAAAGCAGTAAAATAACGTTGGGATAAGCGTAGGAATTAATTTTATCAACCGCAAACAATTATTTTCAGTAAGTATTTGATTATATAAACGTTTTGTTTTGAAAATTGCTAATAGTAAAATAAAAAGTATCATTACATAATTGTTTAACAAAATAAATAAATAACTAAAAGCTTGATAAAATTATTTGTTAAGCCGGTAAAAAATTACATAAACACAACCCTTGAATAAATTGCTATAGGCTTTAGTTATACAACTTTGTTAAAATTGTAGTTAATTAAAATATCATTATTTTTTTTTATTATTTGAATATAAATATTAATTTAAAATTACAATTAAAAATGTATTCCTTACATCTATAATAAATTTTTAAAACAATTTTCATTCTGATAAAGCTAAATTAAAAAAATGAAATTTCTTGATAGCTAAAAGTTCATAGCTTAAAACAATACAAATTTTTAAACATTATACAGTTCATTGTTTATGGACGGGAATTTATTACCTCAGATAAGAGTTAAAAACTATTCCCACACTGATAACGCCTCACTAAAAGATAAAAAGAATAATAAAAAGCTTAAGTTGATAGGTTGAAAATACCCATAGCTACAAAAATCTATACTATGTTCTTGTATGAATTTTTTTTAATTGATCCACAGCTTTATTCATATTTTTATTATTAAGTTGTAATTATTTTTATTTTTTCTTAAAATAATAATAAGTGTAATTAAAATTTTCTTGTTTTATCCCGTCTGAAATATACATCTATACATCCAATTTTCTTTTCTAAAAATGTATTATTTAATCCGTTATTACATTAGTTGTTGTCTACAAAACAAACGTTTTGATAAACCCAAAATTTCAATCTCTCTGAATACCTTTGCATGCTGGTAGCATCTCTTCCCTACATAAGGAAAGTATTTTGATTCAATCCCGACCGGTCATGGCATTTTTTTTTTCGCTTCAAAAGTCATATTTCATAAGTAACTGTAATACAGTTAAACTGTAGCTTCAGAAACATATCCTTCAAGGTAGTTTCTTTTCTGGTACTAATACGTTCCGTTTATAATGTGCTAAGTTTAATAATATCTCGCAGTCAATGAAAGCAGTATAGTAAATATATATTTAAATCTATTTATTATTAAGTAAACCACCTAATACAGAATATTGAGATAAGACACATCTACCCTAATTTTTCATGAAGTACTTTCGCGGATTCCGCATCCTCAGTCATGACTGAAATAATTCCGTTATTGCATAGTAAAATTTTAAAAATAAAAGTACAAAAATAATGAAAATTTCGAATTAATTTACACGAGTGCTGCTATTTGTTGCAGTTTTTATGAGACCGGTGTGATAGTTTATCAAATTGAGATTTTGTTTGTACGTATATGTGTAATATTCTTTTTAATATATTTAATTTTGTGTAGTCTTTATTAATTTCTAATATTTCTAAAATTGTGTTAATATTAGAAATAGAAAGGTTATTGTTTATTAGAGATTTGTCATATCAGATAACCTAATTTGTTGTTTTTGTAATTTCTATAATGTTCAAGAAATTTGGTTTTAAAGGATCTATTTAAATATAATTTAACAACAGAGGAATAATATGAAAATTAATTTCAGTAAAATAATACATATATGTCTAAAAGAACATGTCCTGACTGACTGATTCATCAACGCCCAGCAAAACCTACTGATGATAAATTGATGAAAATTGATGAACATATACGGTCATACAGTGCAAGTGCACGCTACGAAAGTATTTTTTGAAATTCCAAGTTAAAAGTGGTAAAATTGAGTAACAATAAAGTTTACTTTTATTTGTAATATCTCGGTAATAGATGAAGATAACTTGATTTCTGCTTTGTGTAATCTTAAAAATGCATTTCTAGATTTTGTTTCTCACAAGCATGAGTTTAATAAACATAGTGGGTTCCAGGGAGCAGACCCCACTGGCTAGACGTGAAGGACGAGTGAAGCGAGCCTTCACTTGCTAAACATCCCCTGACCGCGACGGGAAACGCAAGTAACCATATAGCGCGGGCGAAGCCGAGATGGGTCTGCAAGTATATTATATAAAGAGGAAACGCTTCTTTGTACGTTACCAAAAATCTCAAAAACCGCTAAACTAATCGCTACCAAAGCTTAAAATAGCTTCATTCTGTAATCCGGAGGGTCATAGGCTAAGATGAAAAATTATTCATTAAATGTGTAAATAATAAAAAATCCGTTACGGTACTGCACCTGTCATTCAGGCCGCTAGGTGGCGAGCCGCTAAATTATCATGTTCTTTCCTTATGGCGAGCCGCTCCCAAGATAGAAACATTTTTATTAAATATTCTTAATAGTAAAATTGAAAACAACAAATCGAGAGCGATTCATATTCAACGCCAAGCCGAAAAAACTGAAGATAAATTGATGAAAACTTGTATACACGCTTTTCTTGCCGTAAGCACACACTAAGAAATGATTTTTTTTTAAATTCCGAGTTTAAAAGGTTAAAATGGAGTAACAATGAAATATATATATTTTTTTTATTTCTCGGTAACAAATAAATATATCAGCTTGACTTTTTTATGTGGATAATCTTCAAGTAATAAGTAAAAACGAATTTATAAATTTTTTGAGACTTCGAATTTCAAAAATTCCGAGTTTAAAGGGTTAAAATGGAGTTTTGAAATTATTTTGAAACCCGACTAATTTTTTATTCTTTTTTTATAACAAATGAAGATAAAACTGATTTTTGGTGAGCGTTATCTTCATGCGAATAAAGCAATCTCTAGAGTTTGAAATCCGACCTCGAAAGGTGATGAAAAAAGATGAAAAAAAATGTTGAACAATTATTGTAAATTTTCCCAATCATTATACTAAACGAGGTATTCAGTAGATTTGAGCTTTCGAATACTTTTCTTATAAACATCTAAAACCATTTTCGGGTTTTTTTAATTCCTGTTGTTTTAAGGGGTGCGACGGTATATGGTGCGGCGGCTCAACCAACACAGCTACTGCCACCGTTACTGTATGTGTGAGTAGCTGCACCTGTCTCCGGTTACTTGACCAATAACATATAGTAAAAAACTGACCGCGACGGATATATATATATATATATATGTGTGTGTGTGTGTGTGTGTGTGTGTGTGTGTGTGTGTGTGTGTGTGTGTGTGTGTGTGTGTGTGTGTGTGTGTGTGTGTGTGTGTGTGTGTGTGTGTGTGTGTGTGTGTGTGTGTGTGTGTGTGTGTGTGTGTGTGTGTGTGTGTGTGTGTGTGTGTGAGCGCGCGTATGTATATATATAAAACCTTACTAAAGGGAATTTGTATATGTGTCTGTGTGGGTCCGTTCCCCGTAGCTTAGCACCGGAATGTACCGATCACTAGCGGAAAATCCCGATTCGTTAGTACCATTCTCTAGAGTTAAATTTCTATTTTAACTTTCGTTATGTCAATCTCATCATTCAAAAGAAAATATTTTTACACAAGAGGTAATCAATTTTGGACACCTATTAATCCCATTCCGAGAAGCCGCTCGCCAGGGTAACCCTCAGAGAGTGCGTGCCTACAGCACGCCTCTGCAAATAGTATATGTGTGTTATAGCAACACCGTGTTTTTTCTCAGAAAAAACACGGCTATAACTACTTAAATGTAAAAAAAAATGTGCTCCGTTCTTTCTTTACGATGACGTACGTAAATTATCCGCGATATGAGCGGCTCAAGTTAGAATTGTGTTTACTAGAATTAGAAATTAGATATAAAGCTTTATAAATTTGGAAATATTAAAGTCTCACATATTTGTCTGAATGCCATATGAATTTCGGTGGGTTTGGTATTCTAATGTACAACAGTACATTTCTTTAAATGGACTTGAGAAATCGGAAAAAACACTTATACTTTTCCTTGCAAGCTTTCACGAGATGATTATTATTGGTGAAAATGATTATTCTACTCGTATTTTCATCAGTTACTATCTACGTAATGACAAATAACCTAAAATTGTTTGGTTATAACCCCTAAAATACATATAGTTCAACCAAATTACACTTAGAGAAAAAGAAATTGTTACCTGAAAAAAAATTTTGTATTGAAAAAAAATTTCCAATACAAAGATCATGTAAAAATCTGCAACTTTTGTAGAGGTTACTTTTTAACATAACCTGAAAATTTCCGTAAAAAATGCGAAAAATCTTTTCTTTTTTTTGGGTTTTTTATTTTTCACTTCCGCAAAAATCATTTAATTTTGATGAAACTAGGTAAAAGTATACCTTTCTGTGCCTTAAATAACCACTAATTTTTCTGAAGTCAACTTTCAACGGAAATCGCAATAATGCCATTTTTCACCCCTTTTCTTCCTCGCAAATCAACCCTGCACAACCCTCGCTCACGCATTTATTTTTTTAGGTTTATTATAAGCCCCTTTACCATTTACACTAATAAAAGTCCAGGTAACAATTTTTTTCTCTCTAAATGAGGAATTTTGATCGGTCTAATAGAACATCCGGAAAAATAATTATACGCTTACAATACACAAAGAATTTGTTATTAAAAATAATTTGTAGTTTTTTTGTATGGCCTGAGGTCACTCTTTATGTAATTTATATTGAATATATATTGTTTTTTAATTTGATCTATATAACGATAAAATTATATAAACCTTCACGGAAAAAAGTCATTATCTGCTTAGATTAAATATATCGGAAAATCTTCACCAATCCATAAAAAATAATATAAAGTTGTGTAATTTAAGTTTCATGTTTATCGAAATATCTGTTTTGAATAATATAAGCTACAATTTTATTTTTATTTTATCTTTAATAATAAATTGCTTTTGAGATGTTGCATCGGCTCAATCTTATGGTTGTAGTCACACAACTCACGTAATATGCAAACATGCAGTGTAATCATGTGTCCAGTGAATTGACTAAGAGAATATACATACATAAAAATAAAAATTTATTTGTATTTTTAAAATTTGATTTATAATCCGTTTTAATATATTTTTCTACGAGTTTTCATTATATAGTTAAGTCGAATATTTTCTGTATTTAATAATATTTCTAATGAAGGGAATATTCATATTTTTCCTGTGCGTTACTTGGTACTCTTTATTTATACAAGATATAATTAAAAGATTTTATGTTGAAAAGCTACCCTTATTCTGGGTAAACAAAAGAAAAAAAAAAACAAAATGACGTCCTGTTTTTAGTCATTTTCCCCGTGTGATCCACATAATTGTAATAATTGCTCAAGTTAACAATAAATTGAGTGATAATAAAAATACTCGACTAGATAAGTCTTCTTCTATTCATAACTTATTTTATTTATAATGTGGTCAAATTATTTGCCAGAATAACCAGCAATAAAATAAGTTTACAGCGCGATAGGATATAATAATTTTGTACAATACATCTACGAATTTCCGAAACAAGCTATTTGGATATTTCAGGCGTCATCTGGGAAATAGCAATAACTTATTACCTTTATATTATTTTTTTTATTTAAAAATATTATTTTGCTAAATAAACAAATAAATGTCTGTCAAAGTTTAATATTATAAATCTTAATAATATGTTCGTTTCCTTGTTACTTGTAACAGAAAGAAAAAATGAATTATTATAATATTGAAAACGGTATATCTACAATATCATTATGATATTTGTCTGGGAATTAAATTACTTAGGTAACGTTGATGGCTTTTCCGGTCAGCAGTAATCTAGTCATTTCTGTTTATGAACCTTAATTAAAATTAGCTATTAGCAATAACCAATACGTACGGCAATCGATTGCAGATTTGATTACACACTAAATACATTTGCAATTAGTAAGCTGCATCCATAATTATTTCATATTATATGAAATGAATATTTAATTGAAACGATTAAGTGAAAATTTTCAAATTAATTACTTGAGAGATAAAATTGATACTAATTTATGTTTAGTTTGGAGAGGTTATTATTATAATTGGACAAAATTTTACATGTGTATAGCTGTATAGCTTTGTACCGCATACCAACGCCTGCAGAGATTCAGGAAAAATTACCCATTATATAACAATTGATTCTGAAGCAAAAATAGAAGAAAATATCTAAGTCTTAAAATGTTGAAATGTGGTTTTAAATACAATATATAAGTATCAAAAGGAACGAATTTTTTCTTCGTGATTTAATTTTTTCATTAGTATACTAAGTCAAAGGGTTTGGCCAAATTTTTCACGCAATAAAACTTACAGGCCACTTTGAACATCTAAATTTTTCTGCTAGATCATTTTTAACAATTTAATATTTTTGTTCCATAAGGCTGCACTCAAAGTTTCTTAAAATGACAAAATTCAGTTTTCTACGTTAACGTGAGTTAAGTACCGTACTAAGTTTCAATTCTGTTTATCGGTACTATCATTATTTATATCGTATTCAGAAGCTGTATTACGTTTGATAATGTTTGACAATCTCTTCAAATCATATAATTATTTTTAAAATTAGGAATTATAGGGTATATTTATTCTAATGTTATACATAATAATAATAATAATAATAATAATAATAATAATAATAAACGTAATTTTTTATTATTGTCTTTATATTTTCTAAAACCAGAACATTTTTTTCAAAACACTTTAAAAATACTCTTCATTAAGGGAATACCAGAAAACCAAAATAAGATACTATTACACAGTTTACTATTTTATCTGCAGGTAAACCATTGACATTATTGTTTCTTGACACATAACGGAAATTTAATAACCAAATTGCAATAACCAATTTTTTTTCTTTATCACTTAAAGATTTATTAAAATTGAAGTAGCTTTGCTACCTATATTATATTCCTAAACTAAAATGAGAAGCAATTTTTTTCATTACTCTCATAAAAGTTATGCTTTATTTGCATGACTAACAGAATTTATTATGACTAAAATAACAAAACTTTTTTCTGGTGAAAAAAAATACTCTTGCGTAGCCGGTAAAATCATTCAATACTTTGCCAGATTTTTTTCTCTTTTATTCAGTTTATCTCGTACTGCCTAATAAAATATTTGAGTTTGCGATTTTAACATAAATTTATATGAAAAACTTTTATAAAAAATATAACCCCAAAAAGTTTTGAACAGCTTTTCTTCCCTATTTAATCAAGGAAAAATCTAATAAAGTTTCTTACGGTAGTTCTATTAGCGCTTTGCATTCCCCTGCACTCTAATGTAATTCTTCTATTCGAAATCTTGCCGCCATCTACGCACGGCCTTCCTAATGACATCTCTCCCACTTTTGTGGCATATATATATAAAACAATATATATTGTAATTTTATGTATTATAATGTTCTATTCTAGACACAATATCTGAATAATATACAGCGTTCTAATAATATTCTATATACACAATATTCTAGATACTTAAACATGTTTTGTAACATACACACAAAAACAGATCTATTAATGCCATTTTAACGATTAGAAGAGTAGAATAAGAAACTCATATTAGTTTTTTACCGATTCAAAATATTATTTAAAGAAAAAATAAAAAATAAGATGCAATAAACTAATATCACACTTTACTTTCTCGCGAATATAGATGGAACAGCTAAATTAAAGGGTACAATATGGTGATCATGTCAAAAATGAGGTATCGGAAAAAACTTTACGTTTTAGGGTTCATCTAGACCAAAAAAACATATATAAGTATGTATGTACAGAGTTACTTATATAAGTATGTTTGTAAATTTGAATAAAAAATATATTGACAAAAAAAAAAATAGAAATAAAAAAAAAAATATATATATATATATATATATATATATATATATACATATATATATATATATATACGTATATACAGTACTTAAACTTATTTTAATACTTCTTAAGTGGACGAAGAAAAATAACCACAAAAAATGTTTTCTTGATAATATAAATTAAAAGAGTTAAAACTAAAAAACAAAAACAGAATTATATTTTTAGAAGTAGGAAAAAATGTAAGAAAGAGGTTTCTAAATAATATATTCATGTGAAGGTTATTTATATCAACATACTTACACGTGTACATATGCGTATCGCACTGCTTTTAGCCTTATATCTCAGGATTGACCAAACCGATTTTTTTCAAATTTCGCTCAAATATTTCTATATATGAGGCATTGATCATATTATTTTTTTTCAAAATTCGCTAAGGAATAGGAAATATTGCGAAAAAAACAATTTTCATTTTCTTCAGAGGCATTTTAGCGAAAATTCTTTAAACCAAATTTGTTACCTACAATGCATATATAAACAATAAAAAAAAAAAGTTTCAAAAAATCAAACCCCACCTTTTAAAAGTAAAATATATGGTTTTTTTGTTATTTTGCTCTACCTTCCGTCGGTTTAAATATTTTCAAAAATTTGGTTAACAGTACAGATTTCTAATCGTGTTAGTCACATTTTGGCATTGTTTTATAAAAGGATCAATTACTTTATCATAAAAATAAAAGTCAGACCCCTAAAAAGAAACGTTTTATCATTTTTTCATTGCGATGAAAATTGTACAAGTTATTGCATGATTTGATTGGCGTAGTCATGCAATATTTTGCAGCTTTTTTTTATATAATAAATTTCATATATACTTTATTACTGAAATGTTTATATATACGTATTCAACCAGTTTACATAAACCTTCTCGTGAAAAAAAATTCCAACAAGGAACAATCACGTCATTAAAGTTTTTTATGACTTATTATTAATGAAGTAAAAAGTTATTTGGAAATAATAACACTAAATCGGCTGATCTTTTAAAGAAAGAAAAATAATCTAACAAATAAAAAAGAAGATTTTTCCTTTTATGAAAAAGAAAAGAAAACGGAATTTTCTCTTTTAGAAATAAAAAATGAAAAAATAGAGAACGAATTATTTCCTTCCTTTTAAAGAAAAAAGTTATTTTTTACAAGTTTTTTATTGAAGTTAAAATATTTACTTATTTTTCTTTTAATTACACTTGACCGTATCAAATTTTAACATCAATAATAATTTTATTATGTTTCTTGTTTTTAATTTACTGATTACAATAAATTAGAAAAGTTCTAGATTATATTTAGATCGTATTCTTTTCAAATTATACTTTTCTATTCATTAGTATAAATAAATAATAACAAGTATAAATTTTTAATTGAATTATTTTGATAGTCTTAAACAATTATTCTCATTTATATTCATAATAAATAAACCATAATAATAGCAGCGGTAAGTGTAAGGAGAAATAATGATTCATTTCACCGGCCAGTTGTTTTGAAGGCTATTCTGTAGTCAGGAGTCCAGGTTATTTCTCCACTTAATGTTCAAAGCGTGAGAGGGGCAAGAGTTTATTCAGAGTCTATTAAAGAGTAGAGGGGGAGGAAAATGCAACGCAAATTGACACTAAAATCGTGGCCATTGTTTCTATCATCAGCGGTGTATTCATGTGCGTTGAATAGCCATCATCAGACAGTATTGACTTATGTCAGGGGCACAATAGAGCAGCGCCGTACAGACCCGATGCTCGCCACTCTCACTGACTAATTATTATTCTTACAAACTAGCCCCTTTACTCTCCCCCATCGCCGTTCTACACGACTCTTAACACCGTTCTATTCTATTTCAATTTCATCACATCAAAAGTTATCTAACTTACGTACACAACCTTTTTATCTATAAACCTAATGTAACCAAAATTTAACTTAATTTTTAACTTAAGCTTAATTTTTATTTCGTCGTTATGGACAGACCAATTAAAATAACCTTTTTTTTAATAATCTTTTTAATAACCGATCATGAACGAATAAAAGTAAAAATATATACGCATAATTACTCAAACATTTTTTTTAATCTATAAAAAAATCTATGGGGAAAATTATTTTTCATGCACGATATGAATATTTAATTTTCCTAATGAGTACATTAAAATCTGTTCAACTAATGATAAATAAACAACCCCCACGGCTCAATGAGATGAAGATTATGTTAAATGAGATGTAGCCTTTGACAGACTCAGGCCGACTGTTCCTGAGACGTATGGTTAATTGAACCCCAACCACCAAAGAACATCGGTATTCACTGCCTAGTATTCAAATCCGTATAAAAGCAACTATCTTTTACTAGGATTTGAACCTCAGAAACTTCGATTATCGAAAATCATCTGTTAACAGATTTGCGACGACTAGTTAACCGTTAGACCAACACGGTGGGCTGATGTAAATACGTATATAATCGTTTTACCAAATCGTAATAACAGCTATTCTCTAATGATTTAGTAAATATTGATTTATCATGAACTATATAAAAAAAAGTATACTCATTTATTATTTTTTTAAACTAGATTCGTATTTTTAATTATTAGAGGGTGTAATCTGGTCGTTACTGATTTAAATTAATTGTATCATTTGTGTCAGGAATCTCAGGATAAAATCGCACTGAGTCTCAATATTACGTGGGCCTATAATTTGTATGTACTTTATCGGCTTATTAAAATACTGTAGATTCGATTTCTCATTAATAATCGTACAAAGAAAAAAATATTCTAAAAAAAAAATACAAAAATACACTGTATCTCTAATAAAAGGCGTAGACAGAGTCTCCTGTAGTGTTATATTAGCGTTGCTGTTAAAACACTTCCTAAATTTTTTTTTTATGCATGGTGTAATAAAAATCGTGTACGTTTTTTCCTCCGTAGATAAACAACATCTATAATACATATCATTCATTAAAATTATTTTTTTTATTATTGTAGTTATATTCATAACTTTATTAAAATATCAGAGTTCAGTTTAATATTAAATTGATATTAAAATAAACATTATTAAATATTTAAAAAACCGTTTTAAAAACATTGATTTGATCTGAATTGAGAACTTTTAACATTTCAAAAACCATTAAAACCGTTTGCAAAGTTTTTTTACTTACGCAGTACGTATTTATTTTTATGGTTTAAAAAAATGTATTTTACTGCTTTGTGATTTTTAATAAAAGCGTCCTTTAATATTTTTTTTTTTTTAATTTTACAAAATATGTACTACTATTATTTGTTGTAAATACTGAAGCATAAACACAAATCATATGTTTATAAATTTATAATTCCATGACATCAGACTTCCATTGTAGTAAGTACAATTAGAGTTTTTACAATGTACTCCATATTTAAATACTATTTAATTAGTAAATTCAGTAATTATTAATTAATTGTCAGATATAAATGATTATTGTATTGTTTTAGGAAATTAATCTATATAATAGAAAAAATTCAAGCCATTAAATGAGAGAAAGTAAGTGAAGATGTATCATCTTTTTGACGACATTGGATGGATTTAAGAGGGTTTAACAACGAAAAAAGGAAAATGTATAAAAATCTATTTTTTTATATTATGTAATTATTGACTCTGAACCAACAGTCTATATTTTTAGTTCTATACAGAACTAAAAAGGGTATTTATTTGCTAATAATAAAAGATATAAGCGATCTTTTATTACACCTACATGTAATATTCTCAACGTTTCACTCTATTCAGTTTTCTCTTCGTAGTATTGGATTATTTTATTACAGTACAACAGTTCGAGTAATAGCAATAGATAATACTCTACCCAAACCAAAAAATCGTACACTGTATTTTAAGTTAAATATATTAAGCTTTTAAATGCATTTATTTCAAATGTTATTCGAAATAAAAAGGAATACCTGAGAGATAAAATTAACGGTTAATAATCTTATCAAAAAATTTTACCTCATTGATAAGGTTGGTACAGGTTACCTTATGATAAGGTAATCGAAGAAGTCTAGTAAGAATACTTCTCTAGATAAAATGGATATTCCAGATAATGGCACTACTACGGTTTGATTTATATGCATATAATGTAAATCATATAAAAGCAAAGAACTAGAAAATATGTATATATATATATATATATATATATATATAAAGATAGATAGATAGTTAGTGAAATTTATATTATTAGATAAAATATTTCCTTCTGCAGAATGTTTAACCTAAAAATAATAAACTAATGTACTAAATTTCAAAGCAAAAAGAGGAATCAAAAATTCTGATCACTACTTTCTGGAGATAAAATTTAAATTCTAATCAAATATACCCAAACCGAGAAGCCTAAGAAGATCAAGAAAATATCCGGAAACATTAGAATATAGCCTGATCAAGAAGAGTATTTGGAATGACTGAACAAACAAGATTTTGGCAAAGACTGGAACAAAATTAAGATTGGAACTAAGACGATGAAAAAAATAACAGAACCCCAAAGGATACCGAAACAAAGATGGTGGATCGAAGAATGCGACAAGGCGCTGAAGAAAGAAACAAAAGTGGAAACTCTGGCACTCCAACAAAACAAAGAACAAATGGAAAAAAATTAGGAAATAAAGGAAGGAAACAACGAAAATAATAGAGAAAGAAATAATAGAGAGCTGGAAAAAATTGAGAAAAACTTCAAGATCCATACATAATATGCATAACACTAGGGACTTCTACAAAACCTTCAGAGAATTACCAGGAAACCAGCATGTAAAACAGGCACTCAGCAACAATGAAGACTATCAAATACTAACAGATTATTTCCAGACACTACTCAACTGAGGCGATCCAAAAAACGACTTAGATTTAAAACAAACAAGAATCCCAATGCAGAATCAGAACCACATACAGAAGAAGAAATCAAATTCATCATAAAAGTACTGAAAAATAACAAGCCACCAGGAGACGATGGTATCATTTTAGAAATGCTAAAATATGGAAAAAAACAGTCGTAAATAAAACTAATCAGACATATGGACATATGGAAGACGAAGAAGATGACTGGAAATATGCGCTCCACCCACTGCACAAGAAAAGAAATCGAACAGGTAACTACAGAGGAATATTACATCTCCTGTAACCTACAAAATCCTACCCAAATCTTTATTATACAGAGCCGACAAACAATCAGACCATCTAATAGCAGAATATCAAGGAGGGTTCAGAAAGGGTAGATCCTGCGTGGAACAAATCTTCAGCCTCAAAAACATCTTGAGACTCCGAGCATTAAGATGCACCAACTTTGCATTTTATAAATGCTAAAATATGCTGAAAAGACCGTCGTAAAGAAACCTAACTAGATCTTCAAAGAGATATGGAAGACGAAAAAGATACCAGATGACTAGAAATAACACACAAGATGCACCAACACCGTAATCACGTTCCTGAATTTCAAAAAAACGTACGACTCCTTGACAAACAGTCCTCTGAAAACACTAAAAGAATTCAGCAACGGCAGAAAATGAAGCGCTCTAATCAAACAAATCCTAACCAACAAACCTCCAAAGTTAAATTCCTCAGAGATACATTGGAACTGTTTGAAATAAAAATAGGAATGAGACAAACAGATGGATTATCACCGATTCAACCTAATTCTGGAAAAAATAATCAGAACACGAAGAAAATAGCTGGAAAATAAAGACATCAAAGGAATACAATTTGGAAAACGGAAAGATAATCTTTCTTTTTTTTTAGTGTTCGCAGATGATATCGCCTTATTAATGCAGAACAAAGAGGAAACGCAAGTAGTGATCGAGAAACTCCAAAAAAATAGCGATAAAACTTGCTTACAAATCTCTTACGAAAAAACGGAATACATGGAAGTTATACACCAAAAGGAAAAATACATGAAGACAAAATACAACATTAAAATTGTTGACAACTTTAAGCACTTAGGAGAATGGATACAACCCGACGGACTGGATAAAACAGCAAACATAGATAGCGGTTAAAAAAATAAAATTATGTAAAGCAGATACAACAATTGCAGCATACCCTAGAAAGCCAAAATCAGACATTACATTTGTAATGTCTGATTTGTAATTGTGATGATCTGATGATGGCTTTCAAGTAAGCTGAAAGATCAAGAGTACATATCAACGTGCAGGTAAGGTGGATTTGTTAATTAATTAACATTGCCGGTCCGGCAGGTAAAGAAGATAGGAATATAAATACTCCAGGAATGACCAGTTAAAAATCAGTTCTGAGAATCAGTCTAAGCGAGACGTTATGAAGTCGGCCTGCGAGGTGAGAGTCTGTAAGATGTGAATTCTGCTGGGAGGTCAGTGAAGGCGCGATTAAGGTGACGTCACAAGTAATTCCAGTACACGAAAGCCAGAAATAGGTTCAGTAAGTTATTATAAGTGAAAGGATAATGACTAAATGAAAGAGATATGTACTGAATTTCTTTCATAAATTGTTAGGGTAGTTTTATTTGTGAACAGCAAAGTTATTTGCAGTTAAAGAACTTTATACTTGTCTTATCTATTGTACTACTGTCGTTAATACAAGACTATTGGTTAAAAATGTTAAGATTAGCGGTCATGCTGTATTTTGTCAATGGGACTGAATTTTGCTTTTAATTATATTTAACTACCTGTGAATAAATCCTGACGGTTACTTTAATTCTGTTTTGTATGTAATCACTATTTATTATTATTATTACTATTGCCGTCATTATTGTTGTTGTGGTTGTGATTAACAGCATAATTATTTGATTATTTTTTTAAAAATTATTCTAATTATTACTGTGAGTTGTTTTTTATTATTATTATTGATTTATCTTGTTTTACTTATGTTCTTTACCTAATAAACTGTAATATACAAACATTTTAAATTGTCAATCTCTCGACATCCTGATCCAGCCGCGAACACGCAACAATATATAATTCAAGTCAAAATTTTAACTGATAAATTAGTTCTCTTTTCCTTTACATTAGATAAATTTTCATTATTCATAAATTTGATTATAATCATGTGTAAAATCTACTTATTAACAAAAAATTATATTTGCAAAAATAGTTACAAATAAAAAAACTTACAAATTCTTTTAATTTGACATCGGTAACATCACAAGTAAAATCATAAAATTTATAATTATGATTATCATATTTAATTAACAACACATTCTAGCCTGGAGATGTAACAAGCTTTAGGTACATAATAGCTGTCTACGTGGCGAATCCAAGAAAACTACGTAATATATGTTCCTGAATAATTCCGGAATCATAGAATAATAAAAAAATAACTTCATGAAAAGCTGCAAGGATGATTACTTTTACTGAAATGTGCATTAGGTAAGTAAAGTGTTTTTTTTAATCAGCAGGCTAATCCTTAAACTCCAGGGAATTCTGCTACAAAAAATATATTCACCCTTTTCAAATTCTTTTCACTCGGACTTGATTGTATAACTATACTACCCGAGGAACTAAATTTACAATATTATTTATTTTTAAATATATTAATAAGCTAATATATTAATCTTACCTTCTTCTATATAAAACGAGGTTAAATAAACCCCTTTCTCAGCTGGCATTTGATCCCGTTGGTGTGCTATAAAAAGAAAAAAAAATATTACCATCTATATCAACAGTTTTGTTTTCATATTATGGTAAATTTATAAATGTAACGTTTTATGAAATAATGTCTGTTCTTAGGCAATCGGTAGGTCTTCACATTAAAAAAATTATGTCACGAGTTAAAATAAGTTACGTCTAATAGAAGTTATTCTAATTGTATTTAAAGCTATTTAAAAATCGAGATATCAGATTTACGGTATGGATCAATTAAATGATAAGCGATGAAAATATAGAGGTATATGTATACAGACGTAATTTATTGTTGTGTAAGTTTTTATGTTCAGGTGACAATCAAGACATGTTCTCTTTTCTGTAATAATGCGTTAAACTGATAAGTTACTCATCCCATACCGCGCTCTCTCCGGTTTCATTTACGGGCGTGCGAGTGAGCGGTTGACAGATGGCATTGTTAAGGCAGCACAATAAAAAGCTGACTACTGTCACTAAAATAACCGACTGCGGCGAATTTGCGACGCATATAAAAAAAAAATGCTTTCACCGCCTTTGATGGAGATATATAGGCTTGACGGGAGACCGGGAAGAGGTCGTTAAATGGGGTTGAATCGTTCCAGTTTTGAAAATGAAGCGAGCCTGTATGTATGAGATAATGCCCCGGCACTTTGTTTAGGTAGGGTGTTTATGTGTGATCGGGTGGCACTCGGCATAATAATGGAGTAAAATGAAAAGATAGAGGGAGTTCGAGTTACGACCAAGATAGGACCTGTTTTTACGACTAGAGCAACCGCTACACGCCGACGACACGAGGACGAGACGCAGAAGAGACGCCGCGCTGTTTCGCTGATGAGCTGCAGCGTTGAGTGATGTCTTTTCCATGCCTCCCTCCCTGATTTCTACCCACCTGAACAACCTCCCGGTCGTTCTTCGCATCGCATTTTAAATCTTCTTGTCCAACAGAGAGTGTCAATCCCTGTTATAAACAAATTAAAATAAATAGATTCCATTAAAATCAACCGGCTAATGCAGTCCAAACAATTTAACCTTCATTTTATCCATTTAGATGTTTCGTAGGATTTATTCATAGGATGTTTGATAAAAATGAGACATTACAAAAAAAAAAAAATCGTGGGAAGTAAAATTTTTATACAACTTAAAAATACAAGATTTAATTCAATATAGTTGTTCTTATTTTATGCCACTTTCAACTATTCTTCATATTAAACGGATAAAAAAAAATTAAATTAGAAAACAAGCAGTTTATTAGGACTATAAAAAAAAACAAATTATTGCGAATCGTTACTAAATTATATCGACGTTTTCATCAAGAGAATAAAAAACTTTTGGTTAGAATACGAAATAAGATGTGATGACGGAATTCTTCAGGCCGGAAAAGCCTGTAAGAGTTTTATTTTTCCAAATGATTATATAAACATTTTTTTTAAGTACATATTTATGGAAAGTAGTTAACCGTTTTAATTCTTCATTTATATAATATTTCAGTTTTTATAAATTAATAGTCAGATTATATTTATTAATTTAATTTACACAATTATGATTTTTCTTTAAGCTTTTTTTTATATTAATTTATTATTTTTAAGTATTTTTGGTTAATTAACGCTGTCTTGATTATTTCTACTAAATGGTATTTTTTATTACATTTTATGTTTATATATTGTTACAAATATTAAGTAAATTTCTAATATTTATTTTAAAAAAAATTATATTCAAGCATTGTTATTTGATACAACACTTAAGATATCAAGCGATTTTTATTTTTAGAAAAATGGCACACATCGTCAAGATTTTTTATTATTTTCAAATCCTCTTTTAATAACTGTGATGAAGCAATTCAAACTACTGTATAAAAATCGGTATCATATGGTTGTGTTATATCTGAAAGGATTGGGTTCATACTTAACTGGAATAGTTTTTATCAATTATTATTAAAGGTAATGGTGATTCTTATCTTCCCTACATATAATAGAAAGATAAGTGTCTTCCCTGGGCGCGTATCAAGCAAAAACTACTGGACAGAAAGCTTCGCAGATATATACCAAAGAATTTACTCTGATTATGAGATTATACTTCTGTTACTATGGTAGCATCCCAACCCCCATAGAGGAAGACGCCCACCTTTTGTGACGATTCCGGTCACCACACCACCCTCCCCCCATCACCCCTCATGGACTTTAACGGAAGTCGTCTTTTAGACCATCAACTGATTACACCTCACAGCAATAAGCCAGGCCTCGGTTGGGATATCACCGATGTAAATGCCTCGGTAAACATTTACACCGGTGGTTTTTTAACTCGGCTTTTGTCTTCGCTGCAGGCCTCACCCGGATAACTATGGTACACAAAAACTCTTTGATTTCAGATCTATTTACTAATCGTCTAACCTAATTTATAAAATATTTAAGATTTTAAATATTTAGACTCGAGCTGTAGCTTTTTATAGAGCAGGATCGTATCAGAGCTTCTACGTCAACAACGAGGGAAACTTTAGAGGAAATAGAGATTTTCAGGCTTTAATTTTAACTTATCAGTATTATTATAACAATCATCAGGATACAAACACAGCGGAGAGTCGATGGGGCTTCGTCTCCTGACTAGTCGGGAAGGGAAAGCGAAGCGAGCCCTGACTGGCTAGTTTTTTATAACCTTATAAAATTGGATTCATAAACAGAGAATTTGAACCTTATGAATTGATTTGAGGTTTGACCGATAACTCTAAAAGAAATATGAAATTTACTACGATGATTATATTAAATTTTTAAAATATATAACGATTACAGCCTTCTATTATATTCCATAAACACAACAGTTATGGCTAAACCCTCACAACATACAAAGAGCCGTCAAAAATAGCAAAATTAAGTTCAAGAATAGACATTCCACATATACACACTTTTCCTTAACCTTTTCCTCTCACTACTCTCGACGTTTCAAACCGAATGAAATCTACATTACATTCAGCCCTAAAAGTGACACTTTCTAACCTCTAGGGATACTCTGCGACACAGCTAATAAGATTCCTGTTCAATTGATGTAAATAACTTAAAGATCGGAGATAATTAATTCAGAACAGGATAAAAGAATTTATCGTTTGATGGAGATTGAAATTACTCAGATAGTTTAGTAAACGTTTGAAACTTTCATTGCCACATTTTAATTTTTCAAAATATTACTTTGTAGCCTATAAGGTAAATAATTAGGACAATATAAATTTTAAGAAGTTACGAGAAATATCAGTAAATTTGACAGATTTTGTTATAACTGAACAGTAGAGATAACAATATTTGAATTATAACTAATCAGGATTATAAACATTTTTAAATGGTGCAGAAACAAAAGATATAATATTTTTTTATAGTTACATTTTTTAACATATTTAAGTGGTGGTAATAAAATACAGAAATTTTAAGAAATTATAATATGTATATTTCTTTCCTTTTATGTAGTCTACAACATGAATAGAAGAAAAAATTAATCTGTATGAACTCAATTTATCGTTAAATTAATTGTCTATAATAAAACAATTAAAACAAAACCTTACAAAAATTTTAGTTATAATTTTACACAAATCTTTTTAATTCTTACGTTATCACTCGTTACCCTCCAATACCTTATATCAAAAATCCGTAAACAGAAATTTTTGGAAATGTAGATTAAAATAAGTGGAGATTAATCGATGATATTTGCTTTTATTTAAATAATTAAATATCTCTATTGTTTATTTTAAAAAATGTGACAGAATTATAATAATTTTAAGAATTTATAATTAAATTATACTATTTAATTATTATTAGTATTTTTTGCAGGTCATAAACGATAGATTACAGGTAATCTGGGTGAGAAAAAATTTCAATCACAAGAATTCTGTCGGACTTATTAAAAACGTCGATGAAGTAGTTCTATTAATCGAATGAATAATTTTCTTGACTGAGTTCATGTTGTAAATTCTAAATTCAGGTAACATTCAATCCTAAAAATTGACATCTGCTCTCTATTCATTACTTTTAACTTAAATCTTATTCGGTTAAAGATATTAATCTGCGCTCAAATAAAATACAATAGGCTTATACAAAAAATATATACTTAAAAAAACTTCTTTAAAATATAATAAAAAGAAAATAATAGAAAAACTATAGTATACACTAAACATTCTAAGTTGAGACGAAAAAATATGTATTTATAGAAAAAAATTAACTTATGTAAAAAAACGTATAATTTCGCTACACAATATAGGAAACTCAAGAAGATCCTTCTTCACTCATAATAATACATAATTTTTTTACCTCCGGGACCACCGCGTGGTATAACTTCAGAGAATGAGACTAATAGAATATTTTTGTAGGGTATGAAAATGCCATGCTTGACCGGGATTCGACACCGGGACCTTCGGATGAAACACCGAAACACTACCACTCGCGCCACGGGAGCCGGCAAGAATACATAACTATAAAGATTAATTTAATCTAAAGTAAAATTAATTTAGGCATAACAGTTGTAAACATTTCTTTTTCAACGTTTTTCTTTTAACGTTGACTTAAACTATTGACATTGAAATGTTATAAACATAATTTAAAATTTTATTTTCATTTTAATTCCCATTTATAAAAATTTATATGCACAACTATAAAATTCATAATTAATCAGTAGTCCCTGATGATGGAAGAATAATCCGAAAACGCTTGGATAGTCAATACTCACAATTGTTGGTAAGTGAATACTTTATATGAATATTAACTTAATTTTTTTTTACTATAGGAAATTAAATTTTTTTAATAAATTAATTCTTTTAAAAGATTCTTTGTTAAATTCTTTAGAAAGAAAGAATATTTCTTTCTTTATATAATAATAAGAATATATTAATAAGAAAGAAATATGAATATTCATTCATATGAATATTCTTTCTATAAATAAATATTAATAATATAGGAGAAAGATATAAATGCAGTAAATTTAAAAACTAAAATACATAGAAAAAAACAAAATTAAACAATTGTGAAAAAATAATAATTTAGCGTATGACCAGAAATATTCTAACCATTTCTTCCTGAGATAGTGACAGAAATATTTTTACTGGTTAACCTATAGATCTAACAGTAAAAAAAGAACAGATTTCAATAACTCGCGAGGGAACGGCGATGGTTATTATTTTTATTTCATCCCATTTGTGTAATATAATATCGTTACGCACGAATTTCCTCAAGAAAATATTCTTGATGGATCGGTCGGGATGGTTCAGTAAACTGAACTTGTACACGTGTACACGAGATTACACTTCTAGAATTGTTTTGTGGGGGTTATGTTTTAGATACGGTATATATAATAAAGACTTAGGATATTCAAGATATAAGATAGGTTTAACAATCGTAAAATTTTATGTAGGAATGCAAGGCATAAAATTGATTAACGTTTTGATGTGCTGCGTGAAACGTAACGTACAAACGTAGACGTTTATTTAGTTAATAAGGTTTCCAACATCCAAGACTAACCCTTTTGGGGTAACCTGATAACATTCTCGGTTTAATAAATCCTTAAAAGTACTTACTTTTGGTGGCATAAATATTCAACGAAGAATTTTGCACAATAATAGTTTTTGTACTAATATATTAAGAGTTTAATAGAAAACAACAAAATTTCTTTGTCACTAAACATTTTTGCTTAATGTTGTGCAAAAACACCTCAATTTTTCTAAAAAGGATATGAGATAAAATGTTTAAAACTCAAAAAATAAGTTAATAAAATCTTTTAACTTTTTTTTTATAAAACGAAAGATAACACAAGATTTTTCTTCTGCTGTTAGGATTATAGTCAATTTAATAAATTATTTATTTAAACGAGATATGTACTATCATTAACTTTTATATAGAGTTATACTCATTAATAGAGACCGGATTACATGCATTTGCATATTAAGCCCATTCTCATCGGATATTGCATGTTTTCCTTAAAATCTAGTGATGAGATATATTTTTGCTATATTTACAATATTTTTCGGTAGGGTACTTTGTTAATAAATGAAGTCTTACGTTGTAGCCGGCCAAACCTATTAGCTGCACGGCTCTTAGAGCGCACTTAGCAGTTGCGGAACAGAACCTCAGATTGTTACGTTTACAAAAGTAACAAAATGTTAAATAATTGTTAATTATCGAATTTTTCGATATGTTATTTAACTACTAACTAAATTGTATGCAGATTTCGAAATAAAAGAAAAATTTTAAATTACAATTTTTTTATTATTTAAATTTGCATATTTTGACACTTTTCATGAATATTTTAAGCATTTTTCATGCACATTTCAAGCTTTTTATGTTGCATATAATCCGGTCCCTACTCATTAAAAATGAAAAATTAAATACGTGAATGCCAAACAAGCTCATTTATCCAAAAGAAAATGAATACATATGAATTTAATTATCACAAAATTATTTAAAAAATCACAACAGCTATTTCGGTACGTAGTACCTTCCTTAGGTGTTACGAACAGAATAGACAGTATTTTGTTTGTAACACCTGAGGAAGGTAATATGTACCGAAACAGCAGTTGTGATTTTTTAAATAATTTTATGAAAATCAAATCCATATTTAACTAAATAATATAAAAATTAATAAAATCCACCTTACCAGCACATTGAGATAAGTTCTAGATTTTTCAGCTCACTTTAAAGCCATCATCAGTGTTAAAAATGTTACATTAAGGTCAAAAATTAAAAAATCATAAGTTAAGATGCATAAACAGTCATGACTTTTGTTATTGTTTAACCTCCGGGACCACCGTTAGATACTGCTTCAGAGGATGAGATGAATGATTTGTAGCGTGTGTGAAAATGCCATGCCTGACTGGGATTCGAACCCGGAACCTCCGAATGAAAGGCCGAGACGTCACATTCGCGCCACGGAGGCCGTCATGACTACCCGATCCTAACTGTCCGGACCGGATATGACTGCTTATACACTTTAACTTATGACTTTTTAATTTTTGACTTTAATGCAATATTTTTAACACCTGATGATGCGTTCAAGTGAGCCGAAAGATCTACAGCTTATCTCAATGTGCTGGTAAGGTGGATTTTATTCATTGTTATATTATTAAATTAATTAACATATTAGGGGTTCCATGTTCGAGAAATTAAATTCATATTTTTTTTACTTTTTTTGGTTACGGATTTCCATCAAGTAACGGCTTCATCTATTGGTGTTTTATCCTATCATCATTTCTTAAAAAATAAAACATTCTTAAAGAAATACTTAAATATCAAGAAAGATTTTTTTAAATATCAATCATTTCTAAATAATAAATTGTCCTTAAATATCATTACGCGTGTTATTTGAATGAATTATTTTTGCATCCAGTAAAACATCCAACTGAACATTCTGGTAGCCTACATGTTATATTTTGTTATTTAGAACATTCTAACAAATTTTTGGAAGAATAATCAACTTTACTACCAAAAAATTGATATGAAACCTTGTGTTGTGTTCAAAATAAATTTCCTATTTCAACCGGAACTGGATAAGACTAAAAAACTACAATCAGGCTATTGGTGATGATTGTTCGGTTTAATTATTTTATTTTCTGTAAATTAAAGGTAATATAGTTTATGTCAACACAGTATAATATTTAGCTTTAGTTTTAAATTTTTTTTTACCACATTTTCAATCGGTAACGGCATGAAAGAGTTTAACGTACTTGAATGGATAAGCTTATTCATAATATAAATTAAAAATTAGAGGAAAAATATCCCTAAATTTTGCATAAAAATAAGTAAAAATTCTCCTATAGAATTAACAAAAATAATTTTAGTACAGGAACTTTACTAAGATTAATATGTAAATATTTAAATTGAAATCATGTGTCATATTTAACTTAGGTGTGTCATATCACCTTCCTATTTAAAGAAATAAAGTTTAATTCAAAATGGGTTTATGATGGCGGAAAAACCCACCATAATGCAAATTTCTTTTAACTATGTAGAACCCCATTTCTTTCTGCCTCAAAATATCGCTCAGATATGCAGTATAAAGCTATATTTAAATCTCACCCGGTATATTAGTATAATAGATAAATAACAATTACCAATATATATATATATATATATATATATATATATATATATATATATAAATTAATTAATTATAATATAATAATTAATTTAGTAAATAAATGTGTTATTTAAAACATCTGTATTTAAATTTGATACAAATTTAAAATTTGTTTTTTTTTCGTTTTTTGGAGCGCACAACGAAGGTTGGTTATTAGCGCCCAGAAGCAATGATTCTACAATAAATGTACTAATTCTCTAACAACATACGCTAAGTCTAACGGATATATAAACAAATTAATAGAAAAATAAGAAAAAAATTAACAAACAAAACGCACAATAACACAAGAAAATAGGAAAAAATTAAAACAATATAGAAAACTAAAAAAAAACATGTTTAAATAATTATTAAATAATCGTGTACGGCTTTATAAACAACCATATATTCGATAAGATCCTTACATTGTGTTCTAGAATATCTAGGATGTTGGCTCCTAATTTCAATTTACGGCGCAATGCCGCATAAATACACACGCAGTCCGCAAGGACGTGGTGTATCGTTAGTTGGTAATTTCATTCTAACACTTAATCTAATTTTCTGCATGATCAACATAATTATTATTGTTAATTTAATTACTAATTAATTTAATTTAATTACTAATTGGTAACTACCTTATTTTTTTGATTTTACCATTATTTTAATAATTTTTTTTACAATTTATATATGTAAAGACTCCAAAACTTTATTTTAAATAAGTTTAATAATATCGATAATCAATAATATTGATTACTTCAGTCAGTATTACTTTAATATTGACTAAAGGACATTTATAGATTATCTACAATTTGAGAAACATACTAATATACTAGCGAGAAACAATGGGATTCATTGTTTCCCGCTAGTAAGGATACATTAATTGAATGTTTTAAACAATTTCTCACAGTCTTTCTTATGATTACGATTCATGTAACTCAGCTGAGGTTCAAGATTTAAGTTTATTTTTCTGATTGTAATGATATTCACTGTATAGTTAGTCCCTGTAGTTATCAAACTGTAGACGGCATGAGACTGATTATTAGTTGCAATTCTACTGGCTTGACTTACTGATGTGCAAGATTATATTTGGCTCGGCGAAGAAGGCAGCGGGAAGCCATTTCATTTCTCACTTTAACCCTGGAACGGGAGTTTATTATTCTCGAAGAAGGCTATGTGATTTTCTAGGATATCTTATGACATGTCAAGATTGCCTACAATCGTTACTGTTGTGGTAATTAACGATTGTACTTAACATATGTTGGTCGATCAGTACGATAAAATATATTAATAGTTAACATGCTTTTTGCTGTAGTTTTTGTAAAGGATATCAGCAATATCTGAAACCGGTTGGAGTCAAATTAAAATATATTAATAGTTAACGTGCTTTTTGCTGTAGTTTTTGTAAAGGATATCAGCAATATCTGAAACCGGTTGGAGTCAAATTCCAATCCATTTAATACACTTTCGAGATATTCAAGCAATCTTGCTCGCAATTATATATTTTTATATCGATTCATGCAATCTGTTTATTATCATGTGATATCACACAATCGAGGTTCATCTATTCACAAATCATCTTTTGCTTAATTAAATTCCATCGTATCTCATTGCCTTCCTATGAATGCAAACTGGTACGATCAACATAAAGTTATCGTTGCTAAAATTCATGAATTTTATCATCATTTAATGAGATTTATCAACATAATAATTTTAAGAGAAGTGTTTATTTATATAATGTAACATGATCATTTAAATAAATAATAATTATAAATATCATAAAAGATGTAAACCACTAGCAAGTACTTTTCTTCCCAAAATTAAAAGTATATGCGTATGGCATCAGCTGAATAAACATGAGACTAAATTTCAAAAAATCAATTGATGTATGATGTTGTCCACTGTCATAGCTTTTAAATTACTCGTGTAACTGCTATGTCTATTTCGTTCCCATCAAAAAAAAATTATCGAAAATCGTTAGTAGCCTTATTTTTATCCCTATATTGCAGCATCAGTAATTTATGACTCGCATCTTCTGTACGAAAAATTACTCAACATATCTTCATCATCCGTTTGATTTTACGACGAATTTGCTTATATTAAAGTGTGTTTAAACTACAATTCTCTATACATTATCGCAATTAGTATTTATTATTATTATTATTACTATTATTTTAAGATTGGTTTTAGTTATTTAGTAATTGTTGAATTTCTTTGATGATTTTGTGAGCCTATTGTAAGTGAAAGGCAACAAGATATAAGAATACTTATGGTATTGTTTTAGCCGAACAAAAACCTTTCTTTTTTACCAAAAGAAAAGAATCGTTTCAAAAAATATGTGTCAAGTCAAGATTAACTGTTTTGAAGAGAAACAATACACACTAAATTTCATCTTTAGTAAATTAAAAAATAATCACTAACACCGAGAGGCTTTTTGTTAAGGACAATGTTTATCCTCTGACATTAAGCCCATACTTCTTATAAACATTGAAAAGAATCAGTTGGTATTGATTGATAAAGGTCTGATCAATTAATTCGATATTAAGAAACCTGTTATATTAAAATTATGATTTATTGTTAATCGTCCTTCCTTAAAAAAAAAACAAAAAAAAAAAAAACACATACACATGTCCTTCACCTCACTGTGAATGGTAAGCACGCCTAACGATTAAACGTTGTATCACATTTAATGATTTCTATCCCTCATAATTTGTAAAGAAATAAAATAGAAAATATTTTATATCGCTTGCATAAAGCACACTTCGGAACGGTCCATTATTTAATCAATTAAATAAAAAAATAGTATCCCGGAAAGGATCTTCGAGTGACCATTATCATGAATTAAGATATTTCAAGTTTCCGAGATAATACAAATCTTAGAAACCTAATTATGATTTCTGTTAAGGTTTTGGGATAAATAATAAATCTAAAAAATCTTATAGGTAAAAAAAACATGTAAAACCTAATAATGAGCATACAACCAGAAAAAATAAAACATTATAAGATATCTACCCCGATGTAATATTAAATATATTTTTTCTATAATTAATCAAGATCAAAATTTTACCGGATTACCAAATAACAGTCTCACAAATAAGTTCCAATCTATTGCTCAAGTGCCAAAAAAATATATTCGTCAGTTACATGGTGAAACTAAAAGATAAAACTCAAATTGATAATCTAGGTATTTATAAATTTTATTTATTTATCTGAATTCATTCTTTTTATCAGGCTGAAATAATTTTCCACAATTCATTACAAGATTTTGATTTTGCTAAAATTCATTGTTAACGTATTTAATCGACCTATCTTTAAAATTCATATCTAAGATATTCTTTCGTGCCTCAGTTTTTTTAAATATGATCCAGTCGATAATTACAAATTTATGTAGATATTATAAAGCTTCTCAAAGATTTTCCAAACGGTTATACTCAAATAACTGATAATGCATGAAATATTGAACAAATATCAGCTTGATTTTAGGTCTGCGTTGAGTATTTTTGACGTTATTTTTGTTTTTATTAAAAGAATCGAGAAACAGTGAGTAAAAGATTATACAGACGGTAAATTTTAGAATTACACAATAAAATATTTTTCACTGAATATTCTGATTTAAAAAACAAAGATTATATTATGTAAATGGTTCAACCCTGATACTGTTTTTCTGATTGTATAATATTGTATGGTGCGTGAATTAATCTTATACGTCACAGAGTACCTCAATACACAATGATAGTTCCTTTGCTGTTTTTTTTTATTTTACAGCAAATCATCGTTATGTTTACCTAACTGTGTCGGCAGACCTTTTTTACAGCAACAACGGTTAGTCATCGAAAAAAATTGAACTCTTATTCTTGCGACTTTTTTTCAATAAATGAGTGTTTAAAAAACTGTTTGCCAGTTAATACTGACAAAACCCTACTGCCTTGAATCTCATTGTGATTGTACAGGAAAGTACAAATAAAACTTCCTTGGAAGGTAAGAGAAATTTAGAACTGTAATAGAATTCGTGAAATTTATTTTCTTTTATTTGTGTGAACACATTAAATAATTAAGTACTAAAATTAATATGAGCAAAAAATATAATACAGTAATGTTTATGAGGAAGTAGGTTAATAAAACAAATTACCAATACAAATAAAGATAATAATCAGACAAAGTTACCGTTCCAAGAATCTAATCTCTATTCGGAATTTTAATTGTTAAAATAAACCTTTTAACATGTGAATGAATCTTTGCATGATTTGTGTTATTCGGGAATTTTTACCTCATTAATGTGTTAATTTATATGTTAAAAAAAGTTCACCGTTCACTAAATATGTTATGATATTTTTTTTTACTGGCATGCCAAAATTCAGTTAATTTAATTTTGTTGGCTAAAATTATAATCAATCAAGATGATATTATACGAAAGGAAATAATTCTACGTTAAATTCTAATTTAAAAAATTGTAAATTATAAATGAAAAATTTCACCCAGATTTAATTTTTTAAGCATTATTTAACGGATATGTTAATTAGATTAAAATCATTTCGTAACGAAAATTGCAACGATGTGTTGTTCAATTACAAATATTATTGTAAAGTATTATTTATTTATCATTTTTCTAATATTTATAAAAAAGTGCACTCAAGACACGCGCGCGCGAATTAAATAACACACACACACACACACACACACACATTCAGTCACTCACTCACTCTCACACATAGTGTAACGGGCTGAACGTTATAGCAGAATAATGAACTGTATTTGAGAAAATAATTACTAATGAGTAAGAACTAATAACGCCGTATTTATAACCTTAACAATATGAAACTACATTGCTATGATGCAGAGGCCGAACTGGCGTGCATAGAACGTATCGTCGGACATCTTCTTCTCAGCTGACTTGTCCGTACACTGAAACTGCAAACAAAAATAAAAACAAAAACTAATACTAAGAATGTCCTCCAGTCCTTCAGACAGCGCTATCAGCTGGAGGATAATTTGAAACCCAACACATAGTTTAAGTATTACCTTAATCGTTTTATGAAAAATCTGTAATTATGTAATGATTACGAATAATTTTTTTCTTTTTGTGCGTTCGGTACAACACTGATAATATAGCGTACGAAAAATACTACTAAAAAATAATTATGTAATATAAAAGGAAAGAATAGAAGAAATGAACAATTGAAGGGGTAAGATTTATTAAGGAACGAGCAAAGCTTTTGTTTCCGATCGACTGAAGACAAAACAGCATTCGATTATTCGTGTCATTTTAGCGCATAATACAAAGCTAGGATATTTAGACCGAAGCGGTGGCAGTTGTGGTCAGACGGCGTGGCGGGCACTTGTTGCTTGGCGCCATGTTGCGACGTCGCGGGAGCCAATAGGGGGCGGAGCGTAACCAAGCGATTGGCCAGCCGTTCAAACCACGTGCTTGCTGGTATAGAGGGAAGGAGCCGATTCCACAACCGAAGAGAAAGACCGCAGTCGAGCCGAATCCTGAATAGTAGTGTGTGCGATGATGAATGGAAAAGCACTGCTACACCATTCGGACACGCACATTAAGCGGCCCATGAATGCTTTCATGGTGTGGTCACGGGGTCAAAGACGTAAGATGGCACAAGAGAATCCGAAAATGCATAATTCTGAGATCTCAAAACGTCTTGGGGCCGAATGGAAACTTCTTACAGAGATGGAGAAACGGCCATTCATTGATGAAGCCAAACGACTGAGGTATTGAAATTTATCACGTAGTTTAATAATAATAATGAATAATAAACAAGTTTTTTTTTTAATATAGAATAATTTTAAATCCTTATTGACTGAAATGTGATAGTTTATGAAAGTAAATACCGAATGAAATTTACGTAATTTATTATTTATACGCGTATTATTTCTAGAAATTAATCGGTGCTTAAATGAACTCCAGGAACATATTTATATTATCGTTAAAACTTTTAATATGTGAATTAATGAACGTTTTAAATAAATTATTAAATAAGTATAATAAATATTATTTTATAAATAAAGAATGGTGAAAATATACTTCTTGAATTTACCCAAATAAAATATCGTCAATTTGAAGAAATAAATAGTGTTTATTATTAGATTTAGCTTAATTTAATTCCATAGCTGATGTTATAATATACAAATTATAAAATCTTGTTTCACGAATTTTTTTTTTTTTTTGCCTAATACCTTTTCCGGGGAATAAACATAGAAATAACAAAAATTATACGTAAAAAAAGTAATAAGAATCTTACTAACTTATTATTTTTCAAATTAATTTAATAATCTATATAAAAGCGGATATTAGTCTTATAAACTTTTTATAATTTTTCCCCCTAAAAAACCGGTTATTTATTAGTTTAAATAATTTATTTAAAATACGAATGATTATTATTTAAATATATATATTCTACAAAACAAATAGGTAAACTTTATATTAAATTAAATTAAGAAAATATACCGCAAACTTAAAAAGACGAGAATAGAATTATCGTTAAAAAAAGGTTTAATCTTTCATGGCTTAAAAGAAAGTTAACCGCTTAATTAATCTTCTAGAAAAGAAAATAAATTTGATTCATAAAAGAGAAATGTCTTAACGTTTTATTTCTCCATTAAGTGTGTGATATACAACTGTACATGCACACACCTTTTTTTGTATTTTAACAAAAGTATAACTTAATATTTATTTAAAAAACTTTTAATTTTTGAGCTTTTGGATGATTACCATTTCACAAATTTGATGTTCTGTCGATCAGAAGTAGTTCAAATTTTTAATTTAAATACAAAATTTAGATGAAGCAAACATAATTTTTTTTAATAACATTACTTGATGAAAATCCATCATCATAATAACAAATAACATATTTGCTTTTTTTTATTTATTTCATTTACATTCTGCTAAAAACTTAATAAGTTTTGACCTATATCATTAAAAATCTGTAAGTATATATATATATATATTTAAGACAAGTCGTTTGGTAACATATCAATATCGCAACATTCTTAAGTAAAATTTGGTACTGTTTCCAGTACAATCCGACTCTATATAGATAGGTTCTATCCCTATCTGTTGTCATCAATAACAGGTATATTTCTGTTGTCATCAATTATTTATTATTTTTTATCCTTTGCAGTACATTATAAAAATAAACTATTGATTTCGAAAAAATTGAATAACTTTTTAAATAAATAGCTACAATCTATCAAGGTTTTATGTAGATAAAAATATTATTCGGTTATAAATATCTATTTTTATTTATTAAGTTTTACATATTGTTAATTATATTCCTTAATTTCATCTGATATATAAACGTAAACCCTCAAGGATTACGAAATGAAATCTAAATAGATAAATTAAAAAAAAAAGTATAGCTCATAAGATTTAAATAATATTTTTTTATTCGACTTTTTGTCAAAAATTAGGTTATCAAATTATGAAATAATAATTAATTTCGTATTAAAAATAACGGGAAACCCTGATCGAAATGTCTGATAACAAAAAACAACTAATTCGAAAACATAAATAATGTGAAATAATGAAAATAAATTAGTTATTTGGCAATTAAATGGCTTTTGAATTTAAATACTTTTTGTGCGTCTAAATAGACGTATTATATCGATTTGGGTTAAAACTAAAGAAAAATATACTTCTACAGTGAATTATTTTTACGTCAGTCATTTGAAGACGAATTTAATTCATGATTTAAATTTTATGGATTAAACAGAAAAATGACGAATAAAATCAATCCATTTTTCGGTTAACGTTGTTATTTTCAAATTTATCGATAAAGAAATAATGTGACTGTAATATTACAAAAACCTTTTTAATAGTGTGCCTGTTCGGTTTTTTTTGTCGATTGGAGATAATCCAGTTTTAACTTGTTTTACCATTACTACGGAATGTAAACTCTTTATTTTTATTTTTTGAGTAAATTAAAAATAAATTTAAAAAAAATCATCATTTTTAGAAATAAATGTATTAAAAAATGGTAAAAGCAAGAAAGGGGAATTTTTCAATTCAAACGTTTTCTAAAATCAAGGTAATTTAGTATTTCAAATATTACAATTTTTATTGCTGGATTATTTCATTTTTACTCCCCACGCGTATAAATAAATAAAGGTATTAGGGAAACTAAGAAAAATGGAATTTTTTAAACGTTGCGTTATTTTTGCAAGCAAAGCAAAGTCTCTGATATAAATATTGTAAAAGACTCCAGCTTTAATAAAAGTTTATTTTTTACTATCTTAATAAGCTATTATGACCAACCACAATATTGTATATTTATATTTTACTTTTATGTTCAATTATAATAAGATATTGTTCAAACAAGAAAAGATACTGATGCTCTAATGATGTATATGCACGCCCACGTCTAGTATACGAGTATGTATTATGTATTCTTTACACTTTTACAATAATAAAATAATTATGTGTAAAAATTATTTTTTCATCCAGTTAGATAATAAATATAATCATCATAATAAATAAAAATCATTCCAGATTATTGTAAAATCGTATACCAAAAGCATCGTTAAAAAACTTTACCTAGTAGTAATTATTTTATAAATTCAGTTTAATTCTTAAAATTACTTATTTTATTAATTATTCTCTGTATAAATAATTAATAATAATTTTTAGCTTTAAATTAATTTTTTCGTTTGGATTTTACGGAAAGAAATCGATAATACTTACCTTCTTTTATGTAAAAATTAATTATTAGCCGTTAAATTATATACTTATGCTTAAAGAAAATAACTAAAATTCTTTAAAACAAAAATAATTCTCATTTGTATTTCAAATGTAAGTTATTTCATTTCTGACGTAAAAAAGATGAATGTTTTACGAGATTATAAATAACTGTTAAATTTTAATGTGCTTAATTACCTGGTTGCTGTTTTACGGTTCATCGGGAAAATAATTTTGTATTAAAATGGTAATTCCCTTTTTTAAAATCTATTTTTTATTTATTTATTAGTTGCATCATCAATTAAGTAAGTCATTAGCGGCTTTTATTATAATGTAACTGTACCTGTAAATGTATAGTCTTAATGTAGTCTCAGGTCGATCATTCCTGAGACATTTTAATTAAAACCCAACCACCAAAGAACACCGCTTTTCTTCATCTAGTATTCAAATCCGAATAAAAGAACACAATATAGACTAATATTAATTTCAACCAATAATAATTTTAAGTAAGTAACTACAACCAAGTATTTATTTTATTATACCTATTTATGTATTAGTAATTTATTTAAAAATGAAAAAATACAAAAATATTTAAAGTTTAAATCTCTTTTAATATCTTAGTTTTCTAAAATAAAAGCAACAACAAAAAAATCGCAATTTTTAACCTATTATCTAGCTGATCTAAAAAAAACTAGATTTTAAATAATCCTTTAAAGATTCCTGAAATAAATATATATATATTTTTTTTAATTAAAAGTTTAAAATAAATTTAGCCCACATAGGGCTTATTCTGAAGTTTTAAATGCGGACTGTTTTCTGGGAATATATGCTTTGTTAAATATTTTTTAGAATTTTTTCAAGTACATATTTCATTTTTTAGTTTCCGTAATGTTTTTATTTTCTTATTTCTTAAAAACAATAAACCTTCCTTTAGATAAATGTCAAGTTGAAAAATATTTTCTAGTGATTTTAATATTTTTTAATTTAAATTTTTAAGAAAATTAAATTTTTTTCACTTACAGGAAAAAAAGAGGAAGACTAAATAGATTGCATTACTTAAGAAATAGAAAAATCATTTATTTTTCTCCGAAAGACATTTGAGAACATTAAAAAAGTATTAATAAAAAAGATTTGATAATATTTTTTTATTCTATTAAACTAAAATATTAACAAAAAATGGTACTTTATTTTTTTTTTTCAGATAAAGTTGTATATTTATTCCTATTGTCGGAACAATACCGTTCAAAACAAGGGAAAATAAGGTAGATCATCCATCTAAAAAACGTGGGATTTTAAAGTTTTAAAGTTTCCTTAAATAATTATTTTAAGGTCTAAACTTTAAAATAAGTTTAGCGTATACAGGAGTTATTTTAAACTTATATCGCGGATTTTTTTCATATTGGAATTATGTTTAGGTAAATATTTTTTATCAGTGTTTTCAAGTAGTTTCCGATACACCCAAGTATCATCGTATAATTATTATTATTTTTCAATGAAAATAAATATGGTAATCAGGGTGTTCGGTATTCAGTAGATTATTAATCTTTTACAAGATAACAAAAAAATACAACAGAAGATCACGGTCATAATAATTTTAGTAACCAATTAAAGAATATTATCTGTTGAGTTTGTTTGAGATAAATACCTCAGTAATAGACCGTACTTTTTTCAGTTACATTTATATTAACCTAGAGTCAATTTTATCACATTCGCAATCACATAAGGATTCCTAGCGAAACTCCTCAAAAATTACTCAACAGTTTTACAAAGAACTTTTATGGCAAGCAGCACACACTAAATAATTGTGAACAAAATTTAATACCTAACACTAGAACAAAAGAAATAAAAATAAAATAAGTCGTAAATAGCAAAATAAAATTAAAAAATTATGAAATAATGAGAAGATAAGGAAAAGGAATATGTAATAAATTTGAAAATAAAAATCGAAGAGATAATGCACAACACACACATACACAAACACATCTGAAGTTACAATAGCTTAAGACACTATAGCGTCACTAAGGTCCAAAACGTGTAGCACTTTTAATCTTCTACCGTCATCCCCGTTCTCTAGGATGTTTACAGCTAAGCGATTCACGTCGTTTACGTAAGTGATTATTAAGTCGTTTAACTTTGAAATGAAACTTTGTATTTCCTTCCGAACGTATCATAAACCTAAATATTCGTGTATTTCACTGTATTTTTGCAAACCAAGGTGGCTCTGTGATACACCACGCTAGTTTATTTTGAAACCGCTGTAAGATTTTGACATTGAATTGGTTCGCAGTACCCCATCGTTGATCCCAAAAGTCCAGATAGGTTTCAGAATTGTTGAGTGTACCAGCAGCTTATTAGATAAAGATAATTGAGAACGCCTTCCCGACAACTAGGATATTTTCTTGAACTTTATCTGAAGTTGCCTTTTTCTTCTCTCTTATATGAACTATCTACGTTCGTCGATTATGTACAAAGAATTTTCAAACTGTATATTTTACAATAATTCCGAAAGGCCCGGTTTTTAACGCTCTTTGAGCTTCAGGGGAGCCCTGAAGGGCCAATTTTTTAATTTATTATAACTAGCGCGACATTCGTAATCAATTTGTATTAAACTTTGAAGCACTGTTCGTTTCATATTTAAAATTATCTGCCGGATCACAAATTGATAAGTTTTATAGATTTTAATTAGGTACGGGCTTTATGAAGATCTGATATCTCTGCAACAATTTGTAAAAAGATGAGATACAATGCGTTCCCTTCTTATTAATTTTATATTAAAAATCAAATAACTAGTTATTTGATTTAACTAAAAAATTAAAAGAAAAAATATTATTATATGATGGATGTTGTAAGAAGAACAGATTCCTTTCTGGGAAAAAAGTAAACTTTTGCTGGACATGTAAATTTACATTTCAATAAAAGAATCTGGCAACATTTAACAGTGATTCCATCATGTTAACTTAATGCCTGTTTAAAATATAGTAGATCCTCTTCGTCACCATTAAATATACTTATTTTTAAAAATCAGTATGATTTCACAGAGAGAGAAAGAGATAAAGTAATTATTTATTGGAAGATCCAATTTTAAGAATTTTATATTTCTATCATATTATTTACAATAAAATTAATTTCCGTTTGACTATCAATCCTCTAACAAGAAAAAGAAAAATTATTTTTAGTGAACCCAATGATCAATGCATTTCTGCAATATGAGCATATAAATCTAATAAAATTACATGATTTTTACTAGATTTAAATCTGGCCAATTCACTGGCCCAAAAAGGCTGTTATATCAAGAAAAGAAACACTTACCGGCAAATTTACTGTTAAAATTATAATATTTTTAATTTACAACAAACAGTTTTTAAAATAACAGTAACACAGTAATAATTAACATGCATTATTATTGGTTTATTTAACATAAAAAGGCATTAAATTTAGATTTCGATACATTAATTATTCTTCCTAATAAAAACAACAAATCGATTTGTTGTGACCAGGTAGGACAAAGGCGGTGTAAGGTAACGAGTCAACTAGCTCAAGTTTAGTTGTTCGAATACAAAAAGTTAAATTGAAAGTTAAACGAATGTTAATCTATTCTATTCGATCGAATAATGAGGTCTATGAGAAAAATACAATGAGACCTGATTGATGCCGATTTTTTTTTTTTTTTTTTTTTATTCAATCGCAATGTTTAATTCGACACAATAGAAGAGAGATGAATTCTTCTCGTACATGTGGGACAGCCTTTCAAAATTATTAAATGACCTTTTGTCACAACCATTGTCGAAGTCAACATTGATTGCACAGTGTCGAGTGTATTCATGACTCAATGGGATTCAGGATAAAGCACGGTGGCCCCAGACCCTTCAGCGCCCTTTCAGCACATTTCACTCCCTCTCGTTCTAATCGTATGCTTCGATTCTAACACCTCTTTTACCTTTATATTACTGTTTGTACATCTTAAGTAACGAATAATTTGTTTTTAAGTTTACAAAAAGAAAATTTTCATTTCGTCAAAGAAAATTGTCTTCGATTGTATTGAATAATGAAATAGTTAACGTTAATTCGAACGTTCATCCGCGTAAACAATATTATTGTTACAACTAAATCCAAGTTTTAGTCTATAGTTTTACTACAAAATTTATAATATGAAAAACTTTATCGACAAAGTTGTAATACTTTCTTGGCACTGGTTATCTATTTTTATATAGTGGAAAAATAATTATACGTGAAAAAGTAACCTACGATTTCTTTTTTAGGGTGGGAGTAATTTATGATAAAATTTTATTGTAAAATTGTCATTATATGATTAAATAAAAATAAAAAAGTTTTAAAAATTCAAACAAGAAATAAATATTAATAATTAAACAACGTGACTCCCAAAATAAAAACCTTACAATCATTGCTCTTTAATATACTCGTAGGATAATTACGAATATACTACAATTAAAGAACGTGCATGTAACAGTTTTGTATACAATATTTTTACGTAGTATAATTTTTTTTTCAAACTTTTAAAATTTATTTAAACATATATATAATTATATAGCACATAACAATCCCGGTAACGAAAGGATTCCAACGCTCTTGTACATATAAATCAGTTCAGCCGTCGAGCTGCTACGGTAGAACAAACATATATAAACACATTACACTCCCTTTTAGGCAGTCGTGTAAAAACACTAGTAAGACAACTTTACACGTATGAGATTCGAGACTTTCGAATCGTTCAGAATGAAGCGTTGAGATGCAAGTTATTAAAAAATGACTCATTCACCTTATAATCGATCAGATGAAATTCTTCATGCCTATTTAAATATATATACATACATATTTATATAGTCTCTTATACTCCCGGTAAACGTAAGGATTCCCACGCGAGATCATATACCTAAATCGGTTTAGTCAATGAGCTGCTACGACAGAACAAACATATGTACATCATAAATATAATACATTCCTTTTTGATTAGTCATGTAAAAATTGATAGTTCTTTATTTTTTATGCTCCGCAACTCCAAATAAAATTTTGATTTTTCTACGTTTACTATGCTAAATGAAGGAAAATAAAGCAAACTCCACTAAGTAATGTACAACCAATAAAAATTTCCGTAAGGTTTCTTTTTTAGGCGTTGGAGTGAATTATGATGAAATTTTATTGTAACATTATTACTAAAAGTTTATTAAAACGTTTACTGCTATTAAAGTTTAAATAAGCCCAAAAAGTTTTGAAACATTAAAAAATCGAAATCCTTAAACTTTGTTTGGTTTCCCCATCCCCCTCACAACACTGCCCACACTTTTTTGGGGCACTTCTACTACTATTATGTTTAGGAAGACATTTAAAAAATTGGGTAAAAGATATCCAATAAAAAAAGATATTTCTTTTTATTTTTCGGGAAGGGAAATTTTGGGGTAAATTTTTTTTTAAATGGTAAGATAAGATGGATAAGCTTAATATATCATGGATACCACTGTTCTTTGGGGGTTGGGTTTCAATTAACCACAGATCTCAGGAACGGTCGACCTGAGACTGTACAAGACCACACTTTTATTAATACATATCCTCATTCATCCTCTGAAGTAATACCTTAGGGTGGTTCCGTAGGCTAAACAGAAAAAGAGAAAAAAAAGTTTAATATAAAGTTGGCTATGCATGCAAAATTTTGAAAAAATTGACATCCAAGAAAACTATCTACTCCATTCGCTGGAAATATTGACCTCCCCCAAACATTTACCGACAAATTACCCTATATAAACTAGTCTGTACAAAACTTTCGTCAAAATCGGTTTATCTAGTCAAACGTTATTAAACTTCAAACACGCCAAAACACGTACATACGTACGAACATTACCAATCCACTCGTTTTGGCGTTCCTGGGTCATGAAATGTCCCAAAAATGCAAAAAATTTGACTGATTATCATACTTTCCTTCTTGCAGCATAGGAAAGTAAAATCTATCTATGATACCAGGAAAGTAAAAAAGGAAACTATTAATTCAGTTATAGTAAAAATAAAATTAATCTTTAGATGACGTAAGATAATGACATAAGATATAGATGATTACATCAATGCCACAGACATTAATCATAACGTAATTTTACAGGAACAACGTTTTCTTACGTAATAAATTATTTTGGAAGTAGTTATTATTAATAAAATAAGTTTATTTAAAAGAAACCCCATTTTCTTCTAACCGATTGGTACTATTCATCACGATTAAAACCTCAAGATAATTAAGAATTATTACTAACTGTTATCATAAGACCTGTTTTTTGTTGTTTTCAATTCTTAAATAATGTTATTTTGTAAAGGATTGCATAAAAGTACTATTTACGTCAAGGAATGTTTCACGGTGTATTTAAGCTTATTTTGAATACATAGATTACAATTTTATTTATTAATTGATGGCTAATCGAAAAAAAGACATGAAATGAATTTGTTCGACCATGATTTTATAAACTGAGAATTAAAAAATATTCCTCAAATAATAAATTCAAATAAAACAGATAATTTATTATTCTAGGTTGATTCATCCAAATTTAACATTCTTCCTTAAAAAATCTTTTTTTTTTCAAAGCCATTTTAACACTAATTATATAGTTACTTATGTAGTTGTCTTCTTTTTTTTTAATAATAATTATATTAAATTATGTCTTTATAATAGCCCTATGTCAAATCTTTTACTTTAATTCTACACTTCGCGATATATATTTTCCAATAAATTAAAATTTTACTAACTCGTTTCATACAAAGGGTTAAATATCGCCGGTATTATTATTTAATCCTCCATTCAGTCTTCTGTTACCAATGCAAGTATATTTCATTATTGAAGTTTGTTTTCAAAAAAAGTGAAGAAAAATTGAAGAGCTATGCTGAAGAAAACTAAAACTATATAACTGAAGAAAAACGAAAGAAACCTACTTCATTGTTATATAACAGTACGCTACATTTGGCTCAGTGAAAATGATATCTGGATACGGTTTCATTCCAAATTTTTTGTAGTAATTCTGGTGTGGTACGTTTTTTATTCACGAGAATAGCTATGACGTTTTCAGGAATGGCGTACGTTTTATGGCAGGTCGCTTATAAGTGTTGTAGTTACAGCATATTATTTAAATTTTTAACCTTTTAATAAATTGAAAAAAAGACTTGAAATGAATGTATTCAACCGCGATTGAAATCACGATTTTATAAATTGAGAATTAAAGAATTCTAATGAATTATCTTGGAATTATAGAATTATTTTTCAAATAATATTAGTTCAAATGCAACAAAACTTTAGTATTTTGATTATTGTATTTGAGTATTGTTTAGATTAGTTTCTTATAAGCTAGAAACAAATATTAAATTGTATTTTTAAATTTCCAAAACCTTTTAAAAAAATCAGTAGTACATATCTTAACAAAGAAGTTTTTTGTCTGAAATAATAATTACAGAATTAACCAGATTTATTAATTTAAAATTACTATATCTATTTTTTTTTTCTAAGGTGTACGTTGCAATCTGTTCCAACTAGTGGAACCTAAATTACCTAAATTGGTTAGAATAATAATTACTCAAGTATTGTAATAACGTATGACGACTACTCTGAGAACCGAAAATAGCAACAAACCAATAGTAATTTGCATAGACTTTTCACTTCAACCCTGCCTCGTTAATAAAATTATTACCCCTAGAAAAGTTTTAATAGCTTTACAACTTTATTTCTGTTTTTTTTAAATAAAATAAAAATCATTTATAAATAATTTACTTAAAAATAATTTACTTAATAAACCTGAAGAATGTTCATAAAAATTAGCAAAAATTCAATCCTGTGCTAAGCCTATTCCATCGTAACGTGATAAAATTTAGTTAAAAATTCCTCAAATTATAACATTTTGGAGTTATTTGAACAAAAAATTATATAAATTAAAAAATAATAATCATTCAGTGTTTTCGGACTTACTCTGTGATTAATATTAAAAATTATTTCATTCTGATAATTCACAATTTGAAAAATGATAGTAATAATAATTGAAAGATTTCCAAGTCAAAAGGTTTAAATTTTAAATAGTTACATAAAACATTAAAAATAATACTCTTGAACATTACACTATAATAGTACTTCTATTTTTAGTGAAAGAGTTTATTTCATCTAATTCACTTATTACGTTTGAAAATTAATAAATTAAAAAAATAAATAAAATTCAAGTTTATAAAAAGAAAAACATAGTTTTTTTTAATTTTATCGTTTCCAAGACTATGCTATTAAAGTTGAGATAATCTCTAACCTCCCATAAGGCTTCAAAATTATTTCTATGATGATAAAAAGTTAATTTAAAGAAAATAAGAAACATTTTTCAAGTTCAGAGGTTTAGAGTTAAAAACTAGACAATATTTTTTTCAAAAAAATGTTCACTGGCATTGCTTCTAATGTTATATTTCTTACATAGACTATTTTTTATTATCTATTTATCTATTAGTTGTAAACACTACGTAAAATGTCTTAGTTTAATTCTTCTACTCTCTCATTTAAAAGAAAAAATATCAATATCCCTGGGAGCAATTAATATTTCATCAATTAAAAGCTTTTTCGTATCTCATACTTTATTTACAATCGGTTTCGTAGATTAGAAACTATACGTAAATTTTATGACAATAATCAAGTTATAATAATAATAATTCCAACAAAACTCAAAAATTGTATACTGAATTTTGAAAATTAGTTTTACAATAATATTAAGTACAATTAAATTATCTACAATTTCAATAAAATTGAATTAATAAAGTGAATATTAGAGAACAGCACAAGACGTATGTGGAAAATCTAACCGCTAATAACAAATACAGTCTTACTGTAACGGTAACGTCATAAGGGCTGTCTCAAAGGATACGGGACATCAATAAGTGATAACTACCGAGGAGGCAACTTCATTACAACCCCACTTTTTTAATACATTTTGTATTTAATAATTAAAAAAAAAGAAGACAATACGTGCAATAAATATACAACAAAAAATCTAATATTAAAAAACAGAATGTACAAATAGTAACCACCAGGCGATGACTTAAAAGTGCTCTTTTTAATGAGCGAGAGCTAACAACCATTTTCTTTTCATTCTTTACATTTATTAAATTTAATTAATCTAAATCGAAAGTGGAGTTAAAATTTTGATTAATCACTCTTAAAGCCGTTATTTTTTAAGGTATAAACTCTACAGATGAACTGGTAGAAATTTATTAACCGTAATCTTGAAAAATAGAATTTTATGAAAAATCATTCCGCCTAATAACAAGGAATCTCCTCACCACAAACTTTCATAAAAATCATAAAACCTGTTTAATCTAACTACATCACGAACAGACGAAATTCCAAAGAATCGAGTTAAAACAGAATTAGCTTTGCATCAAGTCGACTACATCATTTCATAGATATAAAACTAAATAGAGGCCACCAACAGTTGCCCACTAACACGTTAAATGAAATATTTAAATGAAGATTGTAGTATTCTGGGACTAAGGGATCACAGAGCATCGATTAATACAATAATCTGTTTTAATAGTAAACGGTTTTCTTTAGTTATATCGACTACTGCAACAATGAGAAACCAAAATTTGGACAGTTTGGCCTGAAACCAAACTGTCTTCAACGTTAATTAAATTCAGTATAAAAAGGCTAAAATTAAAAGATTATAAATGATTTGTTAAAATTTTAAATATGTTTTAATAAAAATTACTCAATAGAGAATGGAATTTGTTATGAATTACGAATAACATAAGGAACAACAGCTTTTTATGCGGTGGCTTTACATACTACATTTTTTACATACGCAGTTTACTGCAACATAGAATTAGAAAGATCTCTAAACTACTAGTGAAATGTGAAATGCAAATTTACTATTATTCTTTACTTTATTATTATTTTAACGAAAATATAAAAATCAATGTGGTGTATGAATCAATACAAAAAAATTTATTTACGATATTACATATTTCATTTACATAACATAAAATTAGGTCTGTATTCTATTACTTAATTGTATCTATAAAAACTGTGTAAAAACTGACAACACAGTTGTAGGAATTTTCCGTCACGCGGCTAAGCCGCGTTTAGAGAAATTCACACAACTGTAGGTTGTTTCTGATACACGGATTACACACACATACACACACAACTTAGTTTAAAACATTTATCATTTTATTTTAATATAATATTTTTTCCGTTTATTTAATTCAATGATTCTAACTAAAGAGCGCGTGCATACCGTCTTTAATTTATGCGGGTGTGGCGGTACTAACGGCGACGGTTCTCACTAACTAAACTAATGTAATTTCAAAACTTACAACAAATTTCGCTTTTACTGTCGGCAGACTGGTGTAGCTGCGAGGCTTAAAGCACCAGGTACCGAGTGAACCGGAAGATAGAGTTAGAGATCCAGCCAGACCGAGTTACTTTTTTACATTTCTTTTCTTTTTTTTTTACTTTTAAGACCATAATGGATCACTTTAGTTCATTTTTTCGGCACGTTCTTTCTTTTCTTGCTGTGTTGTTGTTTTTCAGCTTTTCTTTTTGCCAGTAATTTCTAAGGGTTTCAGATCTTCTTGCCCTTTCTTGTTCAGAGTACACTCGGCTTATTGTTTTCTTGGGTTTTGATTGGAATCTTGTTTCTTTATTTTTTTTAATTTCTCATAGTTTCCGGTTTTCGTTTTTAGGTTTTCACAGGTTATGTCTAATTCCTCCATGTCTTTCTGTACTTTCGTATAACCAGTTAGGTCTGCTTTTCTTGTTTCAGAAAAGTTCGATTATCCGTCTGATAAGTCTGGTCTCCTCCATTCTGAAAATATGTCCTAGAAAGGAAATTCTCTTCTTTCTAAATTTATTAGTTATCGGGATGATCGTTTTGTAAATCTCTTCGTTTGGAATAATTCTTCAAATCCCGTATTTTTTAATGTTTTTCCCGATGCATCGTCGTGGAATCTGTCTTTTAATCTTTTCCAGTTTGTGATACTCTCTCTTTTACATTTTAAATATTATTCATTTATTTAATTCTACCGCTCACCTGAGATCACAACATAGCAGTAGTTTAGAGCATTTTTTTACGGTGGGGGTGCGATTTTGCAAATTTTTTTTCAGATATTGCTATTTTTTAATTGTTAACAAATGAGCCTAAGAAAAAATTGACCTTAATTAGGCGAAATCTCGAGATATTGAGGGCAACCTTGCCATTCGGTTGGTTTTTTGGGTTCCTTAGGTATTAAAACGTCAAGATCCGCTGAAAAGCGCATATGCTCAAACTGGACCGATTACAATACTTTCCCTTCTAGAACTATAGCTCTGCTGTAGCGCTATCTAGACGGCAAAGTAATAACGAATTTATGTATATATAACTACAATATAAAATTATCTATTTATTTGTTACTATTTACTATTTAATAAGTAACTATGTACTTGTAAATTCATACGATAAGAAAAGGATTATACGTTAAAAAAACAATCAATATATAAAATTCAACCATTTTACTACGTTTTTAATTTTTTTTACATCATTAAATTTATCACTTAATATTTAATTTTTGAGACTTTAAATTAGTTCTTAAGTGGGAATCACAAACAAAAAATAGTAGTTAACATAATAATAAACTAAGTTACCTACTGTAAGTTTTATAAGCCTAATATATTCACTTTTTTATCATTAAATTGTACTGTATATACAAAACGTAATATATACATATATATACACACACTTAATATGTAGCTTTATTTTATATATATTATATTAATATAAGCTTAATTATACTTTACTATACTATTAAGTAATTTTAAATACAAATAGAATTAACTTCTTTGTGTTAACAAGTATGTTAGATTTATATATATATTTATAATTTATGCAAGTATATAAACTTGTACAACAGTTTCATATTTATAAAAATTTAATATTAGCGGGTTTTTTGTTAAATCAGACGATAGTACTGCACCAGTTACACTTAGGGAATACTTATTTTGCCTATATTTATCACGTTCAGCCAGATACAACTCCAGTCTTTATGCGAATAACGACAGGTCTGGTTTGAGATTTCCCTCGGGAAGATCGGTACCTTTTATACAAGAAGTCCTCTTACCTTTTTGAATGTTTGTCACAATGTCGCACAATGTTATGTTTATTTTGAAAAGCGATATAACATTACAATTTTTCAATATCTGGTTGATACCAGAAAGCTATCGTTTTCCTACTCATAATAATTGTTATATAAATACATAGTATATTAATAAAATTATCTATAGTTATATCTGTTTTCTACAATGATATATTAAAATAATAACGGAATCTATTGTATCATACGCAAGTTAACACTTTCCTTCAGAGATATCAACGCTATTAAGATGACAATGCATCTTTTTTATACTCTAAGGATGAATTGTTTTTAACAATATAACTAAAATATTAAGCATTTAACCATTAAACGGAATCACCCAACCGGATTATTTGTTAGTTCATTAATAATTTGCAAATTATTTTCTCTTATGTACCCCATAAATCGAGTTAAAATTTTTAGAAAATATATAACTTTAAATTTAATCTAAAAATTTACTTATAGGTTTAGTAATTTAGACTGAAATAATGATATTGTCTTAGGATTTGGAAAGGAGATTCAAATATCAAACATGTAGATATCGCATGTAGTATAAAAAAGAATTGCATTAAAACAAACAAAAAAAAAACCTGAAGCTAATTTCAAAAACTTTATTTCTCCTTTTACTGTTTTTTTATCAAATCAGAAGGTTGCACGTCGGCATAAGTTTCTATATAAATACAGTTTGATATAAAATACTGTACACATCTTAGGTGTCGTAACCTTAATAATTATTGGCAACTTTACGTGAATCATAATTCTGAATAACGATATATTCGTTGTTAAAATAATAACCATCTCAAAATAGGCTGACTGAAGAAAAGTAAACAGTGAAGTGATTTCCCCTTTCTATTTATGCTGTAGATAAAATTATTGAGATTCATAATACGTAAACTTAAGATGTACTATTTTAAATAATTTCATTATTTAATATTGAAAAAATTTTAACCTATCATCTGCGTAATTCTGTTCCCGACATTTCTAAATACGCTCAATTTTTTATATTACTGTATTTATGTTAGCTAGAAAATAAAAAAATTAAGTAAACAAATTATAGTTTCTATTAAGAAGGAAGCTCTTCTATTGACTTGCAGGTTATAAAACCTTGCAGGTTTTATAACTTTCCACTCAAAAGAAAATTTTTTTTTTTTTTAATTTTTACCAAATCATCATAACGTACAATAATTTGAGTTAATTGAATTTATATGGAATTCATAAGTACTGGCAGTTATGTCTTTTATCAATAAATAAAAGGTTTATTTTACATTTAAAATTATTTATTTTTTTTTTTTACATTAGGCCAAGTTTCACTTTAACATAACCTTACATTTTAATCAATAAAAATTCTGCGATAATTCACTGTACTGTGTAAATAATAGCAAAAAATTTTAAAAAAATTTTCATGTTTTCTTCAGTTTTTTTACTCAAAAAAATTATTTTTAAGTTTTTTTAACAATAAGAGAGTTTTTTAAACGTTTTATTTTGAACACAATTTAATAGAAAAAAAAAACTAATACAATAAACCGATATTTTACAATTTGGTGAAGTGTTTGTAACTTAATAACAAACGAATTATTCTGATAATATTAATAATTATTTATGACAAACACGTTCAATTAAATGTATGCAAACAACCTATAAATTTTCAGTGATATCTAATAGTGAATTTAAAAAAAAAAACATTGTTTTGCTTTCGGATACATATCCTATTTTGTAAAATTTATTAGCTAATTAAATATTAAGATTTGACTAGTAAAGATATCAAATTACTATAGGGATAAAATTATAATAATGGAAAATTCTTATAATTAAATTTTTAAACCATAAAAAATTATCTTTTATATATGACTTTTAACTCTCTTTAGTCTCTGAGTTCTTTTAAAAATAAAAAAAATATTATTATGTTACTACAGACCTGCTTATCAAATTATGTTTATTATTGAATATAAAACATTATTATTTTCAATATACAGAATCCTTTAAGAAATATAGTTTATATGAGTAAAATTTGTGTTACGACTACATCAAATAACAATAATGTATAGATCAGATTAATTCAATTAATTTAAAATTCTTATTCTATAGCAAGAAAATAGTATAATATTTACAATAATTTATAACATGAAATATTTTAGAACACCGCATTAGACGTTGACAGAACTGGAAGGGGTAATCAAATTAACTAGAAAAGAGCTAATTTGCTTATAGCCATTAGTTATTAAGTGAAGCAGACCAATGATGTTAGCAGGTCGTATACATTTTCTGGAAGATTTTTCAACTTTTCGCACCCAATTATAAATAAAACGGACATATCGATGTTTTTGGAAAATATAGGTTATATTTAGTCATTCAGAGGAGAATGACTGTTATGCTTTCAGTAATTAATTAAAAACGCAGTTTAATATGATATGAATTACTTTTAATGTGTGGAAAGTGAATCTACGAACTGAACTGATGTTTTAGGTATTCACGAGCTACGACCCATGTGGATAAATTGACGAGTTGTGAAAGGGGTTGTAAAAAAAGTACGCAAGTATTATTTACACGCATTGAATTATTTGACTACCGCGTTATTGTATTTGTGATATTCAATGTTCAGTGTAAGTGTTGTGTTAAATTGATTGTCAATTACTGTGAATACGATTAATATACGTGAAAATTTTACATGAATGAACACATTAAGCGATTATAAATTATTACTGAATGAAGTAAAATATCCTCTACGTTAAAAATTGGTAAGAAAAATACTGAAAACACAAAAATTGCAGTAATTCGAGACCTAATTGATCTGCTGGGACGGGAAATTAAACACTCAAGAAAGTAATAAAATTTAAAGAACTACAGGAAATAAAGAAACAAGGCCGCTAAGCCCCCAGGGGGCTTATAGGCCCTCAGGGGACCAGGAGGGCCTACAGGCTAGCTATAGGCTTAGCGGCCTAGGGGGCTGAGCCCCCTAGTTATTTTTTATTATTGATAATAATAATAGTAATAATAATAATAATAATGAAATTTAAAGTGAATAAAAAGTAAGTTTAATTTGTTTTAATGGAATAAGAAGCGGTAATTTATTAAATTACTCCTATCTTTTTATAAATAAATTCAAAGCTAAACTGAAAAGTAATTAATTATCGTGGAATGATGTATTTGCGGCAAATTAATTGATTTTCTAATATTCGAGTATTTAAAAATAATTATTTAAAATGAATTAATTAGATTCCGTAACAACTATTAAAAAAAATAATAAAAATTAGTTCAAAATTCTCATTTAATACTTGTAGAAATTAACACTGCCTAAATGCTGAAGGGTAAGACAGTATGTAGGCCTTCATTCATTAACGTTTCAATATTCATGATTTTCCTTCCTTCCCTTTAACCACCATTAGAATTCACGAGTACGTTACCATTATAGTTATATCGTAGTAATTCCTTTCCGTTAATAATAATTTCTTAAGATAAGGTCTAAACTAATATTATTGTTACATCATTATACTCTTAACCAGTGACATGAGTTTATGTTAGTGATAACTGATTCTCATCAAAAGGAATAAAATATCTTTTAACTAGTAATAATATAGATTAATATTACAAATTATTATTCGATTATTACTGATTTGTTATATATTTTGATATTAATTTTTTTACTTTTTGTACTCGATCAATACTTTTTATTTCGCACACAATAAGCGAAAAAGATTACCTATTTTTTTAAAAGTCACTAAAAATGTGCTGTAGCCTATATTTGAATGCTTTTCAATATAAACTGTTCAAGATTTACAAACCCGTTGTTACTTTGAATATTTTCCTTGAAGCAGACTAAACTTCGATTAGAAACTAAAAAAAATATATGTTTCACAAAACCGAGATGAATCTACATTCCAGGGTAAAATTTTGAAACAAATTACATTCTAGCATTTCTCAAGCCTAAAATAAAAACAGCCCTCAAAACGTTAATAAAAAAAAAACCAAAAAAAAAACCAATAATATAAATCCAGTATCAGACGAAATTTTCAAGATAAAATTCTAAGGAGAAATCAACAAACCATTCAGAATAATAAAACAAGTCTGAAACAAAGAGTGAGTAAATCTAGTTTTAGATAAAATCAAAAAACTTGAAAAAAGAATTACAATAGCGTTAAAATCCAAACGGAAATCTAAAAATCAACTGTCTTGCTTTCACAGAATATCCTAGCACATCTCTAAAAATGAGAAAAAGGGCAGTTTCCCAAATTAATGACCTAAAAAAGAAAAAACAACAGAAAAGTAGGTTTGTAAATTTCTTTCTCAAAAGAAAAAATCATGACAAACCTCAAATATTATTCAAAAAACTTCAATAGAGACAAAGTATGAAAAAATGAATATCACAACCCAATGTAAATATTTAAGAAAAAATAATCGGCAAGGACGAGAGAGATAAAGTAATTTTGGAAATCCGGAAATCTAAATTAGAAAAATTAGATTTCCTAACTAAAGAAATTTACAACAAACAAATTTCTGTAAAAACAAAATTTGGCTTTATAATTTTGTAATACAGAATATCATTTTATAAGCAATTGAAACAGAAAATCTACCTTGTTTAGATCTCCTCAAAACTGTAAGGAAATATCTAAGGAAAATCTATAGTTCCAGAAAAACAGGAGAAGAGTACAGACTACAACCAAATAAGGAAATTTATAAAACTCAAATAGATTTTGTATGGCAATTAAAAAAAAAATTGCTCGGATATGATCCGAATGAATTCAAAAACTAAACAAAGAAATTTTCGAAAACTTTGGAAATTAAAAAATCAAATAGGATATATAAAGCAGATGAAAGAGGAATTTCAAAAGCAAAGGATAAAAACGGAGGATTCTTTTAAAAAAAGAAAAAATAGAAGTTCTTGGAGTAGTGAATAGTTAGCTGTTTCGAAATAAAAAAATAAAAAATCCGATATCTATACTATACCAGTACATATGATTAAATGAATGTTTCTTCATTTATAAAATATTTATATTAACCTTATGTGTTGAGATGCACAAATTTTAAATACGATAATCTTTCATTCAGTAAAAACAAAAACAAAAATTAAATTATAAAAAAAATTAATTAATCAAAAAAAATTTAAACAAAATTAATTATATTGTTTATTAACTGTAAAGTTACAACTTCGAAGGACATATAAAACCTTTTTCAATTTCATGTTCATGCAGTTGCGTCTTTCTATATGAAATTCTATGATCTATGATCCTGCTCGTAAATTTCACTGAAGTAAGGCATTAGGAAGTAACATTATGTGTTAACTACACACGTTTACACGAGTGTAAACGTTACGTGTAAACATACGTTTACTACACAAGTTTTAGTGACTTTACTTCAATACCTTAAAACCTAATAACTAACTAGTTGAAAGAATGCAACGTGTTAACACTTTAATGAGGGAATACGTTTGTAGAAATAGTATTTTATTATATCTTTTGGGATGTATTACTAATCAAGCGAAATGCATTATTGTATTTCCGTTAATCAAACGTTGAGTAATTTTTGTAATATGAATAGTACGTTAAACACTTCTTTACATCACCCGATCACTTCTTACCGCAACTTCACAGAGCATGTAGACTCAAGCAGTATATAACGTAGAATGTAAAGAAAACAAAATTATTGCGACCATTTTTATCTCAATTTATTTTTATTAATCACAATTTTTAGCTTGTCTACATCTGCGCAAACGAAGATTTCATCCGATCTTTGTTCCTATAAAAAAAGAAAAACGGTATGGATTCCTTAAAATTTAATTCTCCTTTGCGTAGTTACAAGACAACGTTAGGAGACAATTTTTTTTTATATAAGAGATAAGCAGAAGAAATTTTTACGAATGAATATAAGTACAGCTTTAATCTGGTTTCCTTGAAGAATGTAAAAGATAGGAATCTCTAGAAGTTTGTTCATTTAAAATTTTATAATTTATTTTAATTTTGGAATAAACTAATTTAATATTTCAAAATAATGTAATTTTTATCCAAAAAGTTGCATTAAATAGACAGTTTAACCATATCTAATGGGCTGTTAATAAATTTTTTAAAACAGAATTTACATCACACCTTGTGATAAAGCATATCTAGCATTTGTCCCAGTAAGACTGATACTTGCAGTGCCTTTGGAAAGTTTCTATGCTTTATTATGTTTTAGAATTATGTGGTGCATTCTGTGCTTTCGGCGTTAGCTTGGTAGCCCTGTGAGTTCGCTGTGCGTTTTTCAGTAATAACCAATATGTCAGTCGTTGAGTTATGATTGAATGTGCTTCGTTTCGTTTTGAGTTGTTTCGTTTATTAAAATCAATAGTTACCAGAAACGTAATGGGTTTTCGGTAGAGGAATGCATTTTTCTCGTTGAACACGTCTTTCGTGAAGGTGACAAGTACACTGATTTAGCGAAGTACAAGCCTTCTGAAAAGTTTCCAAATACTTCTATTTCTCACCGCAATGCAGTTCGAATTCTTAGCGAAAACTTTCGGGCAACAAGCTCTGTTGAAGATGCTCATATAAGTGGAAGACCACCTAATCTAAACGAACGGAAGCTGCTTGATATTTACGCAGACATTCTATGACAAAGTCCTTCAAAGTCAATACGTAAGTTAGAACAGTTGCAAGATATTGGACTTTCTAGCGAACATATAACTGTAAGAAAAGAACTGAAACTTTTCCCCTACAAAGCAATGCATCTTCAAAAACTGAATCCTACAGATCATTCCAAAAACTAGATTATTGTCAACGGTTTACATTTATTGACAAAAATTCCGTAGGTATCCTAGACACGTTTTTTTTACAGATGAAGCGTGATTTCATCTGGGAAGGTATATTAATTCACAAAATACACGATTGTAATTGACAACTAAACCATCCCAAGAATTAATTACTCGAACAATTTTTGCGCGAAGCAAAAATTGGATCTGGATCGGTGTGAGTAGAACGCGCATTGTGGGTCCAATATTTTTTTTTTTAAATGCACTTAATAGTGATCGTTATTGTGCTGTTTTAACAAACTTCATTAGTCAGTTAACAGTAGTGGAAGTCAATCATAGTTGGTTCCAACAATATGGCGCACAACGCACACTCCTAACAGGTACATGACTTTTTGCGAAATTTCTTCGGTAAACGAATAATTTTGAAGGGTTTGTGGCGGGCACGATCGCCCAATCTGAGTCTCCCAGAATACTTTCCCCGGGGGCCAGTGAAACAAGCAGTGTACCTCAACAAACCACGCATAACGAACTAAAAACCGCAATAACGGTATACGTAAGAAAAATGACAGTACATCAGCTGGTTAAGGCGTTTGAAAATAAATTGAAACATGTGTAATGTTGTACTGATGTTGGAGGAGGTCAATTTCAACATCTTTTATAAACTATTCCAGTAATTATAACATCAGTTACTACAAAATAATGAAATAAAAATACAAAGTAATAATTAAGAAAGTTTAGTCATTACACTTATATAATTCCAATGCACAAAAATTTCCGATCGCACAGAACAAAAAATTATTCATAAAGAGTTTCTATTTCGTTAAAAATAAAATTTAATGTTTTATTTTGAAAAAAAATTAATTAAATTAGTTTTATGTAAAATTTATTTTTGTATAAATTAAATTAATTTTATTAATTTATTTTATTAAAATTTCAATAAATTTATTTTAATAAAATTCTTTTATTTTCATTTAATTGTGAATTACATTACAACTAATTCATTACACAAAGAAACAAAAATCTTAAAAATACTGCATAAATCCTCAAAGCAAAATTATGTAAAATGCTTTATTTATCAGTTACTTCTACGAGTTAATTAATCGATCTGTAGTAAACGGTAAGAAATTTTGTTAAAAATGTATTATACGCTACCAAATTTTTCATCGATTCAACTGGCATCTTCTGTTCCTAAACCATTAAAATTGAAAATTTTCTATTCTTATTATCAACAATATAAAATGTGATTGTAATCGGAATGACCATTTATATTTTGTTCATTTATAGACAAAAGAAAAAACCTTTTTTGTTCCGAGTAAATTGGTAAATTTAGATTCTTTACCCGTAATCACAGTAAAACTTTATATTAAAACCATATTTTTTTTTAATATCATACTCCACTTTTTGTATTAAGAACTGAAAAACTTAATATTTAATTTGTTTTTGTCGCAGTGTTTTAATTTACAATCGGTTCCAATTTACAGGAAACATAACTAAAATACAAAAAAAGACGTGCAAAAAGGGGGTCTCTCAAAGAACTCTATATTTACTCGTTTATATATATATGTTGCACAGCATACATAAATATATACTAAACATAAATAAGTACATACAAAAATTAGTCCAACTAATATTGACAATGTTCAGAACGTAAAAAGCAAAGAAAACACCAAAAAACTAGTCTTATCAGTCAAACAAAGAATAACGAACCAAATAAAGAAACAGTGAAAAAATCAAATAACCAACAAAAGTAATTGGCGAAACGAGACGAAAACAAACCCCAGTGTAGCTGCTCCACCTCAAATCTCGGATAACTTAGATATAATATACGTAGTCGCTTTAGGCGCCTAAGATGCTCGTTGTTATCCAGGAGGTTAACCGCCAGGTAGTTAACATGTTTATTCAGTTTCACTTTGTATCTTGTACTGAATTGCCGTTACTCCTCCCAAACGGCTGGCAATTCCAAATAATCGTGTATTTTAGTGTTTTTTTTCAAAATACGGCGCATCTGTTATATTTCTCAATAGTTTGTTCTGAAATCGTTGTTTGACTTTGATGTTACTCTCACTTGTACTCTGCAGTTAGATTCCGTAGGTCCAAATCGGTTCTAGGACCTTTTGGTTACGGCATTTGGTTGTTAGATAAAATAACAATTTCACCCCCGTGCCTAGCAGTCAGTACATCTCCCTGAACTTAATGTTGTTAAGCTGCGTCTTTTTCACTCCATGTCAGTCGGCACTCCAGATGCAGTCGCTGTTAGTATGCGGGATAAAAATTCCATTAAGTTGAACTCGCGAATAGTTATCCCTCCTCATCGCAATTGTAACACGCATAGATTTAGCCACATCAACCTTCATTTTCCATTTAGCTAGCCACTCGTTAATTACAATCAATACAGTTTGCAGTTTAGCAGAAGTTAAATCAATAATTTGTCACCACAAACGATGCAATTTTGATGTTCTCTGGAGTCGGGAGGACTTACTAAAAGACATATATAGCATTTAGAGGTTGTAATACCGAAATAAAATTTTCTTTTACAAAATTGTGCAGGGAGAAAATTTTCTATATACTTCAGGTGTCAGCCCCTTTGTCCCTAAGTTCCAAATCTTGGACACCCTTATTCTATTTACTAAACTGGGAAAAAAATTAAAAAAGAGACAAAATCAAAATATTAAAATTAGAATAATTTTATAAAATTTATAAAAAAAAAAGTAAATTACTTTGTAATAAAATTAATATTACATTCTTTTCTTTAACTCACAATATTTTTTTTTTTCATGTTTGTCCTCAAATCTTGCATCCTTAATTTAACATACTTCCTGACATTGCAGATTAATGAAATTTTGCATAATTACTAAGGTCTGATGACAATACAATATTCAACCATTACTTTTGTATACATCCTCCCGTACGGGGGTAAGTTAAGGGTGCGGGTATAAGAAATTGCAAAATCTCCAAAACGACTATGCGGGGATTTTGGGGTCGCAGATGGGAAATCCGATAGCCGTTTGGCATTAAAAAAAAGACAAAAACGTGGTACGAGAGTTTTTCTTGTTTCGAATTTGACAACATTTCGTCATCACACATATATATATGTGTGTGTGTGTGTGCAGATGATGTTTGGCGGGCAGTGTTGAGACACAGCTTCTGACGTATCACTCGGCTTGATTAACTAGAGTTAATAATAATAAAGCAAATTTTTAAAAAAATTTTAAATATTATTTTACTTTATATATTAAATAATATTACGTAGTAGAAAGAAAACTCAACCCCTGTAAATTAAAATTTCTATTTGATACCTATTAAATGTATGGTAATCAGAAAAGTACGGTGATCACAACAAAAATTGAGTATCGGTTGTTTTGCAGAACTTAATGTTTTAAGGTCCAACTTAATCAAAAAAGCACATGTACACATGTTTGTGCGTATTTATGAATGTATATGCGCCGCACTGCTTTTGGCCTTATATATCAGGATTGACCGAATCGAATTTCTTCAAATATTTCTATATATGGGGCATTGATCATATTATTTTTTCCAAAATTCGTTAAATGGGTGGGGTGATATTGCGAAAAAATATTTTATATTTTCTTCAGAGGTATTTTAGAAAAAAACTAGATTAAAGAAAATTTGTTACCCACAATACGTATATAAATAATAAAAAAAAAGAATCGTTTTCAAAAAATTAACTCCGGCCTCTTAAAATTGAAAATATGATTTTTGTTTTTTGTTTTATCTCCCTTCGGTTTGAATAATTTCTCAAATGTTTTTTGAGAACTTTTAGTTCATATAAAGCTTTCAAGAAATGTCTACAATTTTTTTTTTTAATCAAAACCCCCGGACCTAAAATGCAGAAACCTTTTTTGAAAATTTAATTTTTTCATTTTAACCTTTATTGAAGATGTTAAATTTAGATAAAACTTTATTTAAACAAATATGTTAAGCTAAATATGAATATTTTTAGATAAATGTTGTTTAATAGTTGTTACTCACCTCTAAAAATTATATATTCAGTTTATGGTTTTTTTGGCTGTAGTTCTTTAATTTTTAGTAATAAGTAGTCATGACAACTTTTTTTGTTAATATATCATAATTATTTAAATATGCACATGTCAGAAAAAAAATATATATATATATAAAATGAACAAATTATAATCAAAAGATCAGATTATTTCTGAGAATTTTTTCCATCTTCAACAAAATTAAAAATCATACAAAAATTCTGTATTTGATGAGCTACAATTTAATTTAAATACTTTGAAATAAAAAGAACGATTCATAAAAATATTGAATTAAAATAAATTATACAGCATATGAAGTTTACAAGCAGATTGAATAAGACGAATAAATAATTGGATTTTATATATAATAAAGTTTCAATTTCATAAAAACCGAACCGGAAAAAATAAAATGATAATTATTTTACTGGAGTGACAAAAAACAATAATCTGAAATGGACGCAAACTCTATTGCATATTAGTTAAATTCATCCATTGTTCCATTCAACGTTTTTAATTTGTTTGTTTTTTTATAACCAGATTTGCATGTTATGTATTAATGATGCAGTTGTACAAAGATTATTGAACCGAATAAAATCAATCATTTAAAAAAAAACTGAAAGCAAAGGGTGAAGCTTTAGAGCTAGGCCACCCTCAGTATCTCGAAATTTCGCCTAATTAAGGTTTTATTTTTCTTAGGCACATTTGCTAATTAAAAAATAATAATATTTCAAAAAACGTATCTGCAAAATCGCACACCCACCCCAAAAAATGATCCAAATAAAATAGTGATTAAATGGCCTTACTACAAGGAACGCTACTGTAGCACTGACGTATAGCTGATGTAATCACTTTCGCTTTCTTTTTCTGTTTAGCCTCCGGACCCATCGTAAGCTATTACTTCAGAGGATGATATGTTTGAATGTAAATGAAGTGTCAGTCTTGTACAGTCTCAGGTCGACCATTCCTGAGATTTCTGATTAACCGAAACCCAACCACCAATGAACATCCCAACCCCGTAGAAGAAGATATCCGCCTAGTGACGTTTTAGTCACCCCCCCTGTTCCTTGTCCTGTTGGGCTTTAACGGGAGACTACCTAATTAACACCGGTATCCACGATCTAGTATGTAAATCTGTATAAAAGTAACTGGTTTTATTAGAATTTGAACGTTACAACTCTCGACTTAATCAGCTGTGTGTATGTGTGTATAAACCATGCATCAGAAAAAAAGCCGCGTGACGGAAAAGTCCTACAACTGAGTTGTCAGCTTTTTACGTACGTCCATAAATAGTGGCTTGTTATTACGGGTACCAAAGATAGAAATTTATTCAATGGTTTCAAAAAAACAAATGTATATATATATATATATATATATATACAGAATAAAATTGTTAATTTATCAATAAACAAATTAAGTGGAACTTTCCAAATTTGAGTTTAATTTTAATAGACGCTATTTATATCAATTTTCTCATAATTAAATTATCTACAAATGTAACCAAAGATTTTCATTAGTTTATCGGTAAATTAACAAAGTTATTTTATTCCAAATCGAAAAAAAATGTATTTTTCGGAAAGCCTTTTTCGTGATTTACCCAGTTTTTCTTAAAACCTAAATAAGATAGAAATCTGGGATTACTTTTATTAGATCAGAAACCATAGGGAAACACCAAATTTACCCCTCAATTTGTATCCAAAGAATTTTAGTACGGTCTAATTAACAGAGGGAACAGAAAAAAGATCAAACTGTTTCACTAGCCAAAACTCACTAACGAGCCGTTTTTGATCTTTATTTATATGAACTTTTTTCTTATTTTTAGCTATAGAATCATGTCACGAGAAATTCTGTGCGATTTGGAATCACTGTGTATATAGTTTTGGATGATCCGAAACCTTCTTCGGATCTTCTGTAAGAAGAGTGTGTTTATAAGTATATAACCATGCAATAATTATTTTAAAATCAATAATTTTTTACTGATTTTGATTCTGTGGTTTTTGGTGTGGTAAGAAAGAATGTTTATAATTTTTAAATATGAATTTCTTATAATCAGAATTTCTAAAATATCATAAAGTGTATTTAGCAATTAAAAAAAAAAAAAAAAATTATAAAAATTTTTTATTAAAAGATTATATGAACATTTTCTAGAGGGTTTATAATTTTTAAGAAATATGAATTTTGTAAACATTTTCTTGCAGTTGCTAAAATTATCTGCACTACCCCAATACTCAACACAACAATGAATATAATAAAATTTATCAAAATTGTTCGAATCTTAATAAAAATTTGTATAATGCAAAAGTTATTTTTTAACGATATAGAAATTTAAAAAACAAAAATATTATGATAATTCTATCATTGCTGAGTTGAAGCGTATAAATTTTTTTTCCTGGATGTTCAATTAACTAACTGTCTTTATCGACGCCCGGATAAAATATTTATATAGTAAGCATACAAATATTGAAAAGAAATAATAAAAAAGTAAATTTAAAAACTAAACAACACTAAAATAAAAACATAGCGTAGATGGAAAAAGCCCATGACGTATGTTAAAATCAAAATAAAACCACAATTAAATACAATAATTAAAATTTATCTTGTACAAAAATACCATTTGGCGTACGTCGGATATAAATAAACAATAAAGATTATGTGAATAATCAAATTTTTGAATCGAGATGCACGGCTTTTACAAATCGTAAGACATTCGGTAACATCATTATATTGTTCCCTAACACGTTTCGAATGTTATCCCCTAGTTTAAAATTTGCGACACAATGCCGCATAACAGACATAATTCGCAAGGATGTGGTGCACAGTTAGTTGGCAGTCGCACCGAGAACAAACGGGTGCATGAGTCATCTGATATCCATGAGTGAACCCCTGGTGTGCCCTATTCGCAAACGGGAAATAATAATCTCCTCTCGACGGTTCATGAGGAGCTCCAAGGTAACCTTAACTGGAAAAAGTTTATAAATATACTTTTTTTTTCATAGTATTTACAGTAGCTGTGACATATAAAGTACCATAATAAATAAAAAAAGCACCAATCAGAATCATTTGCTCTGACAGTGTACAGTCATATTTACTACATAACCGAATTCCTTGGTTGAACGGAGTGAAGGTGCTACTTGTAAGGAATAATATCACCTGTATTTCAATGAGTTTGACGTGATACGCGTCACTATAATTGGCTAAATGTAAAAGACAATGAAATATTATTTCACTCCTCATTTTTCTTAGTAAGTTTTAAGGAACGTGTTATTCTTGAAAAATTACTATTTCGGGAGCGATATGAACACTTATCTTGACAGTTTCGAAGCGCAGAGCTAAACATATAAATCGATAAAATCTTTCCTTCTAAACATTTTCGATCTCCTCGTTCATCATTTAATTTTTGATAAATCCCAAAAATAAATAAATTAATTAATAAAAATAATAATTATTCACTAGATTAATTCTGATGTTCAAATTGCATTTGTAAAACAAAACAGGTCAAAAATCTACTGGATAATTTTGGAGAACACAATGGAACAGAGTTGAGATTAATTAAATATCTTACTTTCAAAAATATCGTATACCAAACTTTACGAGTATCGAGGACCATAAAATATTGATTGTACCGAGGGGTCATGATATATGTTACTCCCGAAATAATAATTTTCAAGAATAACAGATTTCTTACTAACTTACTAAGGAAAATAAGGAGTGAAGTTGTTTTCTCTCTGCAGTGGTTCAATTAAAATTAAATAAAAATCTTACATTTTTTTTTGTTGAGATAATCAATTTTGAAATTTTGTAAAATAATAATATCGTGGGGGGAAATTTCAGTTTTCATATATCTAACGTAACTTATTTAAAGAAAAAACTAAATGACTTTCCGACTCAAATTTTTAACCAAATAACCAACTAAGTATTTTTAATTTGAGATTATTTAATAATACGGAAAATTTGATTTTCAAAATAACATTACGGAAAAGATTGAGAAAATAATTCCATAGGTTAATAAATGATCTGAAAAATTGCATTACAAGCTATTCCCCTCGAAAATAAAATATAGGAAAATTTAATCGATAAAAATATAAAAAATTAATATAATAAAACAGTAGCTATATTACAGTGGCAGCTTATTTACGATACAAGTGTAGTTTATTCGTGTAGGAAGGAGATACAAACAGTTATCGCTGTACTTCAAAATCAATATTTGATGGCTCCCTGTGAAGGCAACTCGTTAAGAGTTCTGGGGTGTGAAAACCTATTATGTTTACCTTTAGATACAAATTTACTTATAAACACACTTATTATATGAGATTTAAAAATTATGCAATTTAATTATTTTGAAGTACGATTTATTTATATATACAGAACAGAAAGAATTTTTCCTAGATCATCATTTATTGCTCTAAATAGTTAAAGTATTTTGTCCTCCTCGTTTAAACTTTGACATAGTTGAATCTGTTTTCTAATTACTAGGGAAATAACATTAACTTACTCAGAATTTTTTGATTAATCACAGCAATAAGAAAACCGCGTTGGAAAAATTTGATTTGATTTTTTGACATGATATAGAAATTCAAACACTGATCTCGTCAGTTCTTTTAGTTTCTCGTTTAAAGATATACAGTAAATATCTTTTATAGCGACCTCCAAGAAACTGACGATTTTAGGTTATTATAATCGATATTCACAGTAACCGATGTTTAGGTAGCTTAGTGGTACTACTTTAATATGCTATCTACACGGATATTGTAATACAGTAAAATAATTATTTATTTCCGTAATAAAATAATATAAAAACAAACAAAAATATCCAATAATAAATACAAATACGTAGAGTAAAAGAATATAGAGAAAAATTGTAAAAATTACTTTTTCTGCAAAAAGGCGGTTTATTTTGCTTTGTTTCGAACATTTCGTGTTGAAATACAGTTTCTGAAGGTTCTTTTCTAAATCAAAACCAACACTTTTTGTTTCTTCATTAGCAATTTCTGTAAAGCTGAGAAACCGGCAAACGATTTTCATTACCGCTGAAATTTCTGGAAGATTTTGCGGGTTGATGTCTTCATTGTTGTCGCTATCGTTACCTTCGTTGTCATTACCTATGTCTCCGTCTATCTCTGCTAGAACTGGAGCCACTACATAATCATCAGCTACAGTTTCATGCTTTTCTAAATGTTTGTCAACCTCTTGATAATCTTCAAACAACGCATTTGATAACGATTGGTTTTGTAGCCTATTACCCCAGTCCGCTAAAAATTCCTAACTCCTAACACGTTTCGCCTTTAAACCAAAGGGTTCTTTCTGGCGTCAGTTAAAAAAAAAGACCGGATTCATCAGCATTATAGATTTTTTCGTCCGAATAGCTCTTTTTAATTTTGGCGAAATGGTTTCTAGCTATTTTTCTGACACACCGATTGGAGCTGCTGCAGCCTCGCCCTTATTCTCCCCACACAATATCGTGACGCTAACGAAATCGTTGAATTTTTCAGAAAAATCGTTCGCCTTAGTTTGCATTATAGGGCCGCTAATAGGGATATCACTAACCCTCTGATGTTTAAACCATTTTAATAGCGCTTGGTCTACATCATTATGTTGACTAGGCCGTAATTTTTTTGATTTCATAGAATTTGTTTCAAAATGTTTTTTAATTTTTTTCACGGTTCTTCCAAATCATCGATATTGTCGAATGTCCTACGCTTAATTCTTGGGTAATATCCTTATTAATTTCACCATCTTCTAACCGCCAGAAAATGTGCGCCTTTTTCTATATCGTGAATGTTTTTCGCGAAGTCATAATTAAATCGCTATTAAATGAATTATACAGAATACGTAAAATAAAATACTGTATCCGCACGATATGATACGCTCACAACAAAAGATTAATAACAACTGAATGTGACTGCTTCGGTTTACAATTATCTGGTACAGGAAGAAGATAAGAAAAAGAACTATAGTACGTATACAGGTAAAAAGGAAAAGGTGACTCATTTCAACAGTCAAAATATTTCTGTAGCTACAATGTAGATATACTACGTTACTGACGAGTACTTCCGTCCGTCATTATAAGCGATAAAATGATGCACTGCAGTAGAAAAAATAAGTCATAATAACCGATATATTACTATAACCGATGTAATTATAAACAATATGCATATTTATGTATCAACAGCACACCAAACCAACCAAGAGACAAGTTTTTGGCCACTATATCCGATATGTCACTGTAAACGATACTTACTGTATTAATTTTTTAACACAAATTTCTTTTAATGGAAAAATTGTATAATGTTTCTTAATGCTTTGCATAATGAAATGAGCAATGTTCACACAAGTATCAAATGTACATTTTTTTCTAAAAATAATAAATTTTGAAAGTTTTGTTAAATTCAGTTATTTTATCGATTTTAAAATTTTCGGTTATTAGTTCATTCAAGAAATCGTTCCGTAAAAACTACCAACACACTTGCAAATAAAAAAATTCTCTTAAATGAAAAATTGCACTTTATCAGCATATATTTTTTCATTAGATATATTTGCCATTTATATTTGGTATGCACGAAAAATTAAACATATGGTAAACTTCAAATAAAGATTTCGGTAACGTAGTTCACAAAGAATTAAACAGATAAACAGTTATTCACTCTAAATCTTTTCAGGGCCGTAAATGGTACATTCATCTTCCAATTTACTTACTTTGTTTTTAATTTTTACTAAATTTAGTTTCTTTCTTTTTTTTTCTTTGATCCTGCAATTTTCCCTTCTCCAAACTGCAGATGTCACATCTCTTGATGATTTTAGCAGTATATCTTATTAGACAAAGCCCTGATGGCATCATCCAATCAAGCTTGTACAACAACCATGACTTTATTCAAAAACAGTATTTTCGGCTACAGTATCAATATTTTCCATTAAAATACAGCGTTTCTAGTCAAATTATGTAAAAGTTGGTTTGAATTCTAGGTATATAAGAATGTATATACGTATGGTATGAAGTATAAAAGTAATAATCGATATATATATATATAAATATCGAACGCGAGAAAGAAGAAATGTGCGACAAGTACTGTTGTTAGTAAGTTACCGTACATGCCACGTTTTCACTATGTGGATGTATTGTTTTTTTATTTATATTATATATATATATATATATATATATATATATATGTATATAAACATGTCGTGACTGATTCATACTCAACGACCAGCAAAAACTACTGAAGATAAATTGATGAAAATTTGTATACATGTTCTTCTTACGGTGTAAGTGCATAATAAAAAAGGATTTTTTTTGAAATTCAGAGTGTAAAGTGTTAAAATGGGGTAATATTAAATTTTACTATTTTTTTTCATTTCTCTGTAACAATTGACGATATCAATTTCATTTTTCGTGTGTGTAATCTTGTTGTTGTGTAAAATACAATTTTCCCCCCTATTTTCGAATATACTAAATGAGATATTCACTCGACTTGGCTTCAAATAATCTTCGGATAAATATCTAAAAACAATTTTAGATATGCAAAATTTAATTTATATAATGTTTTTTTACATTTTTGCCATTTTATGCGACGGCTATTGAATAAATCTTTATCAGATTTGGTAAAAATATGAATGTAATTTACGTTTATAATTCTGATTATATATTTCTCGAGCGAAGCCGCGATGGGAAATCTAAAAACCAATTAGTGGATCCTGTACTGATTAAAAAACTTTTGCTCTTAAAAAATTCTCACAAGCACGAGTTTATTGAATACAGGGATTCAGGAGACAAGAGGTCCTGGCTAGACGGAAAAGGCGAGCAAGGCAAGTCTTAACCGCTGAACATCCCCTGACCGGGACGGAAAGCGCAACTAACCATACAGTGCGGGTGAAACCGTGACGCGGGTGCTTGTTATTTTATACTCAATAAATTGTGGATACTATTATGCCTGTTTCATCCGTAACCTAGGATAGTTTTACTTCTCGTGTTTTTTCACATTTATAACAACCCTTTGACTTGTATTTTATCGATTGTATTCATCTCTTAATTGTTAATACCATCATAATCATCATCAAATTCATCGATCGGCATAACAATATCTGGCATCACAAACACAGTTTTAATACAACTGATTGAAGAACCAGTGCCAAGTAAGGTTGTTAATTTAACCTCAATAATTAATTAATCTTCATGCAGGAATAACCGTCGAGAGGAGGTTATTATTTGCCGTTTGCGAATAAGGCGCATTAAACTTACTCATGGACATCTAATGAATCCCGTTTGTGTTCACTGCGACTGCGCCAACTAACAATAAACCACATTCTAGTAGACTGTGTGTGTTAAGCGGCATTGCGTCATAAATAAATAGGAGCTAACATCCGAGACATTCTAGTAAAACATATGATGATGTTATTTAATGTCTTATTTCCTAAAGCCGTACATCTATAATCGACTAAGTAATAATTATTGTAATTTTTTTTTTGTAAGTTTGTTCCGAGCGATTATAACGCAAAAGCGTTTTTCTTTGGAATTTCGCAGCCACTCGATTTACGCTGTTTAAATACCGTTAATTATTGTATTTTGTTTGCTTTTGTTACTAATAAGATTTATATAATTTGTATATTTAACGTTAATTCGACTAGATTAGCGAGCGTAGGTTATGTTTGGTTAGATTATGTTGATACCTAACCAAACGTAACCTACGCTCGCTTAGTTCGCTAACCTCGTCTAATTAAGATTAAATATGCAAATTGTACACAACTTATCAATAACAAAAGTGATTATAAAAATTATCACCTTTCTTTTTTGGCTATGAAATTTCAAAAAAGTACCGACAGAACTGACGTCTGGTCCTCGTTGCTTGAACTTCATTTGTTGACAATAAAATTCTAGCTACTTCTGTACTACTCCCAGATCGAAACTCTTTTCATTCTTGAATCGAAATTCCATCCGGATCTGCTTGCTCCAATCATTGACTACTTCTACTTTGTTAACACCAAAAAGAAGATTTTTGTAACGTAGAATCTCTTAATTCGTTCATAACCGTTGTTTTGTTTAGTTATACAATGTATAACGACAACGGATTTGAACATTTCAGATTGCATCCTCTCAGTCAGCTATCAAGTATGAAAACAGCAATGTGTAAACAAACAGTAGAACGAAAGTAGCAACGATTTGTTTATTTTCATGTTATCCAGTTCCATCCCGCTTCTAACTGAATGATGATAGAATCAAGGCGTAATTTTACAATTTTTTGAATATAAAGTAATAAAACAGAACTACATAATGAATACTTGATAAATACTTGGAATGAATCTACAGTAACTAACAATACCTATCGAACATTTGTCTCTTCCGCATTTGAGATATATATATATATATATATATATATATATATATATATATATGGATTATTAGGCTCATACTTCCTACCGTACGTACATTACTCTTAAAGGTATGAACCTTTTGAAAATTAATCTGTAGTTCTACTGACAGAAACCTCTGAAAATCAAATAATAATTGTTGAGTAAGGTTTTCTTATTTCTCTATTATTTTAATGTAGTTTATTATTTTTTGCGATAACCCACTGATAAAAATACCGAATTTCTTATTTCAGGATATTTGCAATTTTTATTTTTTATTTTTATTATTACTGAATGTAATTGTACATTCAGCGCAGTATTTTTCATTATATCTACATAATCATTTTCGTTTTAAATGGCACTTTTAAGTTAATCTTTTAATAGTATCGTCTTTCAAGACATCAAATGATTTTCTTTCAAGAGTTATTCCTCTTGTGCAAATATTTTTCTAAGTACTGTCCTTAGAGTCTTAGCAGCATAAATTAACCATTCTTCTCTTTTAATTATTATACTCATCATCGTACATTTGCAAGTTCTTAAATAAGGAAATGTTTTGACATTATCATCAGAGAAAAAAGTTAATTCATGAAGTCAAGAGCCAAAACACGACATATAGTTTAATTATAAGCCTCAAAATATTACCTCTATTTATAAAATTGATAAAAATAACTACATAAGGATAGTTTCCAGAACTTAAATAAAAAAATTCAAAAACATAAAAATCGATTATTTATGAATAAATTAAAAAATCCCTATCTTAAGATGGGGATTTTTCCAAGACACTGATCCATCCATTACCGATTTTTCATACTGGTAATAAAAATCTAGAAAACACACTTTTTTAGGGGGACATTCAATACAAACTTTGATCTTTTTGTTTGAAAAACAAAATCTATAATATTTTTTTTTAAATATTCAAAAAAGAACAAAGAAAATTTTAGTTTTTGAATTAAGTAAATTAAATTAAACGTCTACATTTTTAATGTCTTCCTTATATTCTTCATAATATTTCATTTTTAATTAAAAATGAATCCGAAATATAGAAGTGAATTATACTTGATAAAAGTAGTAAAATTTTGAATTTTAGTAAATTTAGTGGTTGAATAATAAATAACAAAATCTTTTTTTTTATGAAGAAAAGTATCGCTTTTTTAGGGGTTTTTTAACAGGTTTTTTCTAAGCGGTACTTATCCAATCCAAAATCTTACTGTCTTACCCAAAATTTTACTATTAGGATGAGAATTTGAGCTTTTGCTTTTTAGGGACACCTAATGTAACGTTTAAACATTGGAAAGAATGAATTACACAGGGTTTCTATTTTTTTTAAAAGTCGTGCGCCACCATGATAATTTCTTTTTATTCTCACGGATCACGAAGATATACAATAGAACCGCTTTAAGTTGTAATTCTTAATCGACTTAAGTTTTGAGTAATTTTTAAGTTTTTCTGAGTAAAAATAGGTACATAATACAAATGCAATTTTTTTTATATGTTCCAAATACCAAAGTAGAACATGTTTATTTTTATTTTTACGTCTGAGTGTAAACGTTCATCAGAAAAAAGTTCATTCGTTTCTTTTTTTTAAGTTTACCGTTTAAAATGTATTAATTTTTTACCTATTTAAAAAATACAAAAAAATAATTGGTTCAAACAAATAAAAATATAGGCAATATTTAGTATTATTTTTTTTTTTTTTTTGATTGTTAAATAATACATTGAAATTGTTTATACAAATATATAATTCATAGTAGACAAAAATAAATGTGAAAAATACAACTTAAAATTAACAGGTTTTAGAAATTATTTATTCATCAATAAACATTAATTAGTAATTAACAATAATTGACCTAAGGTTATATGGTATTTTATATATATATATTCTAGTATATATACAGGGGATTGCAAATTGCACGGCAATCTCTCGGGAGATGATTCTATACCCAAAAATAAAAAAAAAAATTCTTATAAACATAGATCAGAAAAAGCGGTTCATTAGCGAATTTTGGCTCACAAAACATTTGGCCCTGTTTTCTGTTCCCTCTGTGAAAAATACTTTACTAAAACTATGCTAAAATAACCTTACTAAAATTCTTGTGGAACAAATCGACGGGTAAATTTACTGTTTCTTATGGTTTATGATCTAAGAAAGTGAAAAAAAGTATTCCCAGACCTCTACCTTGCTTAGGTTTTAAGAAAAACGGGGTAAAACACGAAAACGTTTTGTCAGAAAAGACATTTTTTTAAGTTTAGAATAAAATAATTTAATTTACCAATAAATAAATAAAAACTTTTTTTTAACTTCATAAAGAATTTAATTCTGAGAAAATAATGTATATTAAGATTAAACACAAATTTGAGAAGTTCAACTTTAATTAGAAACAGTATGCGTGTGTTTTTGTTTTTTTTTTCAATTTAAATTTAGATGCAAAATTTGATAATTTTTAGCATTTCTACCCTATTAAATAGGGTACGTTAGAAAACAGTTAAGCCAGTTAGAAAACAAAATATGAATTCTGAACTAAAATAATCAAAGAAAGGTTACTGCTGCAACGAGACATGTTTAGCCCAATTTTCAAATTTATTTCTTAAACTAACTAATTTATTTCTTGATTTAACGAGAAAAATTAGGGTCTGTGTTAATAAAAAGTGACTATCCAGCCATGGTTGAGCATTCTTGAATTACTGGATAGACTAGGCTTGTTTTGGCTTTAGTACTTGTATGAAAACTTCCAGCCATTTAGATGATCAAACCCTCGTGTTGCAGCCAGCCAACCACGATTTACGGGTGTGTGTGTGTTCCTTCCACCATTTTGTTGGAAGAAATTATTTTAATTATATATATATATAAACATACGCAGTACACTCCTCTTGTTAATCGACTCTACAAGTCGACCACCGAATGACTTAATCCTTGTAGTACAGAGCAAAATATTTTAGGATTATTATAAACAATAATCCAACTAAACTATGTATTTATTTATTAATTAAAACCTTCATCTTCAAGAATGCTACCATTACTCTTATACAACGTAGGTAATAACATGAGGTGGAATTTCAACTACAAAAAATACATAGCATAGGGAAAAGATGCTACCAAAAATTTGTAGTAATGTTGTGGATAAAATACAGAATCTTGGTAATGAAGACATATGGAAAATATGCTAATGAATATATTATAATATAATAATAATAATATAATAATATTGCTAATGAAGACATATGGGTATTAGAAATATGGAGTCGCTAGGTAATTTTAGAGGAAATACACTGTAAAGGCTTTTCACTGCTAGAGTTGATAATGTGAATAAGTGATTGTACATTGATGGACTCTCAGAAAAGAAGAAATTACTAACAACAACGTTGTTATTGATCAGTTCGACTAAGATAAAACAGACAGAAGAGGATAAAAGTGAATACAAAAAAGTATAAGTGAAAACTGAAACGCAGAATAGAGAAGCAATTAATTAATAATTGTAACGCTCTACAAGATCGTCGTTACATTAAAACTATCAAAAAGCTGAATAACTATCGCTGAAATAATTTGCAACAAAAAAAGAATGCTGTTATAACGAAAGAGAAAAGTTCAGAAATGACGTTTTTAACAAAAATTAATGGGAATTTAATGAAATCAATATAATTAATTTTCTATTAGTATCTCCTACTTACTTTATTTTTTTAATTTAATTACACAAAACTGGGCCAACTATTGAAGTAAATAATTACTCCGATAAATAAACTTGTAATCCTAAAAAAACAAAGGGCGGTATACAGGACCGTATTTAAAATATGATTTTTTTAAAACTAATTTTCAAGATACAAAATCAAACTGTATTTAATATTACTTAGGAATATAGTAAAGTTTCAGATCAATTATTACTTTGATAAGTCGAAAGAGGTTCAAACCCCTCATTTGATATATCAAATGAGGGGTTTGAACTATAAAGTTGAGTTCACTAAGGGAACTACGAATAAATTCCGTTGTTGCGAACAGCATTTCTTGTGGTGTGTTATTTACTGAATTTTCCTCGTATTATGAGACATTTACTCACAAAAGCTCAATTAAAATGTAAAACTAGGCGCGGGGTTCGTGCTTCCGCAAATTCGGTTAGCTAGTTAAGAGGGCACCGAAGTAGGACAGTCAAGATGTCCGAAAGATGCCCGCCTTAGCTGTAGCTAAGGCGAAGGCTGAGTTATAATTCACTGATGTAAATGTCTACCGAAACATTTACATCGGTGGCATCCAACAAACAAGGCCTGACTTATTACTGTGAGATGTAAAAGTTAGAGGGTCAAAAGACGACCTCTGTTAAAGCCCATCAGTGCTAGGAACGGTGGTAGGGGGTTGTGGCGACCGGAATCGTCACAATACAGGTGTCTTCCCCTACGGGGGTTGGAATGTCGAAAGAGTGTATGTATTATGTTTATTAAAAAAGAAAATGAATTAGAAAATCATAAGTCAATATGGGAATCTCCTAGACTGGTAGCATAATGGCTTAAAAAAACTAAAAATAATTTTAAGATTTTCTCAGGTCATACTTAATATTATTCACAGAGTTGAAAGAAATAATTTTAATCGCTTTTCACAAAATCTCAGATCATACTTATTTTCAAAATTCTATTTTTTATTATGTTTATTTTCTCCAACCAGTATTCCAGCTACTGCCGGGTCTGGATATGTGTATACAGGAAAATCCAATTATGGCTACCGGCTTGCCAGGTCTGAGTAGCTGGAAATGAAATCAATTTTTAAGGGTAAATGTATCGGTAAACATGTAGTCTGGAATAGACTAAAGGTCCACCACATCTGAGACGTGTGGTTAATTGAAACCAGACTATAAATAACACCGGTATCCACAGTCTAGCATTCAAATCCATACAAAAGCAATATGAACTACTTTATTAACACGAATTTTTAACTTTTTCAAAAATTCTATTTAAATTTCATACATGTATTCATTTCTCGAATTATTTTTTTAATTTATTTTAATTATACTTTTATTTAATACCCTAAAACTTTTATTTGATATCATATCGAGGCGTAAAAAGTAATTTTAGTTTTTAAATTTAGAAAAATATAGTTTTAGTTCCTAATTTTATTACTTTTTTCAATCCGTCATACACCTTGCCACTCTCTTGACATATGAAAATTTGTACAGCCATTTTTTAGTTACACTGATACACTGGTACAACCCGGGAGATGACAACGCAAAAGCGTTTTTCACTCTCCTAAAAGAAAATATACAAAAAACAAAAATAAACTACAGTTATGTACTCTGCTTGTGGTGTAAAACTGTGCTAAATATTATGTAAATTATTGAGGTTTAAAAATATTCCTGTTTTTATTTAACCTGATAAAGGGTACGGATTCATTCGATAGAGATTCGAATAACAGTTGTAAATAAAGCTCAACGCCGGGACGAGGAGAGATTTTATTGGTACAATAAGGGAAGTAAGTGATGTGTGAATGCGCATAGCTTATGAATATTCGAATCATTGTTGCTCATATTTAAATATTATTAAGAGGAGATCCGGTCTCGGTATCCAGTCCACCAGCGGATAGTGAGAACAGTCCTTGTAGCAAATCACGGTTTAATTTGGCCCGAGTCGCGGCTTGCAGATAACAAAGCTCCGGGAATTATTGCAATGCTGAAAGCGGATTAAACGCATAGAGCCTAGGTTTTAAACGCTAGATGGTAATTGAATGTACCAAGGTTGTGTGCAATCAGACCCTATTTTCTTTTCAACAAGGGTTCCCGGAGAGGGGTTAGAAGTGGTTATTCAGGATTAAATGAAGATATTATAGACTATAAACGTGGCTTGTACACACAATGTGCGCACCCCTCGCATTACGTTTAATCAGAATTGATTTTTTTGTTTATCGCTCGTCGCCCCCCCTATCGGTGAGGCGGAGGATTGATAGGGCGGGGTGCCGGCAAATTGCATCCCTTCAAATAGAAACTTTACGATTCTCTTGTTCTCTTCGCCCCTTCCAATTTCTTTATTTTTCCTTTTCCCTTCTATCTATTTATTTATTCATTACTTTTTCTTCATTTATTTTTCTATGCATTCTTTTGATCTAATTGGAAAGGCACTTAGAAATGAAATATAATTATTAGTACAAAAATTAAAAGTTATTTCTTCCTCATTATTCGTTTATTAATTACCATTGCTGTAATAAAATTTTAAAACATCAAATGAAGTTTAAACATAGTGTATTTAAAGAATTAGATACCTATTAACTTTATTTATCTGTTATTCTTTAGTTCTGGTTACAAATAATTCTTAAATACACAAACATTCGATTACATTCAATTTATACAAACTTACCGTCTATAATTATTATTTATTTATAATTTATAATAGTATATTAAAACAAATTACTTAAATATTAAAAAAAAATTATAGAAGTAGCTCAAAAAATAAAGGTAATGAAATGTGACAAAAAGGGAGTATAATGAAATAAATTAAGTTAGGGAACATAATGTATGAGAAGTAGGGGAATTTTCTTTTATTTAGGTATTAAAATCATAAAGGATATAAAAAGAAATGCAGATGTAAAAAGCGAACTGTCGTGAGAAAGGAAAACTTTGATTTAACAAATAAGAAATAAAATGTTCTTCGAAGAATTAAAAATTCTTGAAAATATTTGTGCCGAGTGTACGCTTGATGGATTTAAACATGGAAAATAGAAAAACCAGAAACGGAAAAATGGGGATAATACAAATAAGATGTAAAAAACAAGGAGTGTCGATAAAAATCGAAATGAAGAACTCTTAAGATGCATAGGAGAGGAGAAAAATTGTAGCTGAATCTTATAACTATGTTCTTAGGTTATGTATTAATACATCCAGTTTTAGTAATTTGGTAGAGAATGGATCTACATATAAATACTATAGAAAAAATGTAAACTATATATAATTATGGCTGTAGAATGTATAAGTAAGGTTTGAGGTTTAAAATATTAGCATAGAAGAGAAAGAAATGAAAAATAACACCAAACCAGTCGTCAGTCATTGATTTCTCTTCTTGGTTTACGCCTGATGTTGTTCCTTAGAAGATACATAATGTATTAAATTAAAATACATTAACGTTAAATGTATACGTTAAATGTTACATTTAAACATTTACGTTAAATAATGTACTCCTTTATTGTTAAATAATTAAATAAATAAATTACAAGCTGCCCGTAAATAAATAATTTTTTTTTTTAAATAATTTTTTACTATTTTTACTTCCCTGTACGAAGTAAAGGAAGTAATGTGATCGCGTAAAATTTCGGTTTTCAAATTTCAACGGAAATATCCATTTTTACCATTCCTGAATCCATTTTGACTAGATTCGGCGTGACGTCTGTACGTACGTATGTAAGTACTTATCACGCCTAACTCAAAAACGATTAGCCGTAGGATGTTAACATTTTGAATTTAGGACTGTTATAACATCTAGTTATGCACTTCCCCATTTTATTGCAATCTACTGGACCAAAAGCGTAAAAAAAATCCCAAATCAAAAAAAAAATTGAATTTTGAACTTTTTCTTGACTGCAGTAATAAATCCTCATTGAGAGATTTTCAACGATATAGGAGTATCGTAAGTGAGTGGTACTTATTTTCATTGGTTTCAGATTTATAGCCAAATAAAATTTTAATTAATGAAATATTTGGATCTTACAAGGGGAAGGCACATCGGTTCGAATCCGACTTCATCTCCTTTCTTTTTATTTTAATTTAAAAATATTGATTTATTAATAATTATTAACGTCTGACTGTAAAAACATTTTTACAATAAATAATAATTCAATAACAACAATAAAATTTAAAAAATATAGAAAAATATCAGAAGTTATTAATGAAATAAAATTTTACTTACTTTTCATTTTAAAAAAATGTGTAAATGTAATTTAATAGTAGTACAAGAAGGTAATGTGTGTCCACATCAAATTTTTTATAAAGAAAAAATAAAGTAAAACTAATTCAGTGGTCTGTTTTTATATCTGTAGTTTTAAGGTTATTGTTAAAATTTTTACATTATTGTTATACGAAGTTGTGCTGAATAGTCAACATAAACTAAAATGAAAAACTTGCAAAAAACAAAACATTATAGATTGGTGATTGTTATGGTGTATTAGGAGCAGACATGTATGACTCCTTTATTATTCTGACTAGAAATCTGGCTAGAATAACTTACAAACAGACGATGCTGGATATATAAACAGAACACGAAGCGTAGAAAGGAAACTTGATGAATGAACGAAAGAGTAAAACCACAAAGAATTTTATATCAGTTAATAGTAGAAGGTTACTTGAAATATAACAAAGCTACTCACCATTTTTAGATCTGGAGAAGAAATCTTCTTTGTTAATTGGAATGATATTTTTTAAATAAAAAAAAAATTATAAATTCAGATAAAGAATGTGCCATCGGCTCAAAAATCAAGTACTATTAAAAACGAGACCTCTGAAGAAAACCTGGAATATAGAAAATAAGGAGGCAGAAAGGATAAAATTTAATTCATTTCTGTTTAGCTTATACAAAGAGATGACGTTGCAATCGAAAGTAAAATTTAAAAGTGTAACAATAATCTTGGCAAATTACCTAGTAATAGTTTAAATTTTTGTACAGATCCAAAAGACATTATCTTATTTTATCAAATTTTAGATAGAAATTGTGAAACTTTTTCTATATTTATTATAATTTTAAATAAATTTTCGATCGCATCTTAAATTGAAAATTAAATAAAATTGAATGAAAAATAACATAATAAATTTTAATGAGAAAATAAAGAAATTTTTACATGAATTTTTAATACATTAACAAAGTAATATAATTTCTTAATAAATACTTTCTATAGAAAATATTTTGCATGTTAATACCAAAATACAGCATTCAAACATTTCGTTGGCCACTTTTGTTAAAAATGTTATCCAGCGTCCGTAATCTATATAATTTTAGTCACCTCTTTTAAGGATCACTTTTCTGTTTTCTGATCGTAGAAATTATCATATATATGCGAATTCATTTTTGGTTTTTGGTTTTTTTACTTCTATGTACGAAATAAAAGAAGTATTCTGATCGCGAAAAATTTCGGTTCTCAGTTTTCAACGGAAATATCTATTTTGAACATCCCTAAAGCCATTTTGACTAGTTTCGGCGTGACGCCTGCACGTACGTATGTATCTCGCATAACTCAAAAACGATTAAACGTAGGATGTTATTTCTTAGAAAAAGTTACCCAATTTAAAAAAAAAAAATGAAATATACGTATTTAAATTCATCTGTAAATAATTGCTGAGATTTGTTTTGTTATCTTATTATCTTTGAATTCCATATATAACTAAAGTAAAAGGGCAGTTCTTTCAATGGCTGTTTGTTTCAATTCGTATCAAATTTCTCAACTTAACCTGATTTAAATGAACATGAAAAAAACTTATTTTAATTAAGCCTATTAATTTAAAAAGGTTGAAATCTAGTTACTAAATAACAGATCAAAAAATTAAACGCGCTTCCTTTCTTTAGATTTTTTTTATTTTAAATTATACCTTAGAACATATTTTAGTATAAAATTTTAAGCGTGAAAACTAAAGCAAATACATTTTCATACAACTTCACAGGACAGTTAAAATGGTGGTTACTTCTCCAATCTCCAAATTGCAAGGACAGTTTTTTTTTTCACTGTGGATGAATATTTATAAAATGATTTCAGGAAACGAGAGTTAAAATTTGAAACAATTTATATAAGTAATATTAATTGGAAATTTGATCGTGGGTTTACTTCCGTTATGCATAGATTAAATCTGGTAAAATAAGAAAAACCGAATTAAGCCTTGCGTTATTAAAAACTGTACATTTTACCAATTTTGTACTTTTCTTCTTTTGATTTATTACTTTGATTTATCTATTTACTCCTTTTCATCGTCACTTAAAACCATGATATTTAAATCAAATCAACTGAAGAGACCTTTCCACCAAAATTCCTTTATATTTTGTTTCAAACAAAAGTTATTAAAATAATAAGTTTCGGCCTATTATTTTATTTATTTATTTTAGATTCAAGACCTAACGTAAAATATAATTAAAACATCAAACGTTGAACTACACGCGACTGAAACTAAAATTAATCCAAGATGGTGAATTAAAAGATTATAATACAAATACTATAATAATGTTTTATTAAACATTAAAGAAAATAATGTGAATAATTTTCCTTATATATTTTCTTAAATTTGTTTTTATTATAATTATTTAAAACCAAAAAATATTTATTGTTTAATTTCTTTATTGTCTGAGTGTATTTTCCTTGTTTGCTTATTTTTATGTACATAGATAAATGGCATAAAACGTATAAAAATTTTTTTTTACTTGCACTTGTAGAAATGAAAAACATTTTCTACTCTGTCTTTAGTTAAGCTACATACGCGTGACAAACAAGGAGTCCCCAACAGCCACTCGCAACATAATAAGATTATACTGTTCTCGCAGCCAGGCTATCGAAGGGCAGGAATGATAATGCTGCTGTAATAAATAGCTATTTAATCGGTTTTCATGTTCCCATTCGACTGGGATGGTTCTATAACCGATTAAATACATTTTGCGTAATGGCACAGCCTTTTTTGAACGAAAAGGTTTTGAAATTAATATCTTTGTTTTTCTATCATCCACACAGAATGTTTTTCAGATACAGTACTTATACATTGTTTTTATCTTTTTGCAAAATTTTCAAATTTTAATAAAAACTCGTATTTCACGTAAAACTTAATGTTTAAAAGCTACTCTTGCAAATTATACAAAAAATCAAATAATAAAATTAAAATTTAACTACGGTGTATTTGGTTTATAATAACGACTCCTATTTTCTTCTTTAACTAGAATATCTCTTGAGAGCCATTTTCTTGTAATATTTACCCTGTTTATTAACACGTTTAAAATTTGTATTACATAATCATTAAATTCAGAAAATGCAGCTCAAAATAAAAAAAGTTGAAAAACAAATAAACAAAATATAATGCAAATTTAAGATAAATTTTATTATTTTTATTTATTTATCTTATTTTTAATTAAGAAAAAGGATAGTTATATTAAAAAAAAAAACTTAAAAATCATTAATTTTTTAAAAAATATCTTGTTTTAAACATACGCACACTCGTACATAGTTTTTTCAACTCAATTGGAAGTACATCTCAAATGTTGATTTACACTTAGCAAATTTCAAAACTATTTTTTACGATAAAAAGAAATCTTCCGCTAGTTCAGCATCTCTAAAAGTTAAGAGAAAAGTTCCTTTTCACTTAGTTGCTTGTATATTTTACTGTTGCTTATCCGAAAAGTAAGAAAATATTTTTCTTCAAAAACTGCAATACATTAAAATAATTGCATGAATAGATTTATAATTAATAGATGCGCATTGAGTTTTCTTTTCTACGTTCAGAAAAATATTTTTATTGAAAGATAATCATGTTAATCCTACCAGTGAACTATTATGTTCATTCCTTACGTCAGAAGAAAGGTGCAATTCATTCATAAACACGAATTTCTGCAAGGTTTCAAATACTCCCTATTATTCAACATACCGCCTGCAAAATTCCATTTAATTAAATACTTTGAATATTGCTTTTGAACTGTTTTTACGTCCTAAGTTTATTATTATACTGCAATATAAACCACAGTGAGTATTGTTTTTGAAATAAATTTAAAACATTTTAATTTTTTAAACGTCTAACTTTACTGTACTAAAAACAGCTGGTTGCTGATTTTCGAAGTCGAAGGTTCTCGATATTTAAATCCTGTTAAAAGTTACTTCCTTTTATAAGGATTTGAATACTAGACTGTGGAAACCGGTGTACTTTGCTGGCTGGAGTTCAATTAACCACACGACTTAGGAATGATCGGCCTGAGTCTGTACAAGACTACACCTCGTTTACATGTCATACATATCATTCAGCCATAGGAGAGTTGGTTATTGTTCATTAGTTGAACAGATTTCAACGAACACATTAGGAGAATAAAACATGCAAAAGTTTGAAAACTACCTTGAAACTACGATAACACAGAAAGGATGGGTCTTTTTACTTCCTTGTACGAAGCAAAGGAAGTATGATTATGATTGCGAAAATTTCGGTTTTCAGATTTCAAAGGAAATATCCATTTTGACCATCCCTGAATCCATTTTGACTAGTTTCGGCGTGACCTGTATACGTATGTATATATTTCACAACTCAAAAACGATTAGCCGTAGGATGTTAAATTTTGGATTTAGGACTGTTGTAACATCTAGTTGTGCACCTCCCATTTTGATTGCAGCCGACTGGACCAAAAGTGTCCAAAAAAACCCAAAATCCAAAAAAACATTTGGATTATGGACTTTTTCTTAACTGCAGTAATAAGCATCGAGAGCTTTTCAACGATATAAGTGGTACTTTTTTCATTGATTTCAGAGTTATAGCCAAATAAAATTTTAATTAATGAAATATTTGGATCTTACAAGAGGAAGGCAGATTGGTTCGAATCGGACTTCATTTCCTTTTTTTAACCTTTATTTTTTTAATTTAAATATATTGCTTTATTAATAAATTATTAACCTGCGATTGTAGAAAATTTTTACGATAAATAATAATTCAATAACAATAAAAATAAAAAAAATATGAAAAAATATCAAAAGTTATTAATGAAATAGAATTTTATGTAGTTTTCATTTAAAAAAATATGTATACGTAATTTAATACCGCACAAGGAAGTCAAGCGGTGTCCACATCAGACATTTTTTAAAAAAAGCTTGTACATCATGTTCAAACAACGTTTAAGTACTTTACATTAACGCAACATTACTTACCCTAAAGCTTAATCCATCAGAGAGAGGTTTAAATACACGGCTTTTCCTGTAAATGCAATTAGCTAGAGGCTACTTGCTTGATATGGTCACGAAAATCGATACAACAGCTTGATACTTACTTGCCTCCATCAGTCCTAATCAATTTGAATCGTTTTCGTTAAAATAGCCATACGAAGCTAAAGATATATCTTTACTCGTCGCACATTCTTTAAAAAGATGGCGCAGTAAAAACATATCCTCAACCTTTTTATTTTACATATACATTGTGAAAACGAAAAATTCAAATAAATTAGTAATATTTTATGCAAATATTATTTATTTAATTATTCTACGTATTAATTTAAATATTAATAATATTTAAATAGAAGATAGTTTATTATTTTTAATCTATTTAAAATAGGTTAAAATCTTTTTTTATCAGATGTTGCTGTTTCATCATATATCCATCATATAATACATCATAAGATGTATTCTAAATTCTACGAAAAGAATAGGATTTGAAAATTTTCATTCGGAGACATTTGGTTCCTATGTGCAGACAAAACGTCGACTTTTATAAAGCATAAACTAAATTCTTTGCAATCGTATGGTTTTTACCATATTTAATAATACATTACAATAATTAATAGCGTAAAAAACGTCAACCTCATTTTTCGTTAACTTAGTAGCTGAAGACAAGTATGATAAAATTCCCTAGATGTTTTAATAAACGATGGTTTTTAATCACGCTACAATAATTGTATTCTTTGTTTTTATAAATGAGACGTTTGGTTTCTAAATGAAGCGTGAATTAAGATAGTCAATGGGTATTTACCCAAAAAATTGGAGTTTAAAATTTGGAGCGAAAACTCATTTCACCTCACTACTATATAGAGAGAAATACGTTATAAGTTGTAAACATCGACAATTCTGAAAGGATGAGCCCAGGCATACATAATTACTAAAAAACTATTTCCAATTTCTGAAGTTCTATCCGCATACAGCACGAGCGAAGCAGCGACAGGAGATGCTAATATAAAGGCAAAGAATTGCTAAAAGCTAGGAGGGTCTTCAACCTCGTTACACCCTCAAGCCAGCCAATATTTCTAACCTGTACTGGCTTGAACCTCGAAATCCTGAACAATATTCTAATCGAATATACAACAATTTATATTGCTTTTATAGCCTGTTACTGCTATTCATAAGGAAATGAGCGTATTTTCAATATACACTACTTTGGATTACGAAATATTTTCTACATTTTGTTACATTTTTTCATGTGATTTTTATGCAAATCTTTTCTTATATATTTAATAATTATAGTAATTTGAATTTAGTTTTATGAACTGTTCCGGTTTTTCACCAAATATCCAAAATCATCAAAACTCACAACGATAAGCTATAAAACTGTACACCGACCTGGATGAATCTCGCATACAGTACAGCTTACTTGTCAAATATTTCCATCGACTGAACGGATAAAATAAATCAGGGCCTTATATACACCAGAAAGAATTCCAGAAACTTCGCAATGGTTATAGAAGACTCGGAGGTCAGTCAAACTAATACTTTTTGAAAATACTTGATTTTGAAAAACAAAATCAAATCTATTCTAGAATCAAAACAGAAAGTGGTGGGAAAATATGGATAGACTTAATGGGAGGGGGGAACGAAATGAAATCCTGCGCACTGGGCGTGGTCTCATTCATTACGATGAATGATTTATTTAAAAGTCTCCTGAACTTCCTTTCTTTACACTACTGAATCAGATGTATGTTATTTATCAAGCATGATTAATGTTTGCTCATTTATTCACGTACTCCGAATTATCAATCGCATACAGCTAAGAGTACAAGTACCACAGATTGGAAACAACCGATTAAGAAAACAGACACTAACAATGAAATTATTTTTAGGAATGTTTAGTGTTTGTTTGTAATAATGGGACGAGCTTACTGCTACTTTAGCCATATCCCTGCGGCAAGCAATAAATATATTTATCAGCATGTACTCGTAGTAATTTTAATTTATATACACAGTATGTCTGAAAAGTTCCCGAACTAAATTTCTGTAGTCGATACAAGTAGCGTCATCTATCCGACAACCAAGGAATTATGTAATACGATGTTTGACAAGTGTATGTACAAAATCTCATCGCGTTTCGTCGCTCCAGTTTCGAATTATATCTTATGTTCGGCCGCGTACGTTGTGTTCATGTGACCTTTTGCGAGCTCACGACATGGAACAGAAAAGGACGATAAAACTTTGTGTTTCGACTTCAAAAATCTTTAGCTGAATCTTATTCTATGATACAGCAAGCAATCGGTGATGAAGCCGCATCTCCTACTACAACATACACGTGGTGGAAGTGGTTTAAAGACGGTAGAGAGTCGTTGGATGGCGAGATCGAAGCGGGTGGCCGTCAACAGCTGTTCACGACGAAAAAGTTGCGAAAGTGCGCGCGTAACTGGTCAAACCGTCTTAATTGGTCAAACCGTGAATTCTAATTTCTATTTGGAAGTAAATAAACGCGTGGTGTGTTGCATTCGTCGAATCCGGTCCGGGTACCGCGATCCAGACAGTTGGACTCCCTTGCATGACAATATATGGCACACATGGCAGCAGTTTTAACATGTTATTACGCCGCAAATCAAATCACCGTCTTATCCCACCCGACTTGGCTCCAGCAGACTATTTTTTGTTCCAGAAACTCAAGTTGAAGATGAAAGGCCCCTTTTTCAACGACATTCCGGCCATTCAAAGGGCTTCCACCGAGAAGTTGAAGGCGATCCCACAACGTGACTACCGGCGCTGCAACGAGTGTATAACTAGAGAAGGGTTCTATACAGAAGGCTGATGTAAATAAATTCCTTTATGTTTAAATTTGTATTTTTATTTAATTTAGTTCGGGAACTTTTCAGACATACTGTGTATGCTTCACGTCTTTCAATCAGTCAATCAAAGTCTCCAAAAAACGCAGACTGATTTATACATCGGAATTTACGGTAGGCTGCCTACTTTTAGAAGTACGAACCTAATCACTTGAAATTCGTAAAATATTATACAAGTTAGTTTCAAATGTTTTATTAAATTCTCATTAACACGCTTTTTAAATTACTTAAAACTTAGCCAATTTTAAGTCTACCTTGCAAGTAGATTATCCTCGAGATCATTTAACATTTGCAACAAAAAAATTACTCATTAAGGAGATGTTTTAAAATAATTTTTAAAAATGTAAACAAAGTTTTCAAGGCAATCAACATTTTTTTAAATCGTTGTGTTTATTCATAAAATCCATTCATAAATGTTTTAGAAGGTTTATTGCATTAAGAAATAACAATCAAAGGTTTACTATAATTATTTTTCGTGCGTTCACATACCAAATTCTTTTATTAACGACAACAATATTAAGTAATCAAGTAAATTTCTAAAATATAATTTCATTCTAACCTCTGCTGTTGTTATGAATATTTAAAACATGTATTACTCGTCAAAGTTTAGAAAGCTAAGTTGAGGGGATGGGTTTCTAGACCGGTGACTGGCTCTTCCTATAAACGACATCCTGTACGTTATCCCCTTCACTGTACTATTATTAGCAGTTTCAACACTAGTACTTCAGACATCCTTTTTTTTTGTTGTTTAGCCTCCGGAACCACCGTAAGGTATTACTTCAGAGGATGAATGAGGATGATATGTATGAATCTAAATGAAGTGCAGTCTTGTAGTCTAAGGACGACCATTCCTGAGATGTGTGGTTAATTGAAACCCAACCACCAAAGAACACCGGTATTCACGATATAGTATTCAAATAGAAGTAACTGTCTTTACAAGGATTTTTAACCTTATAACTCTCGACTTCGAACTTATAGACCAACCGGTGGGTTGGTCTTCAGACATCCTAGGTAGAATTATTGCGATTCAATTTATGTTCTCAAGTTTTTTAAACTTTGACGAGTAATAATTACTTCGAATGTACTATGCTCAGAAAAATGTTTCAGCGGCTAAAGTATACCGTAGGAAAAGTTCAAAATTTCGCAGCTTATACAGAGTCCGGCATATCAATCTGACGATTTTGTAGTAATTGTTATGTTGGCAAAACTGTCAATGAGAAGGCGGGAGTGTTGTACATCGACAGTTCTATTCAGGTTTATATATTACGGATACAGGTATTCGACAGGTCTATATATTATTGATATATTAAATGTTTTAATAGTACGAAACAGTTTAATTATTATCCCCCAAAAATCGTCAGGTTTAATGCCGTACATAACCAACATTATCAAAATTACGATGACAATAATGAAATCGGTCATTACTATTATCATTAGTAATTAATGTATTATTGTAAATAACTGGTATTAACAATTAAAAATTCGTGAATTCAGAAAAACCTAGACCTTTTAAACGCGCTCATATACGTACAATGTTTACTGTTAAATAAATTTTTGTAACATTAAATTTATCAGTAACCTGGTTTTTTAAAAGACGAGTAGAATACAAATTTAAGAAGTTTAAAAATCCACAAATATTCACAAAAATACGTATACAATAAGAATCATATAATCATAATGAAATAAAATTCAAATTTTATTCGCAATTTGTTGAGTTTTATACACTCACTTGTAAGTTCTATTAGATCGGCAGGAACAGCCTTCAAACGGCCGGATGCAGTGAAAAGCTGTCGGTCTCGATGAAGTATGTCAGGAAATTGCACACGTTAGGTGTGCCACGTCTAAAATGCTCATTCACAACAGATTATATTTGGGTCGCTGATTGCTGCGTTTTATTCATATTATATTGAACACCAGTAATAGTTTTATTTACGTTCACTAAGTTTTCTACCCGTTGTGGGTTACTCGCCGCTACGGTTATTTTTATATTTTTAATTAAATAATTATAAACCATATATCTAATTTGTATTGTATGATTTTTTTTAATTTCTCACAAAACTAGCGATTAACTGGGCGTATGTAGGATCTAAATCTACAGGAAGAAATCCAAATAAATTAATAAATATAATCATAAATTCCAGTATTTGTCCCAATCACAATTATCCTACTAAAAATAAGACACACCCACTTAATTATCCGTTACATAAAACTGCATTATTTGAAAGAAACTGCGTTAAGAAATGACTGCGTTATTTGAACTGTACACAAGTGTAAGAATTTTTAATAAACATTCATGAAGTAAACAGACTACTGAGCTCTGTAAAGCTTTCAAGAAAGTATTAAATTAATACGAACAGTTGTTATTATTTATTGAGGTGATGGTAATAAAATTTAGATTAATGTTCCAATACCTAAATTATAGTAATAATTTTACAAAAATCTGTATTTAAATTTAGCAAATTGCATCCTTGTATTTTTTTTCTAGGTCCACACAGGTATCGTTATCAATGCCCAAACACAAAATTACTATAGTAAATGATTCAAAATTAATAATTAAATTATTGGCACTCCGGATTAGGTACCTTGTGTCTCTGAACAGGTAGGCTCGGAATGAGCCGTGGCCGGTCAGGAATTGGGTGAGCCATTAATTCAGCTAACCAAATCCCTTCCTCTCATTGGTGGCTGGGATTCAATTAACCACACGTCGTAGGAATGGTAGGCCTGAATCTGTACAAGACTACACCTCATTTACATTTCATACATATCATTCTCATATTATTGGCTGGTGGGGGGGGGGGGTGGTTGCTTATTGTTCACTAGTTGAACAGATTGCAACGTACACATTAGGTAGGAAAAGTATGATCTTTTAATTATATTTTATAAAACAAGGTTCTGAATTTAAAAAAAAAGAAATAGAGAGATCTATAAGAAAATAACACAAAGAAATAAGCAAAACTAGTAAGTGAAAAACTTAATTTTAGTAAATAATAAATTTAACAAATACATATTATATGCAAATGCGTTCTGTTTACGATCATATTGCACTCCAAGTTTACTGAACGTTACTTTGTGCTTATATCGTACTATAATTTGAAATTTTTGTAGACCGAACGATGCAATGATTCTAAAATACGTAATATTATTTATATAATAACACGTCATACGTTAACTTATATTTTACGGGTTTATGGAATGAAATAATGTGAATAAATACGTTTTCACTGTTTCACTGTCCATATAACTTTTTTTATAAAACGTTTCGGGACTATATTTCTCAGTAATTGCTGTGCTGTAATATTTTTATCCTTTGAAATTACTTACACCAAGACTTCATCAAAGTTCTCCTTTTTCACCAATCTTGTTAATTTGGAATATTTATTAATCTTTCATAATTTATTTCTATATTACCTTCCAGGTTTCTATTTTAAAACTACCACTGCACGTAATTTAATTAAGTTTTAGTTCATCAATGAGAAAATAAAAATAATTAGTGTTTTTATTCATATTTTTAACATTTTCATAAATACATTCTTCATGCATTATAAATTAATTTTAATTTTCGTTCTTTAACTTACAATTAAGTATGGAAAAATTGTTATAATTTCTTCAATATTAAAAGACTGAAGTGTTAATGGATAATTTCACATCCTACACTATTTATTAATAAATGTACAAAGTGTCTTTTGTAATTTATTTTAACCACTTGATTACCAGAACAAAGTTAGCTTTATATATATATATCTTTATTTATTTAATATTACAATATCATGCATGCTGCATATATTTTAATGAGGTGAAATGTATGAAATGAAAGATAAATAAATGTCATTACATACCCTTGGCAGGAGTTGAATCTAATATATATGATAGAAAAGTATTGTTCTATATTTTTTAAGGGATTTTTGTTTGTTACTTAAAATACGCCCATCCATCCTTTGGCTTACGAAATTCCATTTTACGTATTTTTGGTTTTGCAAATTAAACAAACTGTTCGGAATCTTTGCTTTCGTTTTAATATTTTTTTAAATAAAATAAGCACTTTAAAAAATTAAAATATGTCACACATCAATCTTATGATAAAAAGCAAAATATTTACGAAGAAAATTAAAACCGTAGAAACACATCAAATCGTGAAATGCTCAGAATCAGTTTCAACTTAGCAGTTGAAAAGTTAATAAAAACGATCTAAATGTAGAAAAGAAGGCTATAAAAAATTTTAATTATATCATACGTAAATTACGTGAAATGTAAATTGCACGGTTATGCAATTCAATGAAGCAGAAAACTGTTTTATTTGAACAAATTTTTATATTGCCTACTCCTTCCCAAATTCATTTCTATTATCATCTGACAACTGAACCTCAACCCTCAACTTAAATTTTTATTATTCATCAGAAAATATAGAAGATAAGCTCAAAAATATCCTTCATTTCGCCTTTCTTTCTCATCTTTTAACTACACTTAAAAAATATTTGTAGTAAACTATACATTTATTTTTAAACATGTAAATGTAGACATTTATTTTATTAAATACATTTAATTTTAAACACATTTTACACAATTTATTTATACGTTTATTTTTTTAAATAATTTCTTACCTTTTTTATTATTCACTATAATTTTCATTTTAATGTAAAATATAATACAGATTAATTTGTGGTTTTAGATCTAGATCAATAGCAGATTTGATTTAACATACAAATAAAAATCTAATGTGGACATCACATGATTTCCTTGTACGCCTATTCAATTACATATACACATTTTTAAAAGTACATAAAAATTTATTTCACTAATAACTTCTGATTTTTTCATACTTTTTTTAATTGTTTTTATTGAATTATTATTTATTATAAAACCTTTTTTACAACCAGAGGTTAGTAATTATTAATAAATCAATATTTTATTGCAGTTATTAAAAAGTTAATAAAAAACTTATTAGTGCAGTTAAGAAAAAGTCCATAATCCAAATGTTTTGGATTTTGGGCTTTTTTTGGATATATTTTTTTCAAGTCGATTGCAATCAAAAGAGGAGGTGCACAACTAGATGTTACAACAGTCCTAAATCCAAAATTTTAACATCTTACGGCTAATCATTTTTGAGTTATGCGTGATACGTACATCCGTACATACGTACAGACGTCACGCCGAAACTAGTCAAAATGGATTTAGGGATTGTTAAAATGGATAATTCCGTTGAAATTTTTCGTGATTATAATATTTCCTTAAAAATGATCAGGAAAAGTTTTTACGATAAAAAGCCTTGAGATCTCAACCAAAATTTAATTCATTTAAAAAAATATCAAGCTAAAAAAAATCAATTCTCTTACTGCTAATATCATCCTGAAATATCCCTCATATCAAACATTAATGTAACTGTAGTTTGACAGAATCTGAATTATCACAGAATCTAAATTAATCTGAATTTTTAGACTTTTAAATAAGTAAACCGCATCGGTAGGTTATCTACGATTAATATAGTGTTCTCTAACACTAAATTAATCATAAAGAGTCAAAAGTATCATCAATTTTAAAAAGGGTAATGATTTCACTATCATAATCATAGTTTATTAGGGTATAAAAAATTAACCGAATATTAATTCAACTTAATTATCCCATTACAATAGTTTATTACGAAAACATCGCCGACTATAGTAAAGGTAAGTATAGTTTATAGAATTCGGTGCGGTGCAGCGTATCGGATTTCCTCCCTTTTTATGAAATGAAATAATATGTATAGTATAGCTGGAAATTAAATACAAAACGGCTTTTGTATACCTTTAAAGATAATCCATTCAGAATATCTCAAAAAGACATCATATCACATGGTTTAATTTGAACAACTACAGGAGTCCTGTCTATCCAGGTGTTACAATAGTACAGATAATATTATTAGGATTTAGTTCAATAATAAATGTATCCATTTACCTCTCGTTTGTGTGTGTATGTGTATGTGTGTGTGTATATATATGTATATATTTATAACGGCTATTGAAGAGCGAGAGAAAATGCGAGCGAGTGAGAGAGGAACGGCATTTAACTGTGGAGCCTTAACAAAGACCAGATAGCATTCAGTCCAATCAATACGCCCATTCACGGCACGACCCTCACACAACTATTTATCTATTCAAATACAATGCTCTACACTTATACATACTTCAATATTTACACCAACACAAATGCCAGATAAGGAAAGTCTATAGGAAGTGGGTGTGGGGGTATACAACGGACTCCTGTGATGATAACTCAAAGTGGCCAAATTCAACCTCTTCCTAAAACCCTATAGTACAAACCTCTCTCCCACCAACTAACACTAGTATCTTATTCTACACTTTTTTTATCTTTAACTATTCTTCGAAACATTGTATTTTTATACCCTCTTTTATAACTTATTTTATAGGTTTCTTCCTTTCTACGTTGTGCCTTACAAATCAACAACAAAACACCCATTGTATAACTTTCTTAGTTCATATCTAGAATACTTATTTAAACGGTTTTTTTTTCCTTTTAAAGTTTAAAATTAGTATTAAATTGATACTAATATTGCAACGGCTCGTTCTAATAATGTTATATATATATATAGTATATATATATATATATATATATATATATATATATAATGTTGTATATATATAGTTTTTAATCTAATAATCTGAATCCTGTCATGGAATAATACCTAAATCTTAAAAAATTTTCTAGATCATAAAATTAAAATTATGATTACATAGATAGATTGTTTCTTTGTTTGAGTGACTTAAAGACTGCACTTTTATAACGTAATTAATCAGACATTCTAGATTTAAACTTAATCTAATTTATAATATAAATTCGATAAATATTAACTCTTAGTAACCAACGGCCTATTCAAAAGAATGTTTCTATGCTGGTCGAAGTAAATTTCGATATCGCTGCAAAGAAATCTGTAAAGTCAACGAAAATATTTTAAAAAAGTAAATTGTGTTTTTACAAAAACAGAAAATTATGTTGGTTATTATGAAAAATTTCCATTTTTCGAAAGAAAAAAATTTTTTTTTTTTAACAAAAAGATGGCGTTAAAATTTTACACAGAGTCAAAATTATGGAAATCCCCCAACAACTTTAAAACAGTTACAGATAGAATATTGTAACTTTCAGGGTAAGGTATCTCTGCCAACTACTTTACCTTCCGACAAGAAATAGAATTTCAACTCTTTCTTTCGGGATGAGCCAGGGACTCAAATGTTTTAAATGGTAACACCCAAACATCTTTTTAAAGGTCTTAAAACAAGAAAAGTGGTATAAATAAAAGGTTGGTACGATGTCTATACACAAAATGGCGGCGGGAGAAACTTTGGATTTTGAAAATTACTAAATTTAGTTAAGTTCAAATAATAAAATTAAAAACAAAAGAAATTAAACCGAATTAAATTAAAATTTATTGTAATGAAAATTTATTTTAGAAATTAAATTTCAATTTTAAAAGATTAAAATAATTTTATTTTTTAATACAAAATATTGTTTTTGTTCCAATTTAATATGTAAATAAATAAAAATATGTTGATCTAATAATGCTGATCAGCTGATCATCGATGGTCTCTTGCCATTGTTGCAAAAATGATGCTTTTTTTCATTGTCGTGTAATATTCCACACATAGTATTTCATTACTACAATGTTACTTTCTTATGAGAATTTATTGAGATCGTTTGGCTAATTGATTTTTTCTAACTTGATCACATTTTTAAGCAACTTTTGTTGTTTACCATTTTTGTAATTGGTTTTTACCGAATTAATCTTTTCTGTGCTACATGCTAACTTTGCTATAAACATGTCACTTAGTGAACAAGATAGGATCACACTTTTAACGATGAGAAACTTTGGTGATAAGAGTTAAGTCGTATAATGAAGTTTAATGTAAAAGAATTTTATTTTAATAGGGTTTTTTTTTTAATAAATATCAGTTTACAATTTAAAAAGACAGGTAATTAAGAGATGGTTAAGAGAAATTAATATAAGGAACAATAAATTAGTAATTAATAAAACTGATATTAATCAAAAAATAGTAGAGAAAGAATATTTTTATATGAGTTTATTTTTTTTCTAAATAGTTCATAATCTCTCCTTTTATAAAATAGTAACTGGCTGAATTTCGCACCGCAAAATTTAAAGGAATGATATTCTATTACAATGAAATCTGGACTACATTTTTTAATATTAAATAGTTTTAAATAAATTAAAAAAAATAAAACAACAAAAAACAGGGATTACTACCTACTCTACTCTTCAATGATGTTTGTGTGTGTGTGTGTGTGTGTGTGTGTGTGTGTGTGTGTGTGTGTGTGTGTGTGTGTGTGTGTGTGTGTGTGTGTGTGTGTGTGTGTGTGTGTGTGTGTGTGTGTGTGTGTGTGTGTGTGTGTGTGTGTGTGTCATATTATATATAACAAACTCATATTATTTTACTCTTCGAAAATATACAACCATGTTTGATCAGTGAATACAGGCTTAAGTAAAAAAAGCTATTACATTATTTAGGTTGCCATCAAATGCATCCGCTTTGAATAGAGATAACAGTATTTTGTCTGATAATCGAAAATGATGAACTATCAATCATCGTTGTAACAGAATATAATTAAAAATACTTCTTGTGAATTCATCAGTATGAAATATTAACGGAGTGTTGTTAAATTTAAAAAAAAAACTATTAATTTTTTTTACAAAATTTAAATCTAAACGTGTTTCTAATTACTTACATCAGTATTTATTTAAATTGCAACACACATTGTTTTATAATATTGTTTTAAAGCCTATAAAAAATTTAAATAAATGTTCTTAGTCAATGTTTAGTTAGAAATATTGAATTTATACTAAATACTTTTATAGATTTAAAAATGTATCATAAAATCGGTATTTTTTTAATGAAATAAATAAAACTATAATATTAGTACTACTACAACATTTATGCTACCATGGAATTGAAAAAAGATGTTTTGACAGTGACTATTTTGTTCATGACGGACGGAACTTATTCACTGAAAAGGAAAAAACATAATTTCAAAATATACACAAATCTATTAATGACAATATCTTTTATTCACAACGAGGTGTTGTGGTACACCACCTAGCATCAGCATCACATATACTCCCCTCCACTAATAAGATCATAACTAGCAAACTATTCAACACACCCATGTAATCAAATTATGTAGAGCTCAATACTATGTGCTACTGTCTAGCACATATAATACGTAACAAATAATTTATCGATTCTCTGTTATATGGAATTAATATAAAAATAAATAAATACAAAAAAAAGATCAAGTAAGATGTGTTAAAGTTTCAGAAAAATATTTCAAAAAATTGTAGAAGAATAACCCGGGTGATTCAAAAAAGATTTCACAACTTCAAAAGCTATAAAAATTTGTTGAGATAAATGAGACTTCAACTAAATTTTACAAATTCGGTAGTTCATTAGTACTTAATTTGATCACCAGTGTTGTTAAAAATGTATAAATTTACTGGTGCGGAACGTGCTGGCTGTATGTTTTTGTTTCACGATTTGCATTCAGCAACTGCAGTTCAACGTAATTTTCGTAGAGTACGGTAGAGAGCCTCCTAGTAGGCATACAATTTACTCTTCGCATCAAACCTTTGTCGAGACATGTTGGACCTTCTTCCACGTAGAATAGGCCGTTCTTTTTCCAGGAGGTAACTGTAATGGTATCATTTATCTGCAAATGCTTTAAAAATATCTAATTCCTAATTTAGACTAAGATGACAAAAACGGTGGTGCAAGACGGGGACCATCTCACTACCGACTAGGTCCGATATTTTCTTGAAACTCGATTCCCAGGTCGTGAAGGTCCAATTGCACGGCCACCTCGCTCCTTAGACTTGACCCTGCTAGATTTTTTCTTGTGGGGTTTCATTAAAGATCGTTTTTATATACTACCTTCGCCTGTTGATCTAGTTGAGCTAAGACTTCGAATTATCGCCGCAGGTACAGAGGTAAAGCCCGACCTGCTGGCTACAATTTGGAATGAAATCAATTCAGATGGGACGTATGTAGCATTACAAATGGAAGCCATATCGAACCAAAGTGAATGTTGGACGATAAACTTTATTTGTTTTTCTATGAAATGAGTCCTCAACCGAATCTGTAAATTATCTAAATAGATTTTTTATGCTTTTAAAGTTATAAGTCCTTTTTGAATCACCCAGTATAATGTAACTTTCAGAGCAGATCGAATCATACACAAACTAGTTAACTTATTATCTTATAATACGCGTATGTAAATATAAGGACAATCCAAATAAAATCATTACTGAAATCATTATTTTTCTTAAGGTAATCGACCGATATTTTGGATTTATTAGATAAGTCCGTTCAATACCTTACAATTCCGTACAATTCAATACACTTATACTATTACAATTTAAACCTTTTTCAAATATATCACATAGAATTTTCATGTAGAATGTACATTGCACGAATGTTATACTAAACATTTTACTTTGTACAAATATTGTGTAACACAGTTTAGAATATTTATGGTTGTTTACTTTACGAAAAATAACTCACACGCGTGTCCATGTTTGTGTATGTATTTAAGAACCGCGTAACGGAATCAAATAAAATTTTTAGTGAAATATAAACGTTCGTTTAAATATGTATTTATAAAATTATTCCCAAAACTGGCAATTTGATAAATACCTTTAATTAAGAATTTAATAAGATATCGTATTTTCTCACGGCTTAGTGTAATGTAAAAGTTGACAACGCAGACGACATACAAATAAGATTCAAATCCAATAATTGTACGTAATCAAATTTAAAAACTGATATAATAAAGCATCCCTTCTTTATTTAATTTATTCTCTTTTAAATTCGTCACAAAACAATACGCTTACCATACATTAAATATAGTAACATAAATATTTATAACTATAAATATGAAAAATTTGGTTAATTAGATTCAGAAAAGAAAAAATTAGCCTTATTTTTAACTTAACTCTTAAATGAAAGATAGACTGTAATTATGAAGAAAGAGACAATTTTTTAAAGTAAAAAATATTTTATTGTGATATATTACAAATATATAAAAGTTTTGTCTAAAAATAATTTTCAGATTTTTTATTATCGAATGAATAACTTCCACGAAAAAATACAGAAATATTTGCAAAATTATTGGTAGGCTATACACAGAAATGATTTTTTTTATCTTTCCCAGTCTGTCAACTAGTTCATTATTTAACATAAAAAATATATAATTTTTCGTCACGTTATCTTTTTATAACATTATCATGAAAAAGGAAAATATGTTAACATGTCGTGTATACTTATTAGTTTTTATGTATGAAGAGTAAATCAAATATTGATATTATATTTATAGTAATTTTTAACACAATCTCATGAACGTTTACGTATGTTCTTTATTTGCATACTACATTCCACGTTTATTCTTAGTTAAGATTCAGCTATAAAAATAAGTTCTAAGTAAATACAATAATTACAGCCGTGAAAATAAAATGCTATCATCTTAATATCACAAATAAAATGGGGAATTTCTATTGGGTCATCCTTTCACGAGCGGCAGAAACGAAACGGTCGAGATGCAAAATAATTCGTATGTTTAATTAAATTTAAATAAAAAGTAAAGAATTACTATTGTTTTATAAATTTTCTATAAATTTATATCGTTGATAAATTTGTCGCTTTTATATATGTCCATTTTGAAAGAATTAAATGAGTAGAATTGGATCGACAATAAAAGTGTTATAGATTTTGTACTGAAGTCAAAAAGTAAAGCTAAGGATGGAAATTAGTTTAGTTTCTTCAAGCGTCGTCGCTATCGTTCATTCATAATGTTTAACAAATATCCAGAAGGAATAATGATAGAATAATTTGATTAAAAGCCAATATTTAGGTGGAAAGAACGTGGAGTTCGTATAATTTTCAGATTTTATTGGAGAAGAATGAAAGGGAAGCCGTAATGCTGCTAGAAAATCGTATCGTAATTTATTGTGTACACGTTTTTATGAATATAACTAGGAAGAAAACGAACCACTTAAATTATTGCGGGATAAAAGTTTAAAAATTATTACACGGACAGTGAATTTTAAACTTTGGATACAATTTCTCTACTCCAAATATACTATCGACTTATAAATACGTTCTTATTCGGACTGTCGATGTTGTTCTTCAAATAATGTTAATAAATCGATATGTACGACTAATAAAAAAGGTAGATTAACAGAAGACCTACTTTCCATCAGAATGAGATTAATGGAAAGTTACCAATTACGTGGAAAAAAGTATCCCACCCTATCCTATATCATCATCGCTTTAAGTTTTGCTTTAAAAGGATAAAACAAATATTTCTACTATTTGTAAGAAAGGTTTAAAAGAAAACAAATCTTTTGAGTTTTAGATCTGAAGAATTATAGGAATGAGATGAAAGAAAGCGTACAACAAGAAGAGTAATTGTAATGTATAGTGCGGAGAACAATAAAGAAAAGAATAATAAATTAAAAAAAGTATTTTACTTGAGAAGGGAATTTTTATTGAAGCGTATGAATTACGATTGATAAGAAGTAACGATGAAAAGAGAAAAGAATATAAAATAACTGGATAACGTCAAGGCAGAAGAAAAATACAATAATACGAAGAATAAAGTAAAACGCTGAGAAAAGAAGAGAAATACTACCGTAACCAGTAAAATAAGGTCATACGTAATAACCACAACTATATTTTAGATAATTTGCTTATTGTTTTACCAAATTTTAACTGGTAGCCCCGAAAATAATCAAAGATTGTTTTTTACTGCCTGAACATGTTCTTAAGTTGTTATAAAACTTAACGAAGAGGCTAATTTTTTTCCAAATAGAACCTAACTTAAAGAATCGATGTGGCCAATCGCTAATTAAACATAAATATCTGAAAATTATATGGATGCTTCTCTCGTGCTAGTTACTACATCTAAATTCAAAGAGAATTTTCAGCTCTTTGGGAAAGATGGAAAACTAAAAACTTATTTATAACAAAATAAGAATTACTAATATTTGAAAAAAATTTGACGATATAGTTGTAGGACTTTAGCGTCACGCAGCTAAAACTTCGTTCCAGGCTTACACACACAACTTAATTTAAAATAATTATAATTTTATTTAAATATATTCTTTTGTTTATTTAATTCAATGATTCTAACTAAAGAGCGCGCGCATACCGTATTTAACTCGCGCGGGTATTGCGGTACTAGCGGCGACGGTCGGCACTAACTAAACTAAGTAATTTCATAAACTTACATAAAAAAAAAATTTCGCCCGTACGGTCGGCAGAATGTGTAACCGCGAGGCTTAACGCACCAGATAACGAGTCAACCGGTCGAGTTCGAGACCCAGCCAGACAAAGTTACTTTTTACACTTTAAATATTATTAATTTATTTAATTCTATCGCTCACTTGTGGCGTCATACCATAGCAGGCGACAACTACTGAACGTCATCGCTACCAATCTTTGACATATTAACTAAATTAAATAAAATTAATATTTAAAGTGTAAAAGATAATTTGGTTAGCAATCCAGTAGAATTAAAAATTTCCCGGTCCAAGAGTACGAGAGAAAAGGTAATTTCCCACTGGGAAAAAGGGAAATTCCAAGATGGCGAATTGCAACAGTAATGCTCCTTGTGGTGATACGGGGTATCTTAGCTACTAGTTTAGAAGATTTTTTGGGGGTGGGAGTGCGATTTTTCACAAAAACATTTTCGCAAATATTATTTTCTAATTGTTAACAAATGTGCCTAAAAAAATACGACCTTAATTAAGCGAAATCTCGAGATAGTGAGAGTTACCTTGCTCTACAGCTTCACCCCCTAGACCTTTTAAGTTGAAAATTTAATGGCATCGATGCTCCATATATAGAAATATTCTGACCGAGTTTGATCAAAATCGATCCAGTAGTTTTGATGATTTAGAGACCAACACCGAACACACACACATATGTACATTAACTTCCGGAAAATTTCCATCAGGTTTTTGGGTTCCTTAGGTGTCAAAGCATCAAGATCCAGTAAAAACTGCATATCCCCAAACCGGGCCGATTACAATACTTTCTCTTCTGTAGTTACAGCTCTGCTATAGTGCTATCTCTAGACGGGAAAGTAATAATTAAAATTTATTCAAATGGAAATACAATTTGTAATTATGTAAAACTCATCTTCCCTTGCGTAATATATTGTATTTTAAGAACTTGTGAGATACATCAGAAAGAGTGAATATAAATCCAACTGGTTTTTATCAGTTTTTGAAAGTGTTTAATAATAATAATATCCGCCAAATTAAACCTTCTTTAATTTGAACTTTAACTGACGTCGTCATTAAACTATAATTCCATACTCCTTTCATCATTATTCTTAGTTCATTATTAAATATATTTGCATCGCCTACATTTCAAAGTAATGTTATATTTTAAAGTTAATCGCTAGTTTTGAATACTTGTTGAATAAATATTGTTATTTGAAGTGAATTTACATTTAAATTTACTAGGTTTTTAGTTAATCTTTACAATTGTCCGTAATTAATAGACGAATAGAACAATTTTAATGTTTTTATATTAAAAAAAACACATAATGGTAACTAATAAATTATGTTAATTCGACACTTTTCTAATGTCATGCATCAAATCAGTTCTTACGTTCGTTATTTCGATTTAGAAACTATTATGGAGCAGTTCATAACAATTATCTTATTTAGGTTTATTTAGATTCATCTAATTCGGAAATATTTGTAATACATGTTTGATAAATGAATCAAAAGAAGAAATTGTTTGTGCCTGTTTATAATCATTTTTGATTGATATTTGATCTTTCATAACCTCGTTGCAAGATAGAAATTATTTACTTAATGTAAACAAAAATAATAATTTAAAAAATAAAACTTAAGCAAAAATTAAATTAACTTAATTAAAAATAAAGTGAAGCGTTTGGAAAACCGATAAAATTTAAGTTTAATTTGTCTACTTTATAAAATCTCTTCGTTTTACCTTTATTTCTTTTAGGTTACAAAAATTATTTTTGTTTTTAAAATTATTTTATGAATATTTATTTATAAACATAATAGAAGAAAATTTCGATGAATCCGGTGTATTTTTAACATTTATTAAAATTACAAGCTTATAAGAGAAATACGGACGAGATTTATACGTGTTTATATGAGTATACAAACAATCCGTTATATATGGACTGGGTTAATTATAAAGTGTGAATTTAGAAGAGGATTTGAGCGATCGTGAGTAACAATCCTCTTAGCGGACGGACATGCGAGAGACGAGTACAACTGACAGCGAGTACAGTTTCCATATCGCATCGTACCCGCCATCATCCGTGTCTCTTTTCATTTAGAATCTCGTTGTGAAACAATACAAGCACGTCCACCGCTTTGAGGCGAGAACAAAAAATGATGGAAGAGAGGCAAGCAAAGCGAGGAACTTCTTGCTTCCTGACAATAATGCAATCAACACGGCCCAACAATGCTCTCTAATCAGCCCCAACAATGAACATCGCCGTTGTCACGCCTTATACCCTCCGCTCGCACCCTATCGTCTTTACCCCTCTGTAAACAAACAACTTTGAAATTCAATCCCTCCATCTCTCTTCAGATAATGGGCTCGTTCGTTTTCAAACAAAAATATTATTAATCCCTCAATTAGAAAACATGTTATTTTTATATACTTTTCAATAACAAACATCTTCTTAATATAAAAAGCAATTTAAAATTAATTCGCTTAAAATTATAATCTGACTAAAAGCGAACATTTAAAAATAGCCAGTATGCTGCATTCAGTGATTACAGCGGATTAAAAATTAAAATACAGAGCTGGAGTTTTCATCAAAAAAAAAAAGAAATTAATAATATAAGTAATAAAATAAAATGAAAATTTTATTCTCGATAAATTTAATTTAAAACGTAAACAACAAATGGAAGATTTAATTTAGATAATGAATTGTTGTTAATCATTTAATAACTGTAGTATTCGATTATTTTGTTAAGAATAAAAAGAGGAAGAAAATCTTATGTAGTCAGATAAATACACATTTTGTTTGTGTAAAAAGTTAAACGGTTAATATATGTCGTATAGTACGGGTAGTTCTACGCGTGAAGCAGATTACGTGTCACATCAAATTTTTATCAGATAGTGGTCTACACATGACTATTTGAACAAATCCATTTACTCAGCACTTTTTATTATGATTAAAGGCGTAATATTAAATCCCATTGAACCGAATGAGTTATTTACACGTTGGTCGATAAGTTTATGGTTCTTATTAGAACAAAGCTACTCGGAAAAATAGCTATAAAAATTTGAAAATTTTCCCACATCTTAAAAATCTTCGAAATTGTCTGTTTTCAAAACTTCTGATGAATCTACTACGAAACTATACCGATTCTTATTAAATGTATTTTCAAGAAAATAATACATAAAAAAGAATAAAAGTCATACGTCTAACTTTAAAACTCTGATAAAAAGAATTTTTTCAAAAGAATTTTAATTTTACGACAAAAACTGTACTTATTTACGCAAAAAAAAATCGTAACATTTTATTTTTATAATTATTCATTAATTTCATTCGATTTCCACAGCAAAATTAATCAAAAAAAAAAATATAATGAAATTGTAAACCGTACGGTAAGAGTCTCGCAGATAACAAAATGATACTGATATCAAAAAAAGTGAGACTACAACATTTCTATTATCAGAAAATGTTATTAATTTAGAATTTTGTTTTAAAAAAAATACATGTTATATGTACAGTAGATATACAATAATAGATAATAACAAATTTTTAAGCGTTCCATAAAACAAGCAAAAAATAGAAAAATTTGTTACAAAACTCTTACCGGCTCTCACAAAACTCATATAATTAGCACGGGTAGTATAAAGTCATCACAATTATAAATTTTCGACAGCTAATTTATCATCTATTGGCGTTTATATTGTGTGTTAACTTACATTAAATCAACATCTTTTCTTCAATTACATATTTGTTTTGAAAGTAATTATCAACTTATATTTCACTACGACTCGTATTGTCTTTGTTTTAAGTATACAACATTATTTCAAGTTTTTAACTTCTCAAAATGAAAATTCGGGTTTTTCGCTGAATGTATGTTTTAATCCAATATTTTTACTAAAGAACAGAAAATAAATCAAGTAAATGCGTTTTGCTTTACTTCCTTTCATATTCTGATCTTTTTTTTTAGCAACAGATGTATTGATTATTTATTTACCTACTGCTTACATTGTTAATTACCGTATTTTTTTATATATAAATAAAAGAAAAATACAATTTAGCTTAGTTTCTTTAACGTTCTAAATAACTTATGATAAAAAAATGTGATATGTAATACACATCAAATTTACAGAAATAATACAATTCTTATGATTATTCGTTGTTTAATAAATGAAATCGGGCTGGTGAGAGTTTTGTAGCAATTTTTTATAGTTTTTGTTTATTATATGGAACATTGAAACATTTTTTATTATCTATTGTATGTCTATTGTTTATGTATTTATTTAATTTTTTAAACAAAATCCTAAATTAATAACAGATTTTGATGATAGAAATTTAGTCTCGTCTTTTTTGACATCAGTATCATTTTATTATCTTTTCTTTCCTTTTCCTGTTTAGCCTCCGGGAATTACCGATCAAGTACTTCCTCTGAGGATAAATGAGGATGATATATATGAATGTAAATGAAGTATAGTCTTGTACAGTCCCAGTTCGACCATTCCTGAGTTGTGGTTAATTGAAACCGAACCACCTAAGAACATCGGTATCCACGATCTAGTATTCAAATCCGTATAAAAGTAACTGCCTTTACTTGGACTTGAACGCTGGAACTCTCGACTTCCAAATCAGTTGAGTTGAGAAGACGCATTCACCGCTAGACCAACCCGTTGGGTTAACATTTTGTTATCTGCGAGACTCTTACCGTACGGTTTATAATTTCATTGTAATTTTTTTAGATATCACTGCGTTTTGTTAGATTAATCTTTTGTTGTTTTTTTTTTTGTGAATTACTCATTTTTATCTCATGGATTTATTATTAAAATTTATCGCCGTTCTAGAAAAAACTAATATTATTTTTTTTGAATTTTTCGGCCAATTATTTTTGTTGATAGTTATATCATTACTTCATATCATATTTTATTCCTTTTTTTAATAAAACTAGTATAATGACCTTCACGGATATTGATAACACTTTGTAAGTGTAACCCTCAATTTTTATCTATCCGTGGACACACTTTTTATATCATTATTATTAAATGAACTTTTTTTTTACTTCTCCAATTAGTTTAAATAGTTCTAATTGTAGAATAAAGATTTTCTGTACGCTACATAGTACTATAAGTACTGCTACCTGGCGATGCGATTCGTTCCACATTTTTGCAATACTTTCCAACTGTTTGTTTTTTTTGTGTTTTATTAGAAATTTAGCATCTACAATCTCTTGTAAGGAACACTTCTTTTTTTTAACGGAGTGATGGGAATTAAAAATTTGTTTCATCTTCAGTATTTTCATTTACATAACAACATTTACTCTTAAAATAAGGTGTACACTTTCTTTTAAATTTTATTATTTCAAGTACATTTCATTCACGTTTTTGTACGTTAACTAGTACTATCAAGTACTGTTACCTAGCGGAAAGAATCGTAAAGCCACCTTTTTGAGGAAAAATGACATATTCGAGTACCGCGGTTCATCAAATAGAAGAAAAAAGTTGTCTAATAATATTCGAGATATTTTTTGAAATTATTCTTTAGACAGCCACTGGACCGTCCATATATCTATCTCGCCGTACTTTCTAGAGATCCATTTCTCAATACAGGTATCAGCCTGAAAGTCCATCGGCCCGTTAGGGCAATACACAATCTCTCCTGCCAACGGCCCATTACGGAGACCCTAGCCACAGATCTGTCCGTGCTGGTACCTTTCAAATCTCTCCTCTGCCAGGAGATCCACCGATGGCATCCCAGTAATAACCAGCACTGCACTGCCTCTAGCGAGTCAGTATGGTACGCCTGAGCCACCCTCAGTGCCAATCTCCAATACATCCTGTTGGCTTTCATCTTATTCCTTAAGATGTCAGAGACCGACTCCATATTGGTGTTGCATAGAGAATAATGGAGGTCACCATCGAAGCTATTGCTCTCCTTTTTGAAGTTCTAGGTCCAGCGGAATTGCCTATCAGTCTAGTGACCGCCGATCCTACCCTTTCTTCAATGTGAGCCGTTAACCACTCGACCTGTTCAACCACACATCCAGATATTTGGCTCTCCTCGAGACAGCGGTAGACATATACATCAGTGAATAATAACTCAGTCTTCGCCTTCGCTGTAGGCTTCTTTCGGACATCTTGACTGATCTATTTCGTCGCCCTCTGAACTAGCTAACCGAGTTCGCGGAAGCACTAACCCGCGCCTAGTTCTACATTATAAATAAGCTATTTGTGAATAAATGTCTCATAATATTCGAGGGAAATTCATTATATAACATACCACAAAAAATGTTGCAAACAACATCGGAATTTATTCCTACTTCCCATAGTGAACTCAACTTTAAAGTTCAAACCCCAGTTTGATTACAACTACGGACTCCGGCCTGGTCTACCAGGGAGAGTAGAACGGACGCAGTCTCGCGTGAATACTTACACTAACAGGAAAATAGCACTAATGAACTGAAAAGTGACTGTAAGCTTACAAAACAACACAATTACAATTAAAAAAAAAAATTAATTTAATTGTTGGACAGATGTTATTGTATTAAAAACTTTTAATAAAAATTGCTCAAAAAAAAATTATCCCTTATTTTAATTTAATTTAAAAATCAGTTTTTTTAACAGAACTTAAATGCACCGCTACGATCGTTGACACACTGTTTTCCTGTATGAAATAATCTATTTTGAAATATTAATTTTGAAAGCCAGAAATTTCTTGCTCCAAATAAAAGTCCATTTTATTTAACTATTATTCGCTTTCTGTTTACTTTATTTATACTATTCTGTTGAGAAAAAACCTCCTACACCTGTAATTAAAGAGTTTTATTTATTTATTGGCAATTTAACAAAGTTATTACTAAAAAACTACTGAAGTTACAGTTCTTGGACTCATTTTTTTCCAATTTTTCAGATGGAATTTCATATGAAACAATTAAATTAGCTTACACTTTTGGGTTCCAAGAATTTTTGTATGGCTTCACTTCACTGGAGGAGATGAAATCTGGGCGAAATTTTTGTCAGCCGTAACTGATTAACGAAGCGTTTCCGAACCTATGTTTATATGTACTTTTTTCTTTCTTTTTACATGTAGAATGAGCTGCCGAATTATATGCGTATTCTGGTAAATCACTCTGTATCGTGAAAAAAAATCTTTTATAAATACCACTAGATAATATATATATTTTTTAATATTATATCACATAGGCTGTGAAATTTTAATATAATCTATTCTTGATAAGTCTTTATTTATCAAAATTAAATTTCAAATTAATCATTGCTTAACATTTTTTTTTTCTTATTTTCATGATGTAAAACTTTTTCGCAAAAATATTTTTCTCTTCAGAACATATGAAAATATAAATTTATATAATGGAAAACAAACTTAAAAATTAAAATATACAAAAAAGATTTATTTACCATCTCAGTTTTCTGATATAAAATTAAATTTTCTGTTGCTATTACAAGGATTGGTTGATAATAAAATTATTTATTGGTTATCATACTTTGTATGTATTAAATATATAATTTCTCTAATCCAAATTTTACTTGTTTTTTTTTAATTATATTTTTGTTAGTAGAGATTTAAATTTATTGTTATTTATATTTCCATCTTTAATATTTATTCTCTTATTTTATATATATTTATTATCTTTAATGCAATCGGCATAATTAGTTACAATTATGTTTATTAAAAATATGCATGCTTATAAACGTTCCAGGTTTTTCTTTTATATTTCTGTTAGTCTGTTTTTAATTATATATTTATATGATCTGACTAAGTAGATATCTATGCAAAAGAAGTTAACGTACAGAATAGTGGAAAAAATAATTTATTAGAAACTAAATCAAGAATTTTATTTTAATAAATAATTATATTCTACTGGCAGGATGCAATTTGCTATTTATTAACGTATTTTTAATCGGTTAATATTTATATTACTTGTCGTTGCTTGTTGCAGAGCTTTGCATATGAAGGAGCATCCAGACTACAAGTACCGTCCGAGACGAAAACCAAAAACTCTTGTTCAGAGGAAAGAACCAAAATTTAGCGGATTCTCCTTGGATCCGGGGCAACTGTCACGATCGTTACTTCCCCCGCCGCCACCTCTACTTCAGCCAGAAAGTGATCTTAAATTCTCAAGGGCTCTATTTCCACCGTTTTCGTATCCGCTTTATAAACTTCAAGCAGAAGAAGCTCTACAAGCTTTATACGGTAGCTCGTTGTACTCTCATGCAGCCGCTGCAGCAGCTTCTTGGCCCGTACCTTGCAGCTGTACACCGCCGGATCCACCCCCGAGCGTTTCACCCGACCCGGTTAAACGACCCGTAGCCTACTTACTCGGTATGAAACCTGAAGACAGATATTCGCAACACGTTATCTGAAGGCCGCTCCCGGTCCTCCCCGCTAGGGGAGGCCTGGGAACCAATCTGTGCCCTTGGTGGTCCAATCCCAGTCCGAGCACCGTCACAGCACCTTCAACATCCGGCAGTTCTACTCCACCCGAACGACCTGCTTCCAGTAGCAGCGCTCAAGCCCAAGTTATAGATTAAGCAAAAATTTAATCTGCCATTAAATGTCGCAATGAAAGTTAAGTGTACGTTTCGCGGACTGAATCTTGTAAGTAAATATGTTTGTAAATTTTATTATATTGTTAATTTTTACGAGTATAGGTGTGTATTATGAGTGATTTATGAATAATCGATTAAAGGATATAAAAAATTATCAAGCAAATAAATATCATTGAAATGTCTTTTCTGAGGCCCATAGATTCAAAAATTGTTATTGTAATCCTGATAAATATGCTACATTATGAAAGAAAAGTATTACTTCTTGCATAATTATTCTTAATCCTGCTACAATTTATTTTTTTTAATAGTTTAAAATTAATTTTATTTAAGAATTTAATTTCTAATTAAAAGATTATTCGTACTATTTTAAATATACGTATTTATTATCATAATATGTTTTTAATTTTTTTTTCTAAATAAATATTGAAAAAAATATATTTTACTCAATCAATATTTAGTAATATTAATTAAAATTAATAAAATATTTTTTTTTAAATTTGGAACCGACTCCAAAATGAAAAGAGTTTTTTTAAATTTAACAAAATATTGAACCGAGAAGAAAAAAATAATTTTTCCACTAAGCCCTCTCAATATAATCTTTGAAACGTATTTTTTTAACTCAGTACCAAATTTTTAATGACTTACGAGCGAACGAGATACGGATTAAGAAATTTATGTGAATTAAGTCTTCATGTCGATTCTAAAATTTGAAGCCGACTTCAAAAATTAAAATTCAAAGATTGTATTCGGGGAGTAGTGAAAAATTATGTTTTATTTTTCAGTTTCTTCTTTAAGAAAAATTTAACTGACTCCAAAATAATATTTTTAACAAAAAATAATACAGTTATTTTAGTTCTGTTACTTCCTCGAAGTAGAAATATGGGTAAACCTACAAAAGAGACTGTTTGTAAGAGAAAAGAACGTTCTCGTGGACCAAAACTGGTTCATATAAAACGACTTAAATGTTCAAGAGAAAGTATGCGTAGGTTTAGGAGTTAAGAATATTGTAGATAAGCATACTAGACTGCATAAAATGCGGAACTACATGAAACATAAGATCACATGGGTTTCTGTTGATCCATAAACAGATTTGTAATGAAACACCTGAAGAAACGTTCACATCGAGTGGCTGATGTAAGAGAGAGTAAAAATTACGAAGAAATAGCCTGTGAAAGTGATACTAGTTTACAGAGAATGCGTCAAATATCGAGTAATCTAACATTCAATTCATTCGAGTAATCTAACGTATTCAATGCAGAAGCTTTTGGACAAGCAATTATCCAAAACGTTCTACTGCCTACATACATACATTCGTTTATACATACGTTCTACTGCCTACATCGGAGTTTTTCTTCCGGCGTTTTTTTTTTGTCTATACCATTCGGTAATGGTATGGAACCACCGTAGAAACATCCTGTATTGTTTAAAAAAGTTTCATCTAAATTGGTGTTCTTTGGAAAAAGATATGGATAAGCAAAAAACAAAAAAAAAATATATATATTTATTTGTTTTAATTCAACACACACACACACAAATAACTCATATATATATATATATATATATATATATATTGTAATTCTGAAATAATTCGTAATTATGAATGTTGTAATTTGTCGAATGCTGTAATCATATATATACGAGGGATAACTAAAATAAAGACCGCAGGGAAATTTCTCTCCTTAAGAACTTGTGTGGTTCACACAAGTAATGTCACACTAGTAATGTACACACTGCATTGTTGTCTGCAAGTTGACGCGTTGTAGTATCTTTAATTTCGTGTGAGTTATTACGTTATAAAACGAATAGGAAAATCGATGTTTCCGCCGACTGTAAAATACGTTGAGTCATACACGTTTTTTAAATCATCAAAATATTAAGCCGGCTGAAATTCATAGACAGTCATGTATATGTCACTGTGTACGGTGATAATGTAATGAATGAAAGAAATTTCCGAAAACGGTAAGAAATGTTTAAAAATAACAGTATTGATTTGCACGATGAAGAACGTTCGGGGAGGCCCTCGATAATCACAGAGACTTGTGGAGACGCGTCGATGATGAAATCAAAAAAGATCGTCGTCGCTCAACGATTTCCGACGTGGCCCTTCTTTTTCCTGACGTTTCAAGAGCTGTAATCGGTCGCATTGTTAATGACTGTTTAGGCTTCAGAAAGGGAACGTCACAAAAAATCCAAATGGGATCTGCTTTGGAATTTTTGATACGCTACACAGAAAAAGGTGATGAGTTCCTTAATTCAATTGTTATCGGCGATGAAACATGGATTTCGTATTACACGCCAGAGAGAAAACTACTGTGAAGTAAATGGCGTCATCCTCAATCACCAACCAGACCGACAAAAGTCAAGCCACAGCCATTTGGACGCAAACTGATGGCCAAAGTCTTTTGGGATCGGTTTGGCACACTGCTGATCGATTTCACGCCGCGTGGAAAGACTTTAAATGCAGTATTCTACTGCGAAACTCTACGTAAGTTACTGCACGCCATTCAAAATCAGCGATGTGGGCGGTTGGCTGACGGCGTCAGTCAACCGTGCATTATTGCTACACAATAATGCACGTCCACATGTTGCGGTCCGACACGTGATTTACCGACAACATTTACATTGGAAATTTACGATCACCACCATATAGTCCGGACTTAGCTCCTTCTAATTACCATTTATTTTGGGAAATTAAAAGATTTTTTGAGTAATAAGCAATTTTCGGGTGACAAACTTAAAAATGCTATTTATCAGTGACTAAATGGACTGGAGGCAGAAGAATACGACGAGGGTATATTGCAGCTGGTGTATCGCTACGATAAATGTATTAATTCATGTGACGATTATTTAGAGAAGTAGTATAAATTATGTAGTTTAACAGAAATAAAATTCAGTTATAAAGTTAAAATAAACTGTAGTGTGTTTGTGTGTGTGTGTGTATAAAACGGGTGATTCAAAACGAACTTCACAACTTTAAAAGCATATAAAATATTTATTTAGACAACTTAAGAGGTTCGAAGTTTGGTTAAGGTCTCATTTCATAGAAAAACACATCAAGTTTGTCACTCAATATTCACTTTGGTTTGATATGGCTTCCATTTGTAATGCGACACACATCCCACTTGAAGTCGATTCCATCCCAGATTGTAGCCAGCAAGTCGGGTAATACCTCTGCAGCTGCGGCATTATTCGTAGTCTTAGCTCAAAAAAAAATCAGCAATCAAAGGCGATGTATAAACTCGGTCTTTAATGACACTCCCCAAGAATAAATCTAGTGAGGTCATGCAATTGGTCCTTCACGACCAATCAATCGACCTGGAAATCGACAGTCAAGAAAATCTCGGACTCTAGGCGGTGGTGCTCCTTCTTGCTGATAATGGCGTCCATCTTGGCCATCATTGTATAACAGAGGAATAAGAAAATTTTTATGCATGTCCAGATAAACGATACCTTTTACGGTTGCCTCCTGATAGAAGAACAGCCGTGCAGTCTTTGTTTGTTTAGGGCACAAAAACCTTTCTCAACGAAGGTTTGGTGCCAAGAGAAATTGTATGCCTACTAGGAGGCTTCCTATCGTACTATCTACGAAAATTACCTTGTACTGCATTTGCAAATCGTGAAACCAAAACACACAGCGAGCACGTTCCGCACCATTAAATGTTACACGGGTGGTCGAATTCGGTACAAATTTATGTGCGTGCGCGTGTGAGGGTCGAATTAAAATATATCGTCTTGTGCGTATGAATCTTTTCACAAATTGCACCAATTTGGATTAGACTATAACATTTTTAAACAATACAGAACGTTCCTACGATAGTTTCACACCATTAGAGAGTGGTACAGATCATTAAAAAAGACAATCTGGGTGAAAAACTCCGATATAGACAGTAGAACGTATTTATTGCAGAAGCTTCGAAAGCATTGAATACGTGCTTTAGATTACTCGATACCTGACGCGTTCTCTGTAAACGTATGACCTTAAAGACGGTTTTTAAAAAGGTCCTTTCTGGATTCCTTCGATTATTATTTTCTCATACTTTCTTCTTAACTGGAAGGAATCCTTTAACCAAATCCGTTATACTGGTCTGTTACAATACGAAGAAATAAACTCAACTTTTAATATAAAATATACAGTTAAAATTCTTATATATTATTTATAAAAATGATTTGTTTTTTTATCAAATCACAATATCTAATAACAGATATATCATTTAGCCAACGTACACTCGTATAAATATATGTATAAATAATTGTAAATAATTAATTACTGTACAAAAATGTAGATTATTAATATTAGCTTTTACCGATTAGTGATTTAATATAAAAACATATCTTGTTGAATGAATAGAGATTATTATAAAAATTATTAATTATTATTTTGTTAAGTAATTTACTGGAATACAACTTTATTTTCTAAGTTCGATTCCTGGTTGGAGTCTGAAAAATTTATCACAAGTCAAATCAATCGTAGTCGCTAATTATCTAAGTAGCTAATGCGATTTAAAAAGTAATTACAAAAAAATATAAATATAAATGTGATATAGATGAAAAAACAAAAACATACTGTAATTATTAAATTTTTCATTTAAACTTTTTTTTATAGGTTACGTTGTAAAATTCTGAAAAATGATTGTTGAAGAAAAATGTTACTATTATAATGCAACTTTAAATACTACTGTAACATTAACGTTTTAAGATGTAAAAATTATAGGGATGAGTGCAATTTCAAATTTTAATTACTTTTTTTTATTTTTAGAAAAAGACCTTAAATTGTAAATAATAGATTTTATTAATACACGATTTATTTTGTAATAATGTAAACTTAATTGTAAAATATATAACAAATGTTAGTGGATATTGTTATATTAAGTAATTTCCTTTTGTTACCTAATTCATGTTTTAGTTTTATTAAATAAAATTGGACAATTATGTAATTATTATTATTATTATTAAAAAAAAAAACGGTGTATATATTTATATAGATTGTATCATAAATATATATTAAATTTAAAGAAAACGTTTATGTTTATTTTCTCTCTTCTTTTAACACCAACTGAAGTGGATTTGGATGCAAATTGAAAGTTAAAATGATTAAACGTTAAATAAATATTTAACATTTTCGAATCTATTTGAATAAAAATTCGTAAGGTTTTTCTTTGAATTACATATAGAGTTATAACTTCCATTTAAATTTGCAGGTAAAGCTGAAGAGATCTTGAAAAAACTATTATTTTTTCTGTATTAACAGGAAATAGTTTCCACATTTTTATTGGTTTCTACATACGAATTTCTTATTTTTACAATCTCTCGTAAATTTTTAAATGTAAATAAACAGTTAATAAATCTAAATAGTCGTAAGCATTCTTTAATATGCAATAAATATGGTGCACAGGTTTTAAGAAATAGTAAATAGTATTCTTTAAATTATATAAACACTGTTTTAAACATATTTTTCTGATAACTCATTATACAATTTTCCTTAGTATAAGAAAGTTTTTACTGATAAACAACAAAATTAATACGATTTCCCTATTTTAATAATCTCTGGTTACTACAGATTGATTTATGTAAAGAATAAATCTCGTTTATTTAATAGACTTCATCTTACATCGTCGGTATTGATATGCTAAAAAAAATTAAGTAAGAGTTGAAAAAGAAAATTGACGATTCGAACCAATAGGGGAACTAAACGATAAGAAAAAAAGCGAGTTCCTTTTCGAAGCACAACGAACTGTAATAGGATATGACTAAGGAAATGTTCTGATGGTTATCGATACTGAGTTATGGAAAATATCTGAAAGAAAAGTCCCTCTTTATGAACTATCCGGGGTATATTCAATGTCCACAGTAAAGGGGACAGTGTCCGGATACTGGACTTCCATATTTTTTCCCGGAACCCCTGATCCACTCTTTATGGTCTTCTTCGGCTTCCCCGTTGAAATATTACTTCTATCGTCCGTTTTCTCGATTCCAGATATCTGGAAACGAGTTTTCTCTCGCTTCCTGCTGTGAATGAAAAATAACTGTACGTATATATTTCAAACCGCCATAATTAAACCTGTAAAATACTATATCATTTAAAAATAAAAACTTCAGATAAAATAGAAGATATATGGAAGTGTCTCCGTAATGCTGAAAAGAAAATTTCTGATTACGTAAAAGAAAGATGAATCACAAACTTTTGTCGATACAGTAAGAATCATTTTAATAAATATTACTTCACAACCACCGTTTACTAAAAGAATGCGTTCGTACAATAACAATACGAATATCCAAATTATTTTTAACAAAATATGTAAGATTAAAAAGTAGATACAAAAAATCCTCCAGCGTAGTTCTGCACAAGAAGACCGACTTTTCATTTCTGACACCCTCACTATTTTAAAGTCAGAAACGTACTGATTTTCAAAGTACAACGCACACATACGTTCAATTAACGAGTAGACCTCTACACAAGCATCAAGTTTCAACTCACTCCCCTGTGACTTATACTTCGTAAGCGCGTATGAAAAATACACCACTATACAGTCAATAATTCTTAAATTGAGTTTATGTTTTCTGTTGTCGGCCTTAAATTGAGCGTAATTCAGGAACGATTAAACCAATCTTTATCAAATTTCCGGATATATTATTATATATATATATATATATATATATATATAAAAGGAAATTACATGTTAAGTGAATGATGTTTTCGTACCCCAAACTCCTCGTACCCCAAAACGTAAAAAAAAATCATTTTCACCCCTCGATTCCACCATGTGACTTAAATTAATACCGTAAAATATTTTAAGATTATTTGTAGAAGGAATGGGACAGATAAGTTTTTGGAAACATTCTTTTGCTAATGATACTCAAAATGCGTCCCAGTAAGCTTTTCACTAAACTTTACACGACACAAGAAATGACCCCCCAACCGCTAATTATCTCCTCAAAATTTTAAGATATCAGCACGAAATTTTAATGACATTACTTACCCATATATACTCGCGTGTGTGTGTGTGTGTGTGTATATATATATATATATATATATAGAAGGTATTAAACCCCAAATTTCATTTATATATATATATATATATATATATAGAACCCCAAATTTCATTTTTCTTTGGATATTTTGGTGCTGATCTGTAAAGCGACATACATAAGACAGATGATTGAAATTGATCAGGAAATGAGACAGTTTTCTGAACCGCTTTTTTATTATTAGGACTGCTAGATGCTACCTGCTGCTAGGTGCTTATTATATTCTGTGCTTACAGAGCCAACACATTTTGTATTATTTTATGATACACCTGTGGTATTTTCATGGGTGTAGTGTCATCAGACAATTAGTAGAGAATAAAAAATACTACATTTTTTTATTTGACGAAAATTTATATTAATACGACTCTAAAATAATAAAAAATATAAGCTCTACTTGTTTATTTCTACTTACTATATTTTAATTTAATATTCTCATTATTTTTCGATAGCATCTACAGTCCTAATGATAAAAATCTGATGTGGACAACACATGATTTCCTTGTACGCCTATTAAATTATACATACACAAAAATGAAAAATACATAAAATTTTATTTCATTAATAACTTTTGATATTTTTTTTATTATTTTTAATTATTATTATTGAATTCTTATTTATCGTAAACATTTTTTTTTACAATCAGAGATTAATAAATCAATATATTTAAATTAAGAAAAAAAAAGAGATAAAGTTTGATTTCAACCGATGTGCCTTCCCCTTTCAAGTTTCAAATATTTCATTAATTAAAATTTCATTTGGCTATAACTCTGAAACCAAGGAAAATAAGTACCACTTATGATATATCGTTCAAAAGCTCTCAATGAGGACTAATTACTGCAATTAAGAAAAAGTAAAAACTCCAATTTTGTTTTTATTTTGGGCTTTTTTGGACACTTTTGGTTTAGTCGATTGCAATCAAACGGGGAAGTGCACAACTAAATGTTATAATAGTCCTAAATCCAAAATTTCAACATCCTACGGCTAATCATTTTTGAGTTATGTGAGATACATACGTACGTACGGGACATACAGACGTCACGCCGAAAACTCGTCAAAATGAATATTTCCGTTGAAATCTGAAAACCGAAATATTTCCCGATCACAATAATTCCTTTACTTCGTACAAGGAAGTAGAAAAGGGATTCAGAAAACCGTCCACCTCGTTTCGTAATCGATTAGAATCATCTGTCTTATATTATTGTAGAAAAATTAAATTAAAGAATGTGATGAAATTATCGCGTTATAGGAATCGTAACATTATTACATTTCATTTTAATCACGGTTCTGTATAAACTACATTATAATTCGTAAATAACGAGGTGTTGCAACAAAAAATCTAAATACGTATTAAGTCATCAACGTTAATTACAGCAATAAAAAATTAATTTGGGTAAATGTATTAAATCGAAAATTTGTGAACGCTTCAGAGGTCAGCATTTAAAAGATATTATTTTCAAAACAAATTCGATAAATCATGTTTTGACTGAAATTTTAATTTGATAAAAAAATTAGTTTTGAAATAATTTGTAATTTTTTATTAAAAAAAAAAAAAATTTATTAGTTACGCCCATCCTGTATTATTTTACGCTACATTTTTTGTCAACATTTACATCTTGTCACCAATTATTATTGCTTATTTACCGATTTTAGTTCATAAAATAAGATCCATTTAGATAACCAGTCGACTGTAACAAAATTATATCGTTTAATAATTTAAAAAAGTTAAATTACACAATTTTTTTTATGAATCACGTCAATTTTTATTTTATTATTCAAATAAAAATCCAATTTAGCCGTGTTCAAACCTTAGCGATTCAATAGGCGTTGATGTTTTTGCCACTGGAATTTTCCTGGCAGGTTTTTACGAATGGCTTGCCATCGCCTTCCTGATGTGAATTAATTGAAACCCAACCACCAAATAACACCGGAATCCACAGTCTAGTATTTAAATCCATATAAAAACAACTGCCTTTACAAATATTAGAACCTTAGAACTCGATGAAGAGTTTAACCACTAAACTAACCCGGTGGTTTTCATGTAAAAATAATAAAATTGAATTTTAAACAAGAGAAGCTTATATATATATATATATATATATATTTTATTATATATATATATATATATATATATATATATATATATATTTTATTATATATTTTTTTTATTTTTGATCGCTTGGAATCAGTAAACTAAACCTTTGGAAACAATTGATTCTCATTTATTAAAATTACATAGATACTTAATTTTATCAATCTTTGCATTTTTCTACAAATTTTATTACGTTTTTATCCCATTTTTAAACCGATAGTCAGAAATGTCACAATTTTATATGATCTACTGCAAACATCAAACACCGTAATTTTTTTAGTTAATTTGACACACGACCATAGTATCTCAAAACATAGGGGTTTTAATCGGGTGGAGGGTTAAATTAATATATTTAATAAATCTTATAACAAAAAAAATCTTAAATTTAACCTAAGTTAATTTTCTTTTAGAATGTAAACCCTCAACTCAGATTTGTAAATTATAAGTTGCAAGAGATTCTTTTAAGATTTATTTTTTAAATATTATTATGTTAAAAAATATAATTAATTAAAGAATTTAGTTCATACAATTTTATTATGAGATTTCCATAAATTCCTAACATTAAAAAAAAAATTAGTTAAAAGTGGTTCGTAATACACTTAACGTTATGATACACAGCAATACCGAAAATAAAATGTTGAAATTTACAAATAAACCGCTCTTTCGTGGCGATACGAATCCTATAAATATTAGATGAACGGGTTTAAAGATTTACATTACTACTGCGGTAGATGTTATGTACCGAATGCTAGTGTTATTTTTCTATCTCTCATACTAGTTTAATCGATCGTCTCATGTTTATTAAAGAAGAGAAATCGTTACATATAACAACACCCACCAGTCAACCACGACATCTTATATCGTAGAATTATTTTAATTTAGTTTTTAAACGAAACAAATGTTTTAATAAATATTAGCCAGGGGATCCCGCCTCCTAACCCCCGGGATACAGGCAAACCCCGGGGTTACAGAGTCTACCTCAATGCCCGCAGAGCTCGCCGTTAGCATCTTGCCCGGGAGTCCCCGCCCCTTGGACCTCCGCGTAGCTCGCTTCAGTCGCCATTCCCGTCTAGCCAGAGGGCTCCGCCCCCTGGACTTCGCAGAGTTGATTACCCTCATAGTTGCGAAAATAATACTGATAATTAACAGTTAAAGTATGCGGGCTTTATTACAAACTTGAAAATAGCAAAAGACAGAGTAATAATAATTACGGTAACTATAAAACATACATAATTGACGAAGAAAAATGAATAACTTATTTTTGTTGCCATGGTGACAGAAATATAATAATGCCGTTAAAGGATTAATATTTTTTCTCTTTAATATTCTTTTTCTTATGCGTACGTTGCAATCTGTTCAACACCAGTAAACAATAAGCAAACCCTCCCCCCACCTCACTGGTCCAATGAGATGGCATGATGCGTAAATCAGTACAGCTTTGTACAGACTCAGGCTGACCATTCCTGGGATGTTTTTTTCTTTAATGTCTATCTTAAATTCACAACTTCACCCCTAAGAGGGCTAGACCTGGGTGTAGCCCACAAAACCTTCCCTCGGATAATACGAATATATCCTGCAAATTTGACAGAAGAAAATCGGTCGGTTGGTTATCGCGTGATGCGAAAACAAACTTTTGACTTTATATAAAAGATATAATTTTATTATACCAGTCTGCACACAAAAATAACGATTCCGTTTGATTTTTATTCTAATACTAAACGAACAGAAGATAAAACTGTGAAAATCTATCTCATTTTTTTTATTGTAGTCAATTGGCTAGAATCTGTTATCTCGTTCTGCAATTACATATCGATAATATAAGATATTATGGTACTACGTATTAACGCCACCGCAGCTACAGCTTTATTTAAAATTGAGTATTTATTTTATTGAGTCCCTTTATTAATTTTAAGAAATAGTTATTATATTTATTTATTTTATAAATATAATTTAACCAAGCCTAACCTTCGGTAAAAAATAACCAATAATTCAGTAATTATTGGAATTATTTATTATTTAAATAACAATTTTTATTAAATAAATACTCAAAAGATTACGGTGTTAATTAGTCAAGGTTAGCGAGCGAAGCGAGCGTAGGTTAAGTTTGGTTAAATTATATTTATAAAATAAATAAATATAAATAACCATTTATTAAAATTAATAAAGAGACTGTTTTGAATCTATGTTAAACTCTATATCGGCCCATTTTCCACCGAAATCCGATTGACTACTTTGTTTTTAAATAAAGCTGTAGCTGCGGTGGCGTTAATACGTAAGTACCGATATTATCTTACGCTACATTTAATACTAGTCTACATTTTGCTACCTTATTTTATTCAGTATTAATCCATTTGAATACATAAACGAAGATTTTCGTATAGATAACCAGTCGACTGTAACATATTAAAAAGACTGTTCAATTATTTATAAAAGGTAAGATTTAAATTACAATATTTTTTTTATGAAATATATCAATTTCTTTTATATTTCTTCTTCTATAGAAGAAAAAATGTTAACCTACAACACTCACCAGTCGAAATCTAATTCTACGATATAATTGTTTACAAAAAATTAATATAAAATAGTAGACGTTTTATAGTTGAACCCGTTCAAAAAAAAAAAAAAAAAAAAAAAACATTTCTGCGATGAAACAATAAGACATAAAAATAATCTACAACTTTACCATGTATTAACAATACCTTATTGTACAGTAAAAACAATTGGAAAAAATATATACACAAAAATTCTTTGGGAGATACTCACGTAAAGTGTATTTAAATTATGTGATTTTACATGCAAGTCCAATTAAATAATATGTAGTATGTTAACTGTCATAGCCATAATGACACAACATAGCCATAGCCATATCCATAGCATAATACAACATAGCCATAATGTTGTAAAAGACTTGACATAAGTTACAAACCACTGCCGAAAAAAAGCTTGTTATATTCTTGAAAATAACAAGCTCAAACGGCTTATTAAGGAAAGTTAATGGTGAAGTGGTTTAGCTTCTTTTCATTCATGCATGCATTCAGTTCCTTATCAGCATGCAGAACTCACCAAACTTCTGGTGATATTTAGACCTACTGGTAACATCTAGTGTCACAAGATCACTTGTCTATACAACGATTGAAGTTATAACGAACATCGTTATCGTCAGAGAAATCCACTCTCTGATCGATATCTCAATTCGTTTTACGTCACAGACGTAAAAGAGGATTGAAACAATCGGTATAAAGCAACCGATGTGAAACTATGGGTTATTTGTAAAATTTCTTAAACATTGTTAAAGAATATTATCACTAATAAATAAAAAATAAGATTGTTTTAAAATATAAACAAATTTTAAACGAGTAAAGTTCATACGAATGATATGAATTATACGACTATATAATTCTACCGAAAAAAGGTGAAGTTTATGTAGAAAAGCTAAGCTACTAACCTCAATTTTATACGTGTTGAGATTCCAGAAATAATATTCCAGTTAAACAATAAAGTAATACATCACCAACTAAGTAATAAGTGTAGAAAGCAATAATTAGGATAGTTTTTTTCCGAACGATAACATTTGAACTTCTCTACAAACATTATATGAAGTAACAGGTAGGTTAACGTGTCTTTCAGTCGACAACGAATGCGCGCGCATTACCTCGTTACTGGATTTCAACGTCCCGGTGAACGCAATCACTAACCGACACAACTATAGCTAACCTTAAGTAACCGAAATCCGATTAAATAGCTGCTTATGCTGACAAGCCCATTCCTGTTGTTTTTAAACATAATAATACAAAACAATAAAATTTTACTAAATTATCTTATACATATCACAAATCGACAAAAACCGGATTATTTTATATACGCTTATGCATAAACAAGTTAAATTAAGGACTGAAATTTATATTTAATACAATACGATTGTAACAGACATATACTTATCGGTTCTCTGATCCGATTAAAATATTAATGTTTTCGCTAATTATTTCGTTTGACATGAAAATATTCAAAAATTATTTATAAATGATTTTTTAGTAAGCAATTTTTTTTAAATATTCTGTTTAATTTATATAATAGGAATTATTTTTGCCTAGTGAATGACAATTATTTTTATTTAATTATTTATTAACAATAAACAAATACACAGGTAATTAACATTTTAATTTCATTCCATTCTCAACACAATTTTCTTTAAAGGACTGCAAGTGGTAAAAGAGAACGGTTTATAATTATATTCTATGTAACGTAAATAACTAACCTAAAATGTCTGTTAATTTAATTTTTGTGTAAATGGAGTGCTAAGAGTTTACGATGGTTGGACACGCGGCATAACAGCCTTCAGGGACAGGAAGCTTCAAACTCATGGTGGTAGAATTTAGAGCAAGTTTGGGCTGCATTTTTGATGAGATGGTAGTTGAAATGAAGCAAAGCTATGTTCTTCTTGAATCGTTATATTTAATTTCTTCTCACTCTTGGCATATTGATTGAATTACAATAGTTACATTAAACTTAAGAACGTATGACACCTTAGTCGTGATTGAACTTGAACATTATCAAGAAATTATGAGTCTCCTTAAAAAACACGACCGCACTGTGCGGGATTCCGACGTAGAATGGTCGTACGAGACTAACTCGCCGGCCAGCGCTAGTAGATGCTAGAATGCAGCACCAACCGGCTCAACATGGAACGGAACACATGCCAATAGCTTTACTTCTACAAAATTCTTCCAAAACGCAATCTACTCATAAATGTATTTTCTATTGTCGACGGTAGCATCACTTTGCCACTCATCATGAACCACCCTCTTCAGAACAAGATAGTTCAAAACAATGCAAATAGTGAAAGGAGGCTGAAAACAAGCCTCTTTTGCCGTACTATCAGCACGTCATTGCCTGAAATTCCAATATGGCTGGTGATCCAGCAGAAGCTCACAGCTGTATTGCGTCGAGTCATTTGAGAAACAACATACTGAATCTCAAAGACAATAAAGTATCTGGAGTATATATCTCCAGTCTTTTGTAAGGCACTTGTAGAATCTGAGCAGAGTAATGCGTGTCGGATTAAGTACAGTTCAGGCCTTGTTAATAGAATGCAGCTGTGCCACGAAAGCATTGACAATGCTGAGAAGGCCAAACATATATGTTATAATGGCAATTGCAAAAGCATAACTGACAGAATTATCTTGTCTAGAGCCATCTGTATGAACTATAGTATCTGGATTCACGCTATTTACAACATTAACAAATTTCTCTCGTAAGATAATCGGATTCATGTCCTTTTTTTGATATCGACCGAGACTAAGACAATAATTCATGAGGGAAGGCCGCCAAGGGGGTTAATAACATTGAGTAACAGGAGCTACTGGAGGTTATTGTATACTTAGAGAAAAGAAAAGCCGATGAGCTCTGATGGCTAGCAGAGCAGTAGATCTTGGCCATTCCTCATATCGATTAACATGCTGGTTGGAGAATACCTCATCAAAGATAGGATGATGTAGTTGAGCTGTAATGCGAGCTACGTAGTAAAAGCATATCTTTGGTTTCATTTATTCAAAAATGAGAAAAACAGGCAAAATTTCATTAAAATTCAGAAGTAAGATGCTAAAAAGACAAAGCAAGCTAAAAAAAAATAAGAGAACTTTTAAACCAAATAAATGAAAACTTTAATAAAAATAATTCTCGCAACTTTTATCAAACGTTTAAACAAATATAATCCGACAAGTATTTAGATGTAAGTTGAAGATAGTAAAAAAGCACAGAACAACGCAGTTAACAGTAAAATCTTTGCTAAATATTTAAAATCTTAACTCCACACCTCCGGATTTAAATAAATTCAAAACTTAAAGAACTTAAGCATGATAAAGCTTCTGGAAAAAGTTTAATCGTAGCAGAAATAAGCAGAAGATGAACGTAAATGCGAAAGAATCCCTAGTCTAAATTTTTAATGCAATATGGAAATTCCTGAAGATTATGAAGATAGCACTCTCTTCGTGAAAAGGGATCCAAAAATAAACCCAAATAACTAAAGGGAGTTCACATTTGGAAGTTACATACAAAGTTTTATCTAAAGGTCTACTTAATCGCGCCAAACAGCAACTGGATCCACAACCGAGTAAATATCATGGTTTATTTAGAAAAAACAGATATTTGCACAGAGCAAATCTTTAACCTCAAAATATTATGAAGTATTGTAAATAATCAAATAGAAAACATGTCAACTTTTATTGATTTTCAAAACTTTCATTGATTCAGTAGATAGAACCTTACTTTTTTCAGAATTTCCAGAATTAGGTTTGGATAACAAAATTGCAAATTTAATCAAAGCAACATTAACTAATACATACTAGAGTGTAAAATTTGTGGGAGAATTATCAGATACTTTTCTCATCAAAATTGGTGTTAAAACAATGAAATGGACAGGATGGATGGATTTCTTCAATTCTTTTGAAGAAATCCATCCACTGTGTTCTTTAAAAGGTGGTTAGAGAAAATTTAGATAGTGGAATAGCACTGGGAACCAAAGGACTGAAGTTTAAATGTTTAGTTTTCGCTGATGATATGGCATTATTAGATAAACAAGTAAAAAAGGCTGAACAATAAATAAAGGAATTAGAAAAACAAATGTCATTTAAAATCTCCTTTAAAAAACTAAAATTTTGACTAATATTAAAAGAAACTACGCAAATTTCCTTGTATAAGTTGCAAACAAATAGTTTTTTTTTAACTTATACAAGGAAATTATATATACAAAAAACTGAATTAGTTTTTTTTTAATAAAATATAAACAAGGCACAAAACATAATAACATATAAACAAGTAACACAATATGAATAATTTAAATTTTAATAAAATTTATTGATAAATAAATAATTAAAGCAACAGTTAACATCACTGTCTTTTGTTTGATACGATAATTCTGTTAATGTTTTGACTTTTTTTTTTATTTTTAGTATTTAATTATCAGGTTGACTACAAGAGGATTTTAAGGATGAGAAACACATTTCAAGATTTTTATTTTCAAATATTACAATGTAAAATGCCATAAAGACATTTTTGTTTATTTTTTCAAAAATATATTGTAAAGAAAGTTTTACTCCAATAGGAACTACAATAAAATTTCATGTTCACAAATTTTTTACTACTATATATATATATATACTTTTTTGGATGATCATAACATTTTTTTATTAAAAAAAAATTCTTCACTATTACAACTTGAACTTGATCCATCCATTACATTTAGAATCACAGTGATAATAACTGTTGCTGTAGTTACTTTCCTTTAAACAGGGGGTAATTTAGTTAATGTTTTTAGTCTATAAAATAATTTTTCTTCCTTTATCTCCACAGAGAATCAATCCTAAAGACCAATTAAAATAAAACAATCTTTATAGAACAGATTTTTATTAATGTTGTGACAGCCCATAACCTCCGATACTGGTGCCATAATACCTTCTAAATAACAATCACTTTGATCACAGTGGACAACACAGCTGAACTAAACTATTGCATTCTGATTGAAATAGTTCATGAAAGCAGTTGAAAGTTGTTGATCCGACAAAGAAAATAAAAGACTTTTCTGAAATCCCTTTTTATTTTTAACCATAGTCACCTTGTAATTTTACATTTAGACCAATGGCTTTCCAACTTTTTAATATACTCAGTATAATGTAATTTGTCCAACTGCAAAATAAGCTGTTGTTTCATCTTTGACCTCATCATCAGACACTTCTTCAGGTTTGGGGAAGAGGAAGTAATTGCTGTGAGCCAAATCCGGCAATTACAGCATACGTGGAAGCATATGAAGTGTGGATCATGAAGTTTTCCAATAACAACCCAAGACGTGTGTGCAGTTGTATTACTGTGGTGAAAGAGCACTTTCTTTTTGGCCAGATGTGGATGTTTACCTTGAATAGTAGCCACCTTTAAAAAGGTAGAGAGTGCAGCATAATACACCCCAGTGATGTTCCTTACATTATAGAAATTCAGTTGGGATGCACACAGGGGACTGTAATTATAGTGGGGTTGTTGGGACATTCCACCACTAAATCTTAATAAGAAAGGTAAGATTCCTTATTAACAACAATTTGGCCACACATTGCAAAAAATATTGCATTGTGTTGGCATAAACTAATGTTTAGAAGATCACTCTAAAGTAATCTTAAATGTCATAAAAGTTCATTCTTTTTAAGTGACACTTAAGAAGAGCTTCTCTTTTTGTTTCTAGTTGACTCTGCAACTGTGCTCTCTTAACCAAAACTGATCTTGGGCTGAGATTACTTTTTCTTCGGCAGAGTGATAATGTGTGTATGGTTGATAGTGATAGTGACAAAACAGTGATAGAAAGAGCAAAGTATAGTTATTAATATTTATTAATACTTAATAGTTATTAAAATTGTTTAATAGTTTAAAATTGTTTGAAAAATACAAAGATACAAGCACAATATAAATAAACAAAGTTGTAATATTCTAGGAAGGAGTGAACATTTTTGGATAATTTATTTTTTCAAGAAAAACTGAAGAGTAAAGGCTATCAGAAAATTATGATTTTTACATTTTAAATCCAATGAGAAACTTTCAAGATGGATTTAAATTTAAAATACTTTAAATTAATTAATTTTTTAAATTAATACTTTAATTAATTTTTTTTAAATTAAAAAATTATTTTTATTACCCCAAACCACTGGAGTGGGATGAGAAAAAACGTTATATGGTTGAAGGCCTATTGATGTAGAAAATATGGGTGCAAAGTAATCAGTTAATTCCTTTTAATTCATTAACTTTTCTGAAACAAGATATAGCCAAAAAAATTAAAAAATATAAATTAATTTTTTGGGGAAGAGGGTGAATATTAAATAAAGATTTCAGGTAATTTATGATCTTGATTAAAAAACCTTCAAATTTTGTAAGAAAGATTTTTTGCTGAAGAAACCCAAATTTTCTTGAAGTAACCAAATATTATTTTAGTCAAAACACCCCCACTCCTTTCTCCAATTTTTGCAAAAATTAAAAAAATTCTTTCCTCCCAAACGTCTGTCCTACCCAGGTTTTTAAACCTGTCTACAAAGTTTGAAGAAAATCGGTTAACAGGGTCCAGAGTCATGAGACCAAATACAAGCCAACATATCTACACATATAAATACCTAGCTAGCGTACATAATCACACGTCCATCTGACAAAAATAGATTTTTTGAATTTGAGAGCATCAAAATAAATTTTTTTTTTCAAAAATTATTTACAATTTATTCAAATCTTTTTTTTTGTAAAAAAAATTGTTAATAAAACTTAAAAAAGGGAAATTTTTTTAGATTATTTAGGATCTATATATACTTTTCTGTTATAGCTACAGCAGCATATATTGCATACATTGCTGGAAAGTAAAAACGAATCTGGTGTTTAAACTAGTGTTAAAAGAAATTCTTTTTATCAGCCAAAATTAAAATATCAAAAGCAAAAAAAATAAACATTAAGTAACAAAAAACACTAAAAAAAACACAGTAAGTATTCATTTCAAATATAAAAAATAGAATTAAGTAGTGTATATCAATGTAATCCATCAAAGTTAACGTATACAAAAAGCAACCAGAGCTGAGTAACCTTAAAGTATAATTAAAATGTCTATACAACTATGAATCTACCAGTGTATGAAAATATTGCAATAAGTCCATTTAACAATCATCCTTTGTAATACTGCCCACTGATACACCTAAAAAAATGTTGTTCGATGAGAAGAGTAATAGGACCAGGGTAGGAATTTCATGGGAAAATGTGAGGGGGAACATTTCTCACGCTTCAATTTGGTCCAGTCCAGCAGTTAAAGAGGATAGTAATATAAATACTCTGGGGAAGACCAGTTGACAGTCAGTCTGCAAAGAAACTCTGCGAGAGAGTGCTACAGCAGAGTTCTGTGAGGGAATTCTAAGCAAGGAGTGTTTATGCGAGTTTGAGGTGAGAGTATCCTGTGAGGAGTTATTATGCAAGTCAGTTAAGGAGCGAATTTCTAGTAGGTAAAAGTTTGACATGATTAAGGTGATGTCACAAGTAATTCCATGAAATACATGAAAACAAGAAATAGTTCTGTGAGTTACTGTTAGACTATTTGTGAAAAAGATAATGTATTAAACTTCATCCATAAATTGTTAGGGTAGTTTTATTTGTGAAAAGCAAAGGTGTTTGGGGTGAAAGAACTTCATACTTGTCTTATTTATTGTATTATTGTTGTTAATAAAAGACTAGTGGTTATAAGTGTTAAGATTAGTGGTCATGCTAATGTCTTTTGTCAATGGGACTGAATTCTAGTTTCCAATATTTAACTACCTGTAAATAAATCCTGACAATTACTTTAAATTGTGGTTTGTGGGTAATCACTGGTTTTTTTTTTATGGGCATCAACTTCTAAGGTTATTAGCCCTCTTCACACTCTTTAAAAGGGATTAAAATCACCATCAGGTTCATCTTATGTAAGAGTGCCCTTATATTTTATTTAAAACACCAAAATTGACAACACAGAACATTTAAATACTTATATATATTAAAACACTTACAGAGTGTAAAGGGCCCTGATATTAAGATAAAAAAAAAAACAATGAAACAAAAAATAACAATAAAAAACAGAATGAGAAACAAAGTCTTCACAATACCAACATTGTTAAAAACGTGCCATACCATAAAATTTCTTTTGTTTTTTAAACACCCGTGGCGCAACCGGAACCGCCATTAAGCATTACATCAGTCGCCCCAGGTTGCCGTGGCAGTTGACTGCCCCCCTATAAAATTTCCCATAGGACTGAACCCATCGCTGTCCCCCTCCCTGCATCATAGGAGCAATTCGACCACCTGTTCAGGATGACCAAAGAAACCCTTGGCAGAGAAGCTGCCCTTCTCAGTCCTGACCTACCTGGCTCCAGGCATGCCTTGTGCATGCCCTTAGCCCCACCCCCAACCAACTACTAGAGGGTCCCCCATGTCATCATTGGATACGCCCCGACTCCACCAGTCATGCATGCAGGCGAGTCCGGGCATTATAGGAAAGAGGGTACCTCCTAGCCCTATACGCGCCACGCTTCAAGACTCACCCTTTTTCTTTGTTTATCCATAGAATCAAGTTACTTTACTTACAGATTCCTTAATTGTTAATAGTCAGTCCACTGGCATGCAGATACGCAACTATATTTCTTTTTCATTTGCATTTTGCAAATCAACAGCAACAATATTTCTTAGATCGAACCTCTTTCTGAGGTCTCAAATATGATCCATTTTATGGAAGGATCTTCCATCAGATCCTTGACTGTAAGTGCTTTATTACAAACACCGCACATTGGTTTTTCTTCACTGCCCCGTTTGTAATTCCTAACTACTAAAAAAAATTCTCTAACATCCCTTAAAATACAATCATAAGTCAAATTAAACAATCAGTTTAAGAATCATCAGTTAAATTAAACTATGTGCCCATAGATAATGCTCACCATTTCAACACTCAATCAATGAAACCATAACAAATTTTTAATTTTTCCCTAAATTTAATTTTAAGTTATCTATCTTTGCATATATTCTCCCATGGGTTAGTAAAATACAACATCCTTCCCAAATTCTAAACCTGCGGACAAACCGAAATACTATGGCAGACATTACTTCACAGTACAAAATCAAATTTAATTATGTTATAAATCTTAATTTATTATTGAATTATGCAATTAATATGGTATTATCGTTAATTTCTTTTTTTTCACAAACCTATAATAATTATCATTTATAAACAATTAAATTAACCAAGGCATGTCAGCAATCATGTCAATGAATGATCCATAAACAACTACTCATTAGGTAATTTGTGAGACATGTATGGTATGATGGGACATATAAACCTGCCTCTATGTAAATTCCCACATGGTTTTTGCCATATTCCCTGATCCACAATCTTAGCAACTATTCATAAATATTTATGCTTTTTCAGCATAAATACCTGAATCAAAGAGCCCACAAATCAACTGGGGCACATCCATGTAAAACATGTACTCCATTAATTGACAATAAAATATGCCCTTCAAACTGAAATTAGTATTAACTTTTCCACATAAAGTAAAATCTTACAACAGCCTAAGGACATTTTAGCCAAACAATTTAAATAAATGAACAATAAAATACTGTATAATTCACAAAAGTAATGCTTGTAGGGTAAAGAAAGTCAATCCCCATTCTCCACTTACTAACTTAACTTTCCTAAATGAATTCAGCACGCTTGTGAGAACTACATACAAATGGGTTTTAAACGACAAACTGAGTTAAGTCCATGCAATACCAATGAAGGTTTTGTAGCATTAAATCTAATTGTATAAAACCTCCATTCCTCTAATAACTTTTGTACCTTATTTATATGAAACAATTATTCGTTCTAAGAATCACCTCCAATTAGCAACAATACATTTTCTAGCACATAAAAAACTGCTTACAACCTTTAAAACTGTTCCCAGCAGAGAAGCATACTCACAAAAACAAAAGAAAATTGAACTGAACAATCCAGAACAAAGGCTCAACTATAAACATCCCTTAATAAGAAGCTTTTGCACAGTGAAACCTATTTCCTAATATATTTCCATATCCTTAAAATAAAAATAGTCTAATCTCCTCCAATTTGCAACCTATCTTTAAAAATTATAAAATTATTTCAGATAATCAGTATCCATTGATCATAGATGATGTCCAGAAAACCCTAAATATATAAATGGTGTTATTTTTTAACCTCTACATATATATATCCATTAGACTACCTTTCCTAAAACAATATTGCCTGTTATGTAAAGCCAAAATAGTTCTATTCATGATAGATTTATTCATCACCCTTCGAATATTTTACTGACCGCAGACAGGAGCATCAGCATGGCAAAATGGGGCAGTACCCATACTCCATAGAGAGAACCTTAAGAAGCCCAATTTTTCATACCCCTAAAACCTTTAGCTCTAGCTTTATCATTATACCCAATTTTCTTCAGTATCAATGTGATCACTTTTTTGTCCATGCCTCCCTTTTGAATTCTTCTTTTTTTCAAAAATGAACCTTCTTTTACCAAAGCTAAAATGTATATCTCCTCACTGGTTAGCTCAATGGAATATCCTACACCAAGCCTATCATCATTCTCAGTCCTGGCATTATGATGAAAGAAAATTTTACTGGCAACTACATCATCTAGAAATGATGTTTCTAACAATTTTTCCGTATTCAAACCTTATCATAAATAATCTCCAAACTGAAATTCAACTTCAGCAGTACCTGCAATTGGTTTAGTCAACATACAAGAACATTGTTTTCTTCACTTCCTTTTTCATCTTCAAACGAAAGAGCCAAAAAAACTATCTACTACTTTGGATGTAAGCACATTAGAATTCAAAATTTGTGTCAACAAATTTCTTTAAACTTACAGCAAATTTAAAATATAAAGCAGATTGATCCTTTTTTTCAAACATTAAGTCATCTGCTCAATTTACAAGATTTGGTACAATTTCTTCCCTAACCAAGAAATTGCTAATTATAAATCAATATACAATTTTTTTAAAATTATTTCTGGCTTGATGATATTGTCACATAAGCTTGAAACGTGCATGGGACAGACAGACCAAGATGCTACCACTCTGCCATGGAGACCAGCAATTATTAATTATTCTGTAACCTCCACCCATCTTTGTTAACAAAGCCTATAATATCAAGAAAAATTAAAGCCCTTCTCTATATCAAACTTTCATTCTTGTATAATCAGAGTTATTCTAAATTTGACACAAAAATATTAAATGAACACACACATAGATAGAATTTTGATTAAATATTAATGGGGTTTCCTAATATTTTTAAGATGGCAATTATTAATGACAATGCTACCAGTTATTCCATTGATGAAGAAGGTTTGATAATTAGCACCGAAAGCATTTATAAAGAATTTTCCATTTTTTTTTTATTTTTTTTTTTTTTAGTATTTTAAGTCTTTTAGTATTTAATAATTTTAACTTTCAAAAGATGTCATGTTTTGTCGTGCTTTAAGCAAATTTATTTTGTTTGTTACTGGAATTAATTTGATTTTTTACTGCTATCTTTCCTAACATGTTAAATGAGGTAATAGAGGAAGGTAGATACTCAGTTCAGTTGATATTCTGTACCAAAGAAGCATACTACAAATTTAAAATAAACACCAAAGTGGTTGTATATAACCTAAAAAAAAATATAGATATGTTAAATGAAAGGAAATGTAGATATGGTTTCAGTACCATGATAAATCACATAATTGTGTATTTATAAAGTATAAAATCTGATCTGTTTCAATAAAAATACTGCAATTTAACTTTCTGTATTCCAGTATTTTTTACTTAGAATGTCGACAAAGAATTATTTAAAAAATGAAATTTGGGTTTAGTAACAAGTGAAAAATATTATACCCTTGGTGGGAAGCTGATACAAAGGGCCCAATTTATCACTACAATTTATTACCCGATTAAGTATTTATAGCTAGGTATCAATTACACTAGTATGTTTATTTTATTTGTATAATAGATTATTTAAATAAAATGTTACTTACATAGGGTGCATTATATTTACATCATACAAATCATTAAATTTAACTTAACACAGGATTGCTAATATCACTTAATAAACTTTACTTTTCATTAACGACAGAAAAATGTCCAAAATAAAATCATTTAATAAACTGATTGAACAGCTCCAAACTAATGATCAATTTACTGCTAAATACTTTGGAACGACTTTTGGTTTTAAAACCACGCTGCCATTTTAAATGTACGTCTTTCATCGCAGTGTGCCAACGTTGCAATTTGATAAATACTGTAAGGCTTGTATCAAGTGTTCGCTTTTAGATATTTAGAATGTCATATCAAAAGCGTGAAATAGAAAATAAGACATAAAAACTACACGCACACACACACTCACTACGTAATAGTTTTTAGTGAAATAAATATTACTTCTATTACATGTAAAATAATTTTGTTTTAAAACTTGTCCTGAAATTTTTTCTGCAATATGTATTTTAAGTTAAAAATTGTAATTTTTTTATCAGTTAATATATATGTGCTACTTTAAAATAGAAAGAAAGTTTTCTTGTTAAGTTATAAATACGTAAAAATAATTCTGTGTGCTTCAGTGGCACCAATGGTTTCTTTTTGGAATCGGCACATCCGCCATTGGGAGTCGTACACGTGTTTTCGTTAGGAATTACATTAAATATTTAGGTAAGTGGATATTTTAATATGTATTGCATAATGAACAAAAATAATTATTATCATGCTGATGGTTTCAGAAATAAAAATGTTTGCTAAGATTTATGTGTATTAAAGTGGTGGCACATTTCTTTAAAGGTTATCGTGAACGATTGCTCGTGTCCCATACCACCAAATTTTAATATTGTTTAGCGAGATTTGTATTTAAATATAAGGGTTTACATACTACTTGGAATTTGGTTAAAATTATTTACTTTCAGGGCTGTGGAATTTCCTATATTTTGATGAATAAAACTTGGAATAGATTACATTTTAGTATTTACTTATTACTGCCTTGCTTAACGAATGAAATTCTATTTAATTTCTTAATATTAGAGTACCTTCAATTTTCGTAACTCAAACTGGCTTCGTGACCAATTTAGCCTTATTCTTTATAATAGTATGATGTGCTGTAAAGATTTCCACTGCTGTCAGCCAATAATTATGAAAGTACGAACGTTGATTATTAGATTCTATGCTTCAACATGTGTGTGATAATCGTTCATTTTTATTTTTAAATGTTTTTATCATATTGTGTGCTTCATGTTAAATGAGTTAAATTCTTAGCATGATAACTCATGGTTATAGTTGCATTCATTGAGTCTACTATAATAAAATTTATTATCACTTATTGTGTGGTATGACTGAAGTACTGCCTGGTCATGATGTTAATTGTAATTGTCTACAAAACTCATATTAAGTTCATACTTTAAAACAAGGCAATTGTTCATTATTTAGCTTGCATTCAAATCAATAGAGTTATCCTATCCAGTGTTATATTAGATGCCACTTTTAATTGTAGATCAGTGATCAAGTTAAGCATTTGATGAACACTAATATATTCTACATTGCGTAAGCCAATGCTTTTTAATAAAGTATACTTCATCTGTAATATTTAACATGCTGATTTTCAAACGAAGTTTTCAACCAATTTGATAGATTTTTCTTAAAAAGAGTTTTAAAAAAAATTCTTATCTGGTGCAATTAGGCCTGTAAATCAATCTGAGACTTGAGTTATGACTGTTTTGATGTCATGGAAAACTTTATGATAGTGTAATCTTAAATGTGCATGGGTTCATTTAGAACTAGAAATTTCAGTTACTACTGGCAATTAAATTTGGAAATACAAGCCAGAAATGCTTTTATTTTGAAATTCATAAAAAATTTCAAATTTTAAAATGTTTTTACACACTCAATTACTCTTGTAAAATACTAAGATCACTTTAATCTATTTGCTACATTATACTGTGGCTGTTACTGAAAGAATAACATCTGAGCATGTTCATACCACATAGGAAATACTTGCAGTATTTGTTAGTAATAATGTAGTTTATTAATTTCATGTTATTATGTAATTGAAATCGTTCATTGTAAATTCCTTTCATAGAGTTATGTTCCTTATAAGTTACATGGTATCATCACCAAAATTTTTGTATTTCAGCTCTGTACAAGTGTAATATACATTATTTTTGGACTAAATAATTGGTTATTGTATACAATTATGTACTCTGCTAACAATCTGTCAATTTAATATTTAAGGTTAATTATACAAGTTTATTGAGTGTTAGGTTATGTTTTCTGATAGTGTTAACACGGAATTGTTAGTTATCTAACCAGACCTTGACCTAAACCTAAACAAATTAAAGTAAATTTCACCGAAACCAAGTTATTTACTCCATAAATAATGTATATTGCACGGTTATCTAAACCCACGTCTTAAATTTACCTAATTTAATTTAATCTTAAGTGAAGCTTAACTTCATTCTTAATTTAATTTCACTGAAATCAAATTATTTTGTCTGAAAATAATGTATACATTTACCCAGTGCTGACTTACAAAATCCATGGTTAGAGTACTGTGTAACATTCAGGGAACATAAATTTGTTTAAAAGTGAGTTTAAATTGTAACAATTAACTTATGTTCTGAAGTAACTAGCCTGTATTCAAATTTTATCAAAATCGTATGCGAGTCCATAATTGTATTTAATTACCCTAAGCATATTTGTAAAGTCTTATCTTTATTTAATCCAATTTTGTGCGTGTATGCACTGTTTTAATACATAAGCACTTACATGTTAATCAGTAGTTTACTTGTGTATTATATTTAATATTGCTCCACAAACCAGTACTTTAACTAACAGATAGTTGCTTATTAACACAGCTCATTCCTCTCAGAAGCCGACTCACTAAAATTGCAACATTTTATCAGTCATTTTAATCATTTTCTTGAAATTCAAGTACATGACATATTTAGGATTGCCAGTTTCTTTTATTATACTTTTATGGCTTTATGTGGCAGAATTCAGTGTCTGCAATAATTTTTTTTTACAGATTTTTACACATAGCATCCCTGTTGGATTTTAACAATATTAAAAAGGGACAACCTAATAATTTATGTGTGCTTTAATTTGTCATTTTTCCCTATATTTGTACAGTTAGTAATAGTTACTTTTAAATATTATGTACATCATTTATACTAATAAATTGTATTGCATTATATTGTTTGTTGTTAGGTACAATTATTATTGTATTAGTGTTAGTTGTTAATATAGATTCTTTACTGGATTAGCTATTACAATTTATTCTCTGCATATAACTTTAGTTGTGATAAAGTTTTGATCATCTTGATATCTAATTATACCATTAATATACTGTAACTAATACAAAATTAATTTATTAACATTTGCTGGTATCATTATTGGTAAAGTTTTACTAAAGTTTTATATATTTATTACTACTTGCACACCAATGAGGAAGTGGCCAGTTTTTTTTTTGTAAATATTCAACAAATGAGTTTATTCTGATTCCCTGATGGAAAATCTTTTCAGAAACTGGAAACCATGATATTTTTGACCTGTAAATGTTTTTTGTAGGTTTTGTATTGTTTACACTTTTTCCTAATTTTTAATATATATATATACATATATATGTGCTTTCTTATTAGAACATATGTTTACTTTTACATCCATAGAATTGAAACCATCAATTATTTCTGCTGTTTTTTTTAATAAGCTTTCTCTTATATTACTTTTTTGAGGATCAGATTCCATATTCCACAAATGAGGAAATTATTCATAAACATACCATTTGCATTTTGTTAAGAATAGCGTAAATGTGCATTGGTATAAACTGGAATGACATTGTTGCATATTGCCAGCAACACCATAGTGACTGGCCTGGGCGCCAGATTATTGTCAAGTCAATGATAATTCAGTATTCAATTGATTACAATATTATTGCTTACTTTAATTTTTCTAAATTGCTGTTTTTAATTTTATTTTAAAATGTATTATGCAATAATAATCAACGTATACTATACAAAAAAAATAAACATATATAAAAGAGATATAAAAAATTAACATGAGGAAGTAAAATATTATAAGCCTATAATTTAGAACAGTAATAATGTAGAATAATACAAATATGAAGGATAATTTATTATTCAGGCGCCATAAATTTCCCAATACATTGAAGAATTTTTTCAAATAAATCTTCATTTAGATACATACCACTGCCGCCACATATCTTCAACCAAGTACAAATCTATCATCAGTTGACTTATTCCCCAATGTTTCTTTTTCTGATTTTTGGCATTTGCCCGCATTCTTTCAATTATTTGAGCTTGGGCTCAGGTTTGCGGCTCAACAAAATGTGTGATTCACCATCTGGTGTAGGGTAATGCTGCTGGAAAGCACCATACGCTGTGTCCATTCATCTGACAAAACAGTAGTCCCTGGAGCAATGTATTGTCTGATGATAGGCAACAAAGTTTGTGGGGATCTGGCTGGCATTGCTATGAGAAAACTATCTTGTTTATCGGCAAATTCCGCCAAACACCCATTGATGAGACAGTACTATTCCTCTATTATATTTTCTCTTAGTGAAACAAGTTTTGTCAGTTTCACCAATCACAAACTGATTTCTGTATTTAGTAAATTGTCTTCGCACACCTCATGCATATAAAACTGTTCCAATTGACAAATTTGTTCTGGTTCATTCCCAGTTCTTGATAGAATTTGATTGCAATGTATTCTTTACTCTAGCACTAAACGAATAACACTGCAGTTTGAAAACAACTGTAATTTGACGAGCCATGTTACATGTCTCTGTTGTTTAGACTCACGACAGTCTTTTTTGGAACAAATTCAATACTCTTTATCTCGAGCATATAATTTCATTTCTTTCCCATTAGTACATAAGCGTAGACTGTGTAGAACACCTTTGTTTTTCAAGGATTTAATACCTGTTTCATTATTGTGAATGTGACAGTAAATTTATTTTAACAAATTAAAATTACGTTTTTATAAAAATAATGACAATGAGTAATGGCTTCAAGCTAGATGAATGATTTCTAAGGAATGAAAAATTGTATACTCGATTCTCTTTAAGTTTCTGTTATAAACAAACCATGTGACGTAGACTATCTTGAAAGTATGCATACCAAATATGTTTCCATATTTTTTGATTTGTAATCTGATTTACATTTCTTGTTTTCATTTGGTGTCAACTGAATTGAGTTATTTACGTTTTAATTACATGGCAGCGATACTTAGTTATATCACTGTTAACAAAAACATTATAGATGATAAATTATTATATAAATGTTTGTGAGGATTAGCAAATTCAGTTACCCAGTACATATTCTATTAATACAGTTGCTCATGCAGTAAAATCTCGCAATTACAAAACAACAGCTAGGATAGAACTTATGATGCTGAACTCTATTAAATAAATAAATTATGGCACAATGGTGGCAATAATGATGTGCCATGCAGCTATGATGTCATTCCATCATAACCCCAAGGCACATTTACATTATTCCCAACAAAATGCAAATGCTGCCACTTAATGGAAGAAAATCCAAAAATGAATTTTTTTTTTAACTATTCCACTTTTACTTATTTTAAAATTAAAAAATCTGAACATAAAACTATTAAAAGCATTGTTTACTGAAAACCAGTACCAATAACAAGTTTACTTCAGCAAATTTTGTTAATCACTGTCATGATTTTATTACTCGCAAGTGAAATTTCAGTATGCAGAGAAAAACGTTTATCAATGGACGCAAATTATAATTTCCAAGTGGATCCGTCTTTAATACACATTTTAATTTTAATAACTTTTTTACTAAGAATATCTCTTCAAAAACAATTTTTAGGTTATTTCATATTTTTGTTTTGTAACTTTATCTTATTAATCAGTAAGCCCATGAGGAACATGTGATTAAATATTACAATAATTTTTTACTATTAACAAATTTGTATTGCATAGATTTTATTGCAGTGAGAGAAATACAGTAAAATGAAAATAAATTACTAAATAAGTTATTTACTAAAATTTAGTAATTTTTTATTAAATTATATTCATCATCCAGTTTGTATAAGCATTCTCCTTTACATGACAAAATCTTAATTTCATTATTTTGCAGAAGTTGATATAATTAAACTAAGATTAATTAATTTAGCTGTTTAGTTCAACAAAAAAAATTACCATTGTAAAATTAAACCCCATTTAATCATGATTATCTATATCAACTAAATTTAGTATTGTACTGTCTTTTATGTAAAAATAACAGTAAAGTTTTACTTTTTGCTACTCTTAATCAAAACTTTTTAACTTGCTCAAAAGTTTTAATGGAAGTGATCAGCTCCATTTTTTATGTAGAACAGCCCTTGTAAATCAGCCATTTTGTGGATTCATAGACCAGAAGTATTTTCAGGAAAACAGAAAATTTAACATCGCATACTGTTTAGGCCAGATAATATTCTAATCATTTCATGATCTTTTCTATACTGAAACACGAATCTGGTAAATTATTAATTAAAACAATGGCAGGTTGCTTCAATTGGCTAGAAAAGAAATGCAAAAAATTTAGTTATATACTATACATATTACTCCTGTATACATCATGGTATAAAAAATATTAAACCTCCCTCTACCTACAAAGTACAGTAGGTGTAGGAAGAAAAGTTTGAATAAAAATTGTTCTTTTATTTATATTAGTTGTTTATTTTTTATACTTATTTAGGTGACTGAATTACATAAATAATTATTTCTTTGAATAATAAAATTATTACTCTTATTATTTCTTTCCTATGAAAAGATATTGTAGCCGTTTAATTTTAAAAAAAGTAACTCAAAATATAATTCATTTCTTCAATCTGATTTTCATTAAACTATTTTTTGCAGTGATAATTGCTGCTTTCATACTTGTTTAACATCTTGTTGGTTCCTGGTAATTAAAGTATTCTACAGTCTTGGTTGTTAGAGGAATGGTGTAATTGATTGTAAAAGTTTACTTGAGTAATGAAGATTGTATCTTCTTGTTCATCATTTGTAAAATATGCCATATTCTATAAAAATTGTTTGTTCAGTATCGCTAAGATCATTGAGTTCATAATCACTGACAAGATTTTGCATTAATAAAACCAGTTACTTTTGAATTCTTTTTTGAACAAAAAGTGAATAATATTAATGTATTTATTTTCCTAAAATAGTGTAACAACGTAATAAGTAGTAGTAAGACCAGTTCCTAAGTGTCTGGTAGATATAATTTTATTTTATATAGTCTTGCACTTTGCATCTGACATTAAATCGTGGAAATGCATACAATACTTCAGTAGATGTCTCCTATTAGTTCGGTAACTTTTGACAGCAGCTAGAAGATCAGCAGGCACCTTTGTTAACCGCAGAGGGCTGGATGGACGTGCAAAATTTAAAGATTTCTGTGCCCAAGATGAAGTAAATGCTTCTCAAAGGTGCAGACAAATTATCGTACAGTCAGAACCCCCCACATTAAGTATAAAGGCTGTGTAATCAGCTGAGTTTGAGTTCATAAGTACCTATGTGTTATGTTTGATGAGAAGTTGCTGTTTAGCTGTCACATTAAGCAAGTAGCGGTGGACACAGTCTCAGTGATGCACAAACTTAGGAGGATTGCCCGGAAAGACTGGGTTTTCAGGTCATCAAATGTATTTGGTGTACTGAGGTGTCTTTGAAAGCATGACTCTTTTACGCGGCACCCGTTTGGGCGCATAGGTTGAATATGAATAGAGCACTTGTTCAAAATTTAAGGATTGCAAAGCCTTAATTGTATGCACTGGTGTTTTTAAAACAACCTCCTATGAGGCTACCATTGTATTGGGGAAGGCTCTCCCAATCGATTTAGTGGTGAAAGTTCGGGCAGCCATGTGCAGGTGGCAAAGAGGCAGGGAGGCCAAGGTATTTGGTATGCAGTTACCAAACCTTGTACCAAGGTATTTGGTACAGGCCGGGCCTGTACCAGATCGGAACAATGATCTCAATGCACCGGTTCAAAATTTCGTTCAGTTGCCCATCTCTCACCTTCATAGGAGGCTTTACAACCTCGCAATGGATGGATGGCAGCAAGAATGGCATGCCAAGACTAAGGGAAGGTCTTTGTATAGATTTATACAAGACTTGGGGGATGGTATGCATCTCCTTTGTTTTTAAGGGCAACGGGTGTCCAGGTGCACTCCAACTGCATGAACTTGAACGAATATCTTTCCAGTTCTGCCTGGCAGCTGATGAGTTGTGCATCTGCGGGGAGGTCCAGTCGAACAAACACATGATGTTTGACTGCCCAGCTCTTGGGAGGCCAGAACTTAGACAAGGGGAAAATTGGCAAGTCAGTGTGGTGAGAGCCTCAGTGTCGGACCGTATGGGTGTTCCTTGATGCCGTTGCGTTGTTCAATCAGCATCAGTCGATTTTCAGAGAAAAATTACTCCTACCATGCTGCTGTGGTAAGCTACCTGAGAGTGATGGCTGGCCACCAGCCAATAAAGCTCAAAGAGCTTTAATATGGTGAACAGGTAGTTGCTGGCATTCAGCGACCTAGGTGTGGCAGCAAATTGCTGTCTTAACATATAAATTAATTTATTGAGTGTCATATATATATATTAAAAGTGAGCGGTGGGATACAAAGTGAGTGGTGTGTGGCACCACGCTTCATTAGCTCACACAATTAGGTTAACTCCAGGAGTTAGTTAGGGCTGGTCGCTTAACTGATTTGAGGCTCAGTAGCCGTTTGTGGCACAGACATTTGGTCTTATGCTTTAAGGCAACCGAATGCGGTGGTGGTGGTGGGAGAAATGCCATTCAAACCAACATGTCCAAAAAAAAATACTTCAGTAGAACTTAGTCTATCCGTTACTGACATTTTGAAGAGGTGATCGTACAGCTAGCTACTCATAATTGCTCTCAGAATGCCACCTCCACCTGACTGATTAGTAGCACCTAATTAAGGAAGTTTATTACCAGAATGGAATATGACTTTAAAAGAATTTTTTTCATTTAATTTTCATGGTTTTCATTGTAGTTGTACTAAAAGCATATTAATGTATTATCTCCTTAAACCAAATGCAATTAACTTAATAAACATGACAAAAAATAAATACTTAGCCAACTATTGGTAATTTTTAATTTTTTTTACAGGTTATGGCAGACACAAAGAAGAAAGTGGCTGCCCCTGGTTCCAAGGGTGCTGGCAAAGCTGGAGCCAAGAAAAAGAATCCTGATAAGGAAAAGTTGAACAGAAGAAGTTTAGGGAGCGGTATGTACAAGTATGGTCGAAGGGGACATAAAATAAGTGTGTGGACATTTGCTGGTAAAAGAAACCCTAAGAAAGCTAAACCCAAGAAGAAGTTGTTTGTAGAAAAACCTATTAGCGGAGAGAAAAATGGAGAAAAACGTATTGTTAGCCTGGTCAAGAAGACTAAGTCTTACCCTACAACAGATAGAATCAGGAAACATCCTGCGAAGAAATGTTTTAAAGAGCACAGACGCCATTTACGTTCAAGTCTTGTTCCAGGAAAAGTAGTTATTCTGCTTGCTGGTATTCACAAAGGTAGAAGAGCTATTTTCTTGAAGCAGTTGAAGAGTGGGTTACTGCTCATCACTGGACCTTTTACATTGAATGGTGTACCAATTCGACGAGTACACAAATCTTACGTCATCGCTACATCAACACAAATTGATATGTCAAAGGTAGAAATACCATCTAATATTGATGATGCCTACTTCAAGAGAGTAAAAGCAAAGAGAGCAAAAAAAGAAGACGGTGACATTTTTGTTTCAAAGAAAGAAACTTACAAGGCATCTGATCAAAGAAAGGCTGATCAGAAGGTGGTTGATAAACTCGTATTGAATGCAATAAACAAGACAAAAGGCTACAGATTACTTCGTAAATATTTGTGTACCATGTTTGGTCTTCGAACTAATATGTACCCACACAAAATGAAGTTTTAATTTTTTTATAATGTGTATTTAAGTAATTGAATTACACATATAATTATTATTTGATTTAAAAATAATAATCATATTTGTAATTATTATTCCATTGAATAAAAAATTTATGGAAAGAACTTTTTATGTTTAATTTAAAGATTTTTAACCCTTTAAAAGTATAATGTATTTCATTTCTCCAATTAAAATTTCATGAAACCATTTTTTGGAGGATGTTATTTTTTCATTGTTTAGAAATGTAATTTTTTTAAGTGATTGTATTTGTTGTCATCATTTGTTCTTGTTAGTTTACAGTTTCATTTTTTAGACAGTATAACAAAAATTTAATTATTGATTGAATTACTACTTTATTAACAAGCATAAAAATTGCAGGAAAGTTGGGGACATAGCTCTATTATGTCCAGCAGAGTTGTGTTCTCCTTAGGAATAGAATTAATGTAAGAAAATGAGAATAAAAAAAATTATAATTTTTTTACTGTGAGAAGAATGAATAATTTTGATCTTTAGGTAAAGTTTACAAACACTATATTTTGACTCTTTTACATAACTTCTTATGCGGTTTCATTTTTTATCATTTCATCTGCTGTTTATTTTTTATTTTATTTTTAAGCAGAGTTCCTTGCATAGACTACTGTTATTGTGTAAATGGATTTAATTTATTAAAGTTAAATTTAGTTGATCTATATAATGTATATGTATAAAACAATATATCATTACATGCAATTTGAATTATATTATTACCAAACATAAAATGATGGCTTAAAAATTTTCTGTTTATTGTTGAAATGAAATATGTTATATTTTATTCCTTGAAAAATGTTATTTTTGCCTTTATAATAAAACCTCATTAATCTGGAATAATTTATGAATGCAGTTGTCCATATTAAATTAAACATACATACATTCATACCATATGAATGTCGGCAAATTCATTAATTTTTTTGTATCCGAAGTATCTTTAACTATGGAATATTTTGATCCTTATATAGGAGTAGTAATGATTGGGTAGGTTGGATGCCTAATAAATAGTCACATTTGGCTGGTAATTATTCCTTGATCTATACAAGTTTTCTGTGACTGGGTTTTTTATAAGTGATTTTTACTGAATTATTCCTTTAAAACACTATTTGTCTAGAAATGAGGACTAATAGGTTCTGCTAAACATCAATGTGGTTTTTGGATGTGTTCTACCATTTTCAGATTTGATGGATTTTTAAATTTTAGGTATGTATCCTTTTAAAAAATATGGCATCTCAGTTAAGCATTGTTGTAAGTGGAATGCTTGTGTTTACGAACTAGTTTGCTTTGTATAATTAGTTCAATCTAATCTACACCCATGCATGATAATGGCAGCACTGTTTCTTCCTTACATCTGGAGGTTTTAGATACACATCCTTATTGGGCTGGCATTTTTCATATGGTACAAAATTAATTTCTAACATAAACAAAGTCAGCTGTAATTGGAAAAATGTTGTTTGGTTTGAATAAATGATTATGTTTGTATATTTGATCAATTGATTGCTAACATAGTTATATCTAAAAAGTTAATTGGATTGTTATGACATTTTCTATACAGTATAATTCATCTTTTAAGTTCAAGATGACAAAATTTGTCTAATCTTTCAGGTTTTAGGTTTTAAAATATCAGTTATGTTGTAATGTATTTTTCAAAATATACATAACACTATGATATGAGTCCAGTGATTTCACACTTATTGCAGTGTAAATTATGAATTGCACAGTGTCTCATATAAAATGCAACCCATCTATGTCAATAGGTTAAATAAAAAAGGCATTTGTAAGTTATTAAATATTTCATTTCCAAACTTTCCAATACCTTAACTTCTAGATTAAATGTTGGAAGTGGCTGCCATCTTCATGAATACATGCTTCCCTTCTTTTCACTTTATTTCTTGGAACTGTTTTCAGAATTGTGGGTTGATATTTAAAACAAGTTTGTTTTATATTGGCCTTCAGTATTCATGATTTATTGCTGTAGGATTTTTCTTTGAGGTGACTACAAAGAAAAAATTTGAATCTTGGTAGCCATAAGCCACACCCAATAACACGATCATGAAAGAATTCGTTAACAAAATCATAAGTTGAATGTGTATAATGTGATGTTGCACTATCATGTTGAAACCAGCAGTATAGATCTTCCACTTCCAAGAGTGCAATGAATTGCAGTAAAATATTCTGATATTGCACTCAATAACTCTCTTCTTCTTCTTCAGGGTGTAATTGTATTTCATAAAACGCACGAGGATTTACAGCACTCCAAACTTTACTGTTATGGCTGATTATTTAACTGTTTGGTCATAAGTTTAACTTTTTTGTTGCTCGATGAACAGTTTATTTTTGTAAATTAATTTCAGTTTACAAGCACATAATAGATTTTTTTGAAGAGGCTGTTAATTGGTCTTTGATTTCAGTAACTGTGTCTGGCATTTAATACTGTTATTAATCTTTTGTGTTTCTTGTTATTAACAGAACCTTGCTAAATTTAACCACTAACCTTAAAACTGATGTCTTCTTAGGTGCTGGTTTATCACAGTACTTAACGGCAAAAAGATTCTTACACTGAAACCACTGATCTCGTACTAAAGTACGTCAAACAAAAACATTTTCGTGCTGTGAAAACATCACCTTTCTAACAGTGCATTGAGCGTTATGATTTTGTTATGACCGTCTACTGTGTTGGTGTGATGTGTTCAATTGATGAACAAGTCTATACCAGTAAGACATATGAGAGTAGGACAGTAATTCAAAGATTAGAGAAGATGGATTGGTGGGTTGCCTTTTAAATGGAAACCTGTACTTCTGTTTAAGTTAATCGGAAAGTATTATATAGGTGCTGAAAATCCAAATCATTCAGCAAGTATTTTTATGTCGTAAAGATAGTGGTAACACAATAGTTAACAGATTATCAGCTACATATTGTTCAGTGAAAATTAATTATAAAGCACAAAAATGAATTAATTTGGAAAAAAATATTGTTTTTAAAGTAGTTGCATTATATTCTTTTTTGTCCACCAAAAATTTTAGTTTTCTTATATTGTTACTTTAAGTTAATTTGAATACAAAAAACAAATAATATTTTTTTATAAATATTTACTCTAAAATCTAATTTGAGTTTTCTTTTCGGTTTAAAGTGGAAGATTTGTTTTTTGACTTATAAAAATGGATAACAGTTAATAAGGTTTATCAAATAACTAGCCAAAATTTATTATATATTCTCCTGTGGATATATATTTTTTTTTATTTCTGTTTAAATCTAAAGAAAGCTGACGACTAGATTAATAACTTTCTGGGAACGTTATGAAACTGTCTACCAAGAACTGCTACTTAGAGAAAACATGAAGTATGTGGGTAAAGAGTTATAATTTTTTTACTGTGAGTAAAATTTTGAGATACAAATACCATGATAATCATGTCCCCACTCTCTGGCTAACTGTAAAATTAAATTGCATCAATTTCCTGTATTCATTTTTTTTTTTTTTGTCTTCAGTCATTTGACTGGTTTGGTGCAGCTCTCCAAGATTCCCTATCTAGTGCTAGTAGTTTCATTTCAGTATACCCCCTACATCCTACATCCCTAACAATTTGTTTTACATATTCCAAACGTGGCCTGCCTACACAATTTTTTCCTTCTACCTGTCCTTCCAATATTAAAGCGACTATTCCAGTATGCCTTAGTATGTGACCTATAAGTCTGTCTCTTCTTTTAACTATATTTTTCCAAATGCTTTTTTCTTCATCTATTTGCCGCAATACCTCTTCATTTGTCACTATCCACCCATCTGATTTTTAACATTCTCCTATAGCACCACATTTCAAAAGCTTCTAATCTTTTCTTCTCAGATACTCCAAGCGACACTCCAAACATATACTTTCAAAAATTTTTTCCTGACATTTAAATTAATTTTTGATGTTAACAAATTATATTTCTGACTGAAGGCTCGTTTCGCTAGTGCTATTTGGCATTTTATATCGCTCCTGCTTCGTCCATCTTTAGTAATTCTACTTCCCAAATAACAAAATTCTTCTACCTCCATAATCTTTTCTCTACTTTTGTTTTGTATTTGTTTATTTTCATGCGATAGTTATTGCGTAGGACTTCATCTATACCATTCATTGTTTCTTCTAAATCCTTTTTTCTCTCTGCTAGAATTACTATATCATCAGCAAATCGTAGCATCTTTATCTTTTCACCTTGTACTGTTACTCTGAATCTAAATTGTTCTTTAACATCATTAACTGCTAGTTCCATGTAAAGATTAAAAAGTAACGGGGATAGGGAACATCCTTGTTGGACTCCCTTTCTTATTACGGCTTCTTTCTTATGTTCTTCGATTATTACTGTTGCTGTTTGCTTCCTGTACATGTTAGCAATTGTTCTTCTATCTCTGAATTTGAACCCTAATTTTTTTGAAATGCAGAACATTTTATTCCATGCTACGTTATCGAATGCCTTTTCTAGGTCTATAAACGCCAAGTATGTTGGTTTGTTTTTCTTTAATCTTCCTTCTACTATTAATCTGAGGCCTAAAATTGCTTCCCTTGTCCCTATACTTTTCCTGAAACCAAATTGGTCTTCTAACACTCCTTCCACTCTCCTCTCAATTCTTCTGTATAGAATTCTAGTTAAGATTTTTGATGTATGACTAGTTAAACTAATTGTTCTGTATTCACATTTATCTGCCCCTGCTTTCTTTGGTATCATGACTATAACACTTTTTTTGAAGTCTGACGGAACTTTCCCTTTTTCATAAATATTACACACCAGCTTGTATAATCTATCAATCGCTTCCTCATCTGCTCTGCGCAGTAATTCTACAGGTATTCCGTCTATTCCAGGAGCCTTTATGCCATTTAAATCTTTTAATGCTCTCTTAAATTCAGATCTCAGTATTGTTTCTCCCATTTCATCCTCCTCAACTTCCTCTTCTTCCTCTATAACACCATTTTCTAATTCATTTCCTCCGTATAACTCTTCAATATATTCCACTCATCTATCGACTTTACCTTTCGTATTATATATTGGTGTACCATCTTTGTTTAACACATTATTCGATTTTAATTTATGTACCCCAAAATTTTCCTTAACTTTCCTGTATGCTCTGTTTATTTTACCAATGTTCATTTCTCTTTCCACTTCTGAACACTTTTCTTTAATCCACTCTTCTTTTGCTAGTTTGCACTTCCTATTTATAGCATTTCTTAATTGTCGGTAGTTTTTTTTTACTTTCTTCATCACTAGCATCTTATATTTTCTACGTTCATCCATCAGCTGCAATATATCATCTGAAACCCAAGGTTTTCTACCAGTTCTCTTTGTTCCGCCTAAGTTCGCTTCTGCTGATTTAATAATTTTTTTTTAACATTCTCCCATTCTTCTACATTTTCTACCTTATCTTTTTTACTCGGACCTCTTGCGATGTCCTCCTCAAAAATCTTCTTTACCTCCTCTTCCTCAAGCTTCTCTAAATTCCACCGATTCATCTGACAACTTTTCTTCAGGTTTTTAAATCCCAATTTTTCATTTCATTATCGCCAAATTATGGTCGCTATCAATGTCTGCTCCAGGGTAAGTTTTGCAGTCAACGAGTTGATTCCTAAATCTTTGCTTAACCATGATATAATCTATCTGATACCTTGCAGTATCACCTGGCTTTTTCCAAGTGTATATTCTTCTATTATGATTTTTAAATTGGGTGTTGGCAATTACTAAATTATACTTTGTGCAAAACTCGAGAAGTCTGTCCCCTCTTTCATTCCTTTTGCCCAGCCCGTATTCACCTACTATATTAACTTCCTTGCCCTTTCCAATGCTTGCATTCCAATCTCCAACTATTATTAAATTTTCATCTCCTTTTACGTGTTTAATTGCTTCATCAATCTCTTCGTATACACACTACCTCATCATCATCATCATGGGCGCTTGTAGGCATATAGACGTTAACAATCATTGTCGGTTTAGGTTTTGATTTTATCCTTATTACAATGATTCTATTGCTATGCGTTTTGAAATATTCTACTCTCTTCCCTATCTTCTTGTTCATTATGAAACCTACTCCTGCCTGCCCATTATTTGAAGCTGAGTTATTATTCTAAAATCACCTGACCAAAAGTCGCCTTCCTCTTCCCACTGAACCTCACTAATTCCTACTACATCCACATTTATCCTATCCATTTCTCTTTTTAAATTTTCCAGCCTACCAACCTTTTTAAACTTCTAACATTCCACGCTCCGACTCGTAGAATGTTATTTTTTAATTTTCTGGTGACCCCCTCCTTAGTAGTCCCCACCCGGAGATCCGAACGGGGGACTAGTTAACCTCCGGAATATTTTACCAAGGAAGGCGCCTCCATCATTGCTATATGAAAATGCAGAGAGCCACATTTTCTTGGAAAAAAAGCAGCTGTAGTTTTCCATTGCTTTCAGCTGCGCAGTACTGAGTGATGTTGATATGGCCGTTTAAGTCGTCCTGACTCACGCCCCTAACAACTACTGAAAGAGCTGCTGCCCTCTTTCAGGAATCATTCCTTAGTCTGGCTCTCAAAACAGATACCTCTCTGATATGGTTGCACCTTCGGTCCAGCTACTCTGTATCACTGAGTACTCAAGCCCCCTCACCAACGGCAAGGTCTCATGATTCATAGATGAGATTCATGATTTATCGTAAAATATTTCATAGAAATCAGGTAATCTAGCCAAATAATAACATATGGCAAAAAATTAGGTTTACTCCTCTTCCCTATCCCTGAATAATATTGCCCAAATTTGTAACAAACGTCATAAATTTATGACATACTAATTTAATAGAACCATGTAATAAGTACAAGAATTTGACATGTCAGGAAAAAAATAATTTTTTGCCCCTTACTCTTAGGGGATTTAAATTAAACCAAACAGAAAGCACCTTGTATACCTGAGACGATGCAGAAAAAATGAACCCTTGTGAGCAATCTTGACCTGAAATCCATAAGGTCTCTATATCTCCCTTGATTGCGGCCAAAACTAAATTGCTTCTAAGCCCCATGTACAGTAATCGTTTCAAATTTGAAGATATGAAGCAAAAACCAGCCAAACATATATTATATTCTAGAAATCCTAGCTCTTTATACTGCAGTCTAGAAAAATGGAAGCGACTATTATCTCATGTTGGAACCAGCAATAACAAAGTTAAGTACAGGAAAACTTTAGGTGCTAGTCAAGGGGTTATACAACATAGTTTTTGTTGGTTAAATTATTTGTATGGCATCTGTGATTAAATTATTTGGGACAAACTTGTCCCAAATATCATTGATAATAATCGGTGCTACACTGTCTTTAACTATAATAGATTTAACCAAACAATTAGATAGAATTTTAAGGATAATTGAAGAAAAAGGTAGTATTATCAAAGTCTGTTTTTAATAATGCATTTAATAAATTACATAAAGACAGAATTAAGTCTGCGGTAAGATGTCCACAGTAATGTTTTTGTAGTTGCAGGTTATCTTTGTAATAGTATGCGTTAGTGAAAGCACAATTTTTCATCCGTCCAAATATCAGTTTATAAAGTAATGATATAAAAACAACTCCATGGACTGAAAAGAGATCGTCTTACATTCACATGTACAAAAGCTTCAGGTATATAGGGTTGAAATTATTCCATTGGCCTCAGTGCTATATTATATGAATGTTTTAAATAATACTTCAACATTGCTTCTTGCTATCTACATCGAGCATTACATTCTCAATGTGTAAAATAACCTAATTTCAAAAAAAAGCTTGAAACATCTTTCTCTTTTTAAAATACTTTACAAGGGAAGTAGTTTAAAAATATTTAAATTAATCCGACACTTGTGAACAAGAAACAATACATTCATATATTAATGCCAGCATGCTAATGTTAAGGAATATAATCTGACAATAAAATTACTCCTGCCAGCCTCCCAAGAAACCTGGGAAAAGTTACTACTTTTGCAAGTTGCAATGTGTAGGGAAAACCGAACAGCTAAAACGGTTTTATTTAGAATTTTTGTTTGTCGTTATTTTTAGGTACGTATCCTGCATGGGACTTTCAACTAATATTAGTCGGACCTCTTGTTTCGTAATTACAAGTTTGTTTACCTCGTTATAGTTGTTTACGAGTTGCTACCCGTCCCATTAGTTGTTTTTATTTTAAGGAATAAACAATCTGGTATTTGGAATCTTTTTGAGAACAATTCTCCAACAACAATATGTAAATTATCTACAAAACACTTCAAATTTAAGAGAATACCGAAAACACGTAGGAGTTCACAAAACTGTAATTGTACCACTACATACCCAACCTGATTTTGAAATCACTGAATGTTTGGATGCCTGGGAGAGTCGAGAAAAATGTTCAAATAGGGAGGATAATCAGTTTATGGCATCCACGTCTACTTCCATTATTTATGTCATCTTCTAAATTTTTTAATCCAGTTGTTTCTGCAATACAAATGTAAAGAAAGATTTATTATCAGTAAAGAAAGTTAATTAAATTCATAATTTAGCAGCAGAAATGATTTTCAAAGATTTCCAGCACCTGTGTTGTAGAAGATGAAGGGGTTTGAAAGATTGTTAAAAGAACTCGACCCACGCTATACGTGGAGAATATTAATGAATTCTATTATGCCAAACATTTATAAAAATGCAAAATCAATGGTTCAAAACATATTGGACAAAATTTCTCTCTAACAATGGATGTTTTGACATAAAAAATACGGTTTCTTTTCCGACCCTCTCTTTTTCTCTTTAGCCTCCGGAACCACCGTGAGGTATTACTTCAGAGGATGATATGTGTGAAAGTAAATGAAGTGTAATTTTGTACAGTCTTAGGGTCGACCGTTCCTGAGATGTGTGGTTAATTGAAATCCAATCGCTAAAGAACACCGGAATCCACGATCTAATATTCAAATCCGTATAAAAGTAACAGCCTTATTTCTTTTCTGACAGTAACTAGTCATTTTTTTGAACCAGAACGGGATGAGTTAATATCATTTGTTTTATGTACAAAACATTTGTATGAATGAAAATCATACAGGCCAATATTTGGCCGAAAAATTAAAAGTTTTTCCAGAAATGAAATATTAGTAGTGATTTCGGATGGGTGGTGCGCTAATAAGAAATGTGCCGAAAAAATTTTAGGTCTTCCTAAATTCCTTAGGTAGCTCATGTGCTTAATCTGATGCGATTTCACAGTGTGATGAGCTACCAGATTTAATTAAAACATTTAGAAATATTCGCATATAAGCATAATGTAGTTGCAGCTGATAAATTAAGACTATACAATCACAAATAAGGGGAAAAAGAATTGAAAGCTGACGTTACAAGGTGGAATTCAACGCCTGTAATGTTTAAAGGATTAATTGAACTAAAGGAACTCCTGTCAGCTGCACTTGCAACGTTGCCGAAAAGTCCACAATCTATAACAAATGTTCGATGGGATATTTTAACCGAATGTGTAAATTTAGTTAAACCATTCGTGGTTATTAAAATAGAGATATCTGCCAAAAATTATTCCCCTTATTAGAGGAATTGTACATACAGTTAATCAGAAAACTGTGACGTCTTCCATAGGTGAAAAATTAAAAATAACTTTAGTTTGTGGGATTACCAACCGCTTGGGAAACGTGGAAAAAATAAAATTATTCCATCCACAACGCTTCTAGATCCACTGTTCAAAAAAACTGCTTTTGAGAATGACAGCAACTTAAAAGATGCGGTAGATCCGTTGACAAATGAAGTATCTTTATTATTAAAACCAGCTGAAGAACTGGATGGAAAAGGCCCAATAAACAGCAAAAGACATCGGATTTATGGAATATTTTACAGTAAAGTTCAAGAAATTTCGAAAAGTGTGAAATCTATCTAATCTTTAATTAATCTGAAGAAATATTTTGAGTTACCGTATGAAGACAGTCACGCGAGTTGTACAAAATTTTAGATGAAACATATGTTTCATCTAAAAGTTGTCGCTATATAGCGACGTTCCCAAACTACATATTAACTACAAACATTTACACATTTCTGGGACCTCTGTATTGACCGAAAGAGTTTTCTCCAAGCTACGCCAAATTCATTCGGAGAGAAAAAGCAGGCTGAAACAAAAAAATGCTGACAGCTAATTTTTTTAATAAAAATTTATAGAGATAGATAACTGCAGAAATACCCGTTTTCATGGTAATTTATCTAAAAGCTAAATTTATGTTTCTTCTTATATTTTTAATGTTATTTCTCGTATTTGAGTAAGAAATAAAAACTTTTCTCATTGCCTTCTATTCAGCTTCATAGCTTCTAAGATACTTTTACTCTATTTATCATAGGGAACGACTATATAATTAAGATCATTTCTTTTAGAGAAGAAACTATGTATCATCATTATAAGACTGTAATAATTACTGAACAGCAACACATGAATCCCTTACTATAAGAAACAACGCGTTATACATGCTGTCTCCATTCGGCAGAGGAAATCGAGCAACAAGTAAATCATAATTGAGATCAATCTAACACATATAAATAAAACTGAAATTAACATACTTAACCAACTTCCGCTTTTTTTTTAAATTTATAAGATACTGTTATTTTATATTATAACTTCTTGCAGGTACATACTGACACTGTATTGTAAAGAATGAAATTCCTACTATTGACAATGAATTTCAAATGTTTGTCTGATTATGAAGGAAACGATGTATGATCTATCAGTATCGCTTTGTATTTCAAGCAAATAGCAATACTCTAAGGAAGAATGACCTTTGTTGCCAATAGGCTTGATTTGATTGAGGTAGTTAGAATTTGGGTAGAGCTGTTTTTTTTAAATATGAGCATCTTCCCTCTGGATTTTAGATATAACACACTAAATATTTCTATTTCATGAAATTTCCTATTGTCAGAGATCGAACTCAGAACCTTTATGTTACTAGTTGATAAATGGTACTTAAGATCCTATTTGATAATATAATAGAGGTGGACCACGAAAAAGTAGCCCCGGCCAATTGACGCAGGTAACTTGCATTTGTTATACCGTGTATACAAGTGTTTAGCTGTTGGTGGAGACCGTTATCAACATTACTCTGAAAATTAGTATAGGTATGTTAGTTCTTAATATAGATCTTACAGAGGTTAGTGTAAACGTTGGCTGGGCTACGTTTTCGTGGTTCATCTGTTTTAGTAGTCATCAAATCTTAGTATTGGTTTGTTTGATTATTTTTATAACATGTAACATATTACACTATATTAAAGGAAGAAGAATAAAAAAGAAATTACGTATTTTTAATTCAACGTAAATAATTTTTATCAAAAACTGATAAAGTTAGTCATTAAAGCTTGTAGTATTTTGTCTATATTATACCATAAACAAACGACGTGAATAATTTATGTTTTTAGTTATTTTATTTTTTACGGTTGAAAAATTGAGAATAATAAATTGTCATTGTAATTAATATAAACAGAATTATAATAAAGAAATTAAACAGAATTATAATAATAAAGAGTTTAAATCAAGTTTTGTATTGTATGTACGGCCTAAATATAAAAAGATATAATGAAATGGTGAATTTAATGAATAGAAAGCGTAATTATTGCTGTGGATGCTATTACAACTAATAGACAATAGTATATACTAGATACTGTGAGCAATTAATCTCATCCTCATTGACAAAGTAGGGGTTGAACAACCATTGTGACGGTCTGACTACTCACACATGTCACAGTATTGTTGTTCGATAATCGCATTTGTGTGGATTCTGTTGATACACACAGTATTCCCCATCTGCTATTGTTTGGTCACGCCAGATTACTCTGAACGACAAAAACTGACAGAATATCCATCCGTTGCTTTGCCTGCAAGAGAATCCGATAGCTCGTTTCGTCCCGCATACTTCCCTCCTCTTTCTGTACGAAATAAATCCCTTCAAATAAATCGATGATGCTTCGTTGCATTACATATGACAGTAAAATATAAAGCGGTACGTAATTTATATTCAGTTAACTAAAACTTTGTCGGTTTATTCAGATGAATTTAATATAGATACTGTTTTTCAAAGAGTCGACTTGGACACCTTAAGTGATTTCATCCGTTTTTGTAACATTCCTCCACAGATTACGCGTTAATTAAACTTTTTAAAAAAATCTGATACGTTCATCCTATTACTTCCGATAGAAAAGAATTTAATAGTTATTTTTTACGTTAATTTATCTATTTAATGTGCACTAGTACGTGTAGACGTCATCTTCCGTGCTGTTACAGTGCCACCAACGCCTCCGCATAGGTTCAATAAATGTTTTAGCAAGAAAAATTTGTACAGGAAAATAAATTGATCATCATAAATGTTCAATAATATTTATTGTTTTCTCATACCTTCTAAATTTTAAGATTTTCATAATATAAAAAGTAGTATTTGTATAATTTAAATATTTATGTAATACTTTTAAGTTTTTAAAAGAAAATTGTTTAAAATATATTGAAAAAACAACGTATAACTTTCATGAAAATAATAAAAAAATTGCATATCATTTTGGGTCCGGAATATAATATATGTGCCAAAGCTACGTTAATTTTAATAACTCTTTTAAATGATGAAAAAAATTCGTTTAATAATAAAAAATTAAAAGAGTTAGTGCCAGAAACAGAATATATATTTTTTAGAGATGGAAAAATAAATTTGAAGAAGAATTTTTCTAAAAATATTCATATATAGGTTAAGCTTAACAAACTTGCTTAATTAAAATTTTCTCTAAATCTAACAACCCCGTTTAATAAAGGCTAAATTAAGGAAAAGATATTTTCAAAAATCTTTTCTTCATTTTAGATCCGAGGTGTGTAATTTTTAAAAAATTGTAATATTCCTTCATGGCTGTATGTAAAAAGTACAAATTTTAACATTTTTACTTCTTTGTGCAAAGTAAAGGAAGTATTCTGATCGCGAAAAAATTCGGTTTTCAGATTTCAACGGAAATATCCATTTTGACTAGTTTGGGCGTGACGTCTATACGTACGTATGTATCTCGCATAACTCAAAAACGATAAGCGGTAGGATGTTGAAATTTTGGATTTAGGACTGTTGTAACTTCTAGTTTTGTACCTCCCATTTTGACCGCCATCGACTGAACCAGAAGTGTCAAAAAAAGTCTGAAATCCAAAAAAATTGGATTTTGGACTTTTTCTTAACTGCAGTAATAAGTTCTCATTACGAGCTTTTCAACGAAAGTGGTACTTATTTTTATTGGTTCCAGAGTTATATCCAAATAAAATTTTAATTAATGAAATATTTGGATCTTACAATGGGAAGTCACATCGGTTTAAAACCGACTTTATCTCATTTTTTAACTTTTTCTTTTTTTAATTTAAATGTACTGATTTATTAATAATTATTAACCTGTGATTGTAACAAAAATCTTTACAATAAATAAATAATTCAATAATAACAATAAAAAAAAATATCAGAACTTATTAATGAAATAAAATTCTATGAACATGTAAATTTTATAGGCGAATAAGGAAGTCACGTGGTGTCGACCTCATATTTTTTTAAATATAATTAAATCAAAGAATAGATAAAAGAAAAAAAACATTTAAATTTTAAGAGCTGGGAGATGATTTTTGACAAATATTTTTGGATTATTTATATATGCATTGAAAGTAACAAATATTCTTTAATGAAGTTTTCTCTAAAACGCCTCTGAAGAAAATTGAAATTGGTTTTTTGCGATATCCTCCACCCTCTTAATAGATTAAAAAAATAATAATATCATGATTTCCCCATATGTAGAAATATGTAAACCAAATTCGCAGAAAAGGGAGAAAGGAAAAGGGAATATGGGGGAAAAGGAGAGAGAATATGGTAAAAATGAAAATGGGTAAAGGGAAAATGGAAAAGGAAAATGGGGAAAAGGGAGAAAGGGTAAATGGGAAAAAAGGAAAGGTTAAATTTTGTGAAGTTCCATAATGTTCATTTTGTTAATGTTTTATCAAACTTTCAATTTAATACATATATACTCAAATCTAACAATAGCGAAGCATTGCCGGGTCTGCTATTTAACAATATATTTTTATTATTTAGGTGATTGTTTTCTTCATAAAATAATGAACTATAACCCAAAAGTAGGCACCGGAATGTATCAATCACTAGCGGAAAATCCCGATTTGTTAGAATCAATTTCTAGAATTAAATTTCTAATTTAACTTTCATTATATCAATTTTCATCAGTCAAAAAAAAAATATTTTTAAACAAGAGTTAATCAATTTTGGACACCTAATAATTCCATTCCGAGACGCCGCCCACTAGGGCAACCCACCTGGAGGACCCAGCTGCGAAGGACGTGCCATAGGCACGCCACTGCAGCAGGTAAATTTATGAAAACGATTAAGTAAGATATTTCACTGATACTTTGAATTAAAATACGGACATTTATCTGAATGTTAATATGCTTAAGTTGATGCTATTAGTAATAGGCTATACGCAGTGGTTCCCAAACTTTTACGAAAAAGATCGCGGCGCCTTTTTCAATTCAAATTTTCCCATGGCGCCCCACTCTAAGTAAAAGTACAACTACTCGTAAGTAAAAGATAAAAATAAATAAAACTTATGTATTTTCATTATTTTTTTACTTTATTAACATTAAATTAATAATTATAGTCCTGGTTCAGTTAATTATGAAGCTTTTACAATATTTCGCGGCGCCCCTGTGAAGAAGCCGCAGCGCAATGTTTGGGAACACTGGGCTCTAGTACACGCGGTCAAGGAGTGTACTTGATTCTTTCACATTCTCACGCGAACAATCTTAGGAATCTACACAAAACTTTTAGAAATGCCAATCTTATTAATTAATATGAATATAACATTAGATAGCTACGTTAAAAAAATTTACTATATTTTTTGTAAAATTTCAATTCTATGACATCCATTTTTCCCCCATTATCAAAAATAATACTATTATCAATAATAATATAATAATCTCCACGAATTTGATTAGAATAAAGATGAAAATTCATGTTTATCATATTTAACAGAATCATTTGATCGAAGTTACAAAATTTAGAAACTAATTATTGTTTTCCAATTAGTTATTTAATTTGGTAAAATAATTTTTAAAAATTGAAGAATGATCATAAAACTTTGAAATTTAACAAAAAAACATTGTCTATTAATTTTATCTATTATAAAAAAATTACCTCGTTACCGAGATTCGGAATATTCTAGATTTCTAAAAATAAATAAATTTATTTTTAGGAAACGAGGAATATATTTCTAAATATTTTTGATAAATCCTGATAAAAGTATTGCTATATTTACATTTACATGCATAAACCTTAACAGAATTCTTTATGATTAACAACTATTTTTATTATAACCTTATTTATGTATTAATTTTCTCGCTTATTCTGTAATCATAATAAAAGTATTATAGAAAATCATTCTAAAAGAACTTCATTAAGTTACAGAAATGTTCAAACATTCAACTCTTTACCCCAAACTAATTAAAAAGTCTCAAAAATTAATATTTTTTTAAATATTTTAATTAAATTTAATGAAGAATTATTAAATTTTATCTATAATAAAATTTAAAAATACATTTTTACCCTTATAATATAAAACGAAAAAAATTAAACGGTAAATGTTAAATAAGAAATTAACAAACTCCTATTTTTATAGCGGAGAAGTATTATGACTCAAGAGTAAACCTATTCCTACTCTTTATGCCTCAATTGAACTGTGTATATGTGTGTGTGTGAGAGCGCGCGCGCGCCTATGTATGTATGTTCAAAACATTGGTAAATTTAATAGAAAATTTATAATTCTCCAGCAAAGTCTATAAACATACAAAAACCTTACGCTTAAATTTTAGAAACAGGATTGCTGTGTGGTGTACATTAGAAATATGGTTTACCAATAAATCAGTCGACTTACATGTAATTTTATTTTCAGCACTTGAAAAAAAGTTGTAAATGTGTTTCAATCCATAAAATTTAATAAAAGTATATCACTTAATATAACTATTATAAGGTGTGTGCGACAGATAAAATACAAAGAAAAGAATATAAAACACAGTACTACGCAAAATATTGATGATACATGATGCAGATTTTTTTTAATCGTTCAAAAGGTGTTAAGAAAATTTAATTTTAATAAAATGGAAGTATGTAGAAATTCAACGTTAATTTTTGGGACAAACGAAATGATGAGACCACAAAAAAGTTTTATATTTTTAATTTCTGGAAAAGTAAATTTCGACATTTCATTTTCATTACCTTTTTTTAAAAAAACTTATAAATTTATTTAGAAAATAAATAAATTGTGGATAGAAAGTATACTTTTACAACGCTGTTTATATACCCTATGACGTCACAACGGTATCTGAAGGGGTCGAAAGCTTTCGATAAATATAACTGTTGTGCTCATAAGCCTTCTACCTGATCCCATAAAATATTTTCAGACGTCACATCAGAGTAATGTGGGATTCGATAACTTGATCAACTTACTTTTTATTTTATCACTTTTTTTAATACGTGGAGCTATTAATCAACACCAAGCATTTAGCTGAAGTAATTAATATGTAATATATAAAAATGTTTATATTCGTCATTATGTATGACATAAATCTATGTATATCATTATTTGTGTTATAAAAATTTCTGGGAGAGTTAAGTAAAAGTTTTAAAATAAATTCTCTACTACATTGATAAAATCTACGAAAAATTGATTTAATACGATAAGCTTTTGCTAGTTTATTATAATCATCTATGAATGATAAAAAATATCTTTCACCATAATACCCTACTGTGACATGAGGCCCACTTAAATCTGTATGAATCATTTATAAAATTTCTTTGGCTCATTTTCTCTTACATCAAAAAATTAAAAAAATTAATTAATAACTTCAAATTCTATCTGCGATCAAAATCAATATTTTTGATGGAAAACCTAGTTTTCAAGTTCTACTTTTGTTTAAGCTTTCCAGTTCCGCTATATTTGTTACAATATCATAACCATATGCCTGTTACCAATATCTGTTTCGGTTCAGCCTGGCAGCTGATGAGCTGTGCGTCTGCGGGGAGGTCCAGTCAAATGAACACCTGATGTTTGACTGCTCTGCTCTTGGTGGGGAGGGGGGCAGAGACTGGGCCACCCTAAAACTTAGAGGTCAAGGGGGAAATTGGTCATTCTAAAGCGGAGAGTCAATGTGGCGAGAGCCACATTGTCGGACTGCGTGAGGGTTCCTTGATGCGGTTTCTACATTCAACCGATATCAGTAGTTTATTTAAGGAAAGACTCCTACCGCACTGCTGTGAGAAGCTAACCTAGAGATACATGGCTGACCACCAGCCAATTAAGGCTCCAAGTGCTTTAATATGGTGGACAGGTACTTGCTGGCATTCAGCGACCTAGGCGTCGCAGCGAATTGCTGTCTAGACGAAGTAAATTTTAATTTATGGATGCCATATATATTTTTAATAGTTGAAGGGGTGCGCCTACCCATTTTAGTAAATATATGACAAGTGAGCGGTTGGGATACGTAAGCCGATGTATGGCATCACGCTTATAGGTAAGCTCTAGGAGCTATTTAGGACACTGGTCGCTAAACTGTTTCGAGGCTCAGTAGCCGTTTATGGCACAGACATTCGGTCTTGATGCTTTAGGGTGACCGAATGGGGTGGTAGCGGGAGAAATGCCAAGCAAACTTAAAAATATCATAACCATCTCCTCTATTCTGTTTTTCCTTCTTCCAGCCCTCAATCAAATTTCTGCCACCTGCTCTGAAGCACGGCCATTTATCAATTGGTCTTTATCAGCTAGTGCAGTTACTTACAATCGTTTGTCGTTCACCACACTTGATGAACTTCATCTGTGACAACTGCAACTTGTATTTATTAATTATACAAAATTTGTATAATTATAATAAAATAATAATATGTTATGCAACGGGCCTTATAATACAGTTATTAATGGACGAGTACAAAGTAAGTTACGACACTCACCAAAGCTCGTGTCGTAAACTTCTCAAGAGTGCAATAATGGCCATTATAGAGAGTTGCATACCGTATTTTTTCTACGGTTGGGAAAATATTGGGTATATTGATTTAAATCAATGATAGAATACTTTGTTTACGAATTTTTTTTTTAATTTTTCAAAAAATCCTTGTTCTATTAAATTTCATATACACATTTTTTTTAAATGAAAAGAACGTATAATTTTATTCATTAATAACTTCTGATTTTTTTAAATTATTTTTATTGAATTACTATTTATCGTAAAACTTTTTTACAATCAGAGGTTAATAATTATTAATTATTAAGTTAAAAAAAGGAGATGAAGTTTGATTCGAGCCGTATGTCTCGTAAAATCCAAATATTTCATTAATTAAAATTTTATTTGCTATAACTGTAGAACCGATGAAAGTACGTACCACTTATAATATTGTTGAAAAGCTCTCAATGTGGGCTTATTACTGCAGTTAAGAAAAAGTAAAAAATCCAACGTGTTTTGGATTTTGGGCTTTTTTGGACACTTTAGGCTCAGTCGATTGTAATCAAAATGGGAGGTGCAAAACTAGATGTTACAGCAATTCCAAATCTAAAATTTCAACATCCTACTGCTAATCGTTTTTGAATTATGCAAGATACATACGTACACACGTACCTACAGATGTCACGCTGAAACTAATCAAAATGGATATTTCCGTTGAAATCTGTAAACCGAAATTTTTCGCGATCACAATACTTCCTTTACTTCTTACAAGGAAGTAAAAGCAGCTGATATATTAAACAATACCTTCTTCTGACTGTTCAGCAGTTGAAAAGAGTAGATTTTTGTTTGGTTGAATACCTATATCATAATGAAAATCTGTTTCATGATGACTCATTATAATACAGGTACTGAGTAATACAAACGTTATAATACAACCGTAGGAAAAATTAATAAATAAATGTATGTTATCCATTACTTTATTTCTGTTTGGAGAATTAAACATGTATAAGAAGTTCTCAATCTGTATTAAAAATATATTATTTTAACTTATTTAAACTGATTACAAAATCAGTTTAATCTTTTAAAGAAGAAATACTCATTTAACCGAGAAAATATATTTATTGTTTTAAAAAATAAATAAAATATTTAAAAAGTCTTTAAAAGCGACTTAAATCAGATATTTAAAAGTAATCATTGAATTCACATCGAAAAATAACATTTATATACTTGAAATTTTGATTGAAAGAAAAAAATGAAAAAATATTCTACTTATTTTGAATTTGTAAAACGTTTTTTTTTTAATTCTAAATCAGAATAAATAACTGAAATTGAGTGGAACACAGTTAGTATATGGAATATTGAATTTACTATAAAGAGACGCATTGTGAACCGAGGGTCCCGCTAACTCTATAACAGAATCCCTCATATTACTGGGAGAAAATCTTTCATATATTTTTATCACGGCACCCAACAAATATAAAGACTAAGCCAATACCCTTTATTCCTTTTCTTATAGCGAGAGCTCGTTTTGTGCCGAGCCAATTGAATAAGACGGCTAGAAATTCTCTTTTCTTCAGTCATCCCCGCACTTTTCTTTCTTAACCCCCTTCCTCCTTAACACGATTCTCACTTACTGTCTCCATTCTATTCTTTACTATACCACAATCCTCCTTTCTTTGTATTTCTTGTAATATGCTTTTAGACTATTTATAAAGCTATACTTCTTAGAGTTTTAAATTTATAAAAAACAACTACCCGAATGATTTAATGATTTTTAAGCTGATATAATAATTTGTAAGAGATTTAAATCTTTTAAGTATAATTACGTATTATTAAAAATTATAATAATTATTATTATTGTAATTATTAATATAACATTAATCGTAGTATAAGTTATGAGTATTAGATGAGGCCGTAAATTTCGACCAGTGGCGGCTTGTGTGCAGGCACTGTAGAACAGTAGCACCCCCTATTCCAGTTGATATTATCGATAACGTTTAATATAAGAGTCCTTTTTTCTTTAATTATTTTTTTATACTTGTACAATATATAATCCTTAAGCTTAATGTCAGAGATCATCCCCCAGTTTATGAAAAATATATAAAGATCTTTGTGTGGAACTGTGCGCTTCACAGTTCCAACGGCGTGGTGTTTGGCTCTTGTGCGCATGCGCACATTGGAAGCTGCACGCAAGACTGCGAGGAAGAGAGAGAACTGTCACTCCCGCATTGCCGACCCTGGCGTGCCGGTGGAAGGTAGTTTTTTTTTACTACGCGTGTGTATGGAACGTTCCTTGTTCGTTCTCTTTTCTAGTTTAGTCGGTGGAAGAAATATGAAAGCGGTTTAGTTTCAGAAGCGGTCTTTCAGTAGTGATCAGAAGATGGAAGAAAGCAGAGTGCTTTGATTGCCAAGTCTGTCCAAAAACAGGCTGGAAGGGCGAAAGAGAAGGTAATTAGTAAAAAATAATTATATATTTGTTTCTATGTACATAGAAATTTAAACTAAGCACCACTGGCCTGTAGTGTTTTTAAGCGGACATTTTATTAAGTTATTATCTCATAATACTAAATAATATTATTTGTATTGACATTTTATTATTTATTGGGTTAATCAGAATACGGTTTTTAAGCACATTGTGCATATATTCTTATATTATATTTTAAGTACGTTTTACCATATTCTTGAATGGAATAAAGTGCAGAATTTGATTGTTATCCTGTTTCGAGTTATTCTATTTGATTAATTTTTTTCGGTTTTTTTATTCTACAGAAAACTTTAACCATGGCCTTGAAAAGCCCTAGAAAAACGTTTTCTGGAGCACCACCCCCCACTAATTTTAGCTACGAGCCGCCACTGATTACTATTCACTTCCTTGTTACTTTATTGTGCAAAAAATATACGGGTCGAATACATAACCTTCGTTTTTGAAGTCGGTTAAGTTGGGCTGTAACAGTACACAAATTGCAGGCTACAACATTAAATGAAGCTGTAGTAGATTTGGGTTAAAAAGTATTTGCTAAAGGACAAGTTTACGTTGCTCTAAGTTCATCAAAAGCTTAGATGGTTTAGCTTAATTGTTTGACATTGCAAGAGACCGTAAAAGACCATGTCATGTGATGAACGTACATAGAATTATAAAATTCTCACTGTTCCTATTGTTGTTGTACATTGTGTGTGTATATATATATATATATATATATATATATATTGGTCTGAAAGGTTTAAAACAAGATCTCTCAATTTTTGATGATTTATTAACGGTGCTGCATATCTTATGTAGAGATTCACATTGCAAAAGTATAACATTATCTAACGTGATGCATACATGTAGAATATCAAGATTCCCATTATCTTTACCTACCCGCCGGATGGCCAAAACATTTTTGTCAATTTTCAGACCAAATTTTTGTGTCTAAAAAGGTTTTTTCAACATCATGGTACTACTGCGAAAAGCTGTTACATCGATTGTAACAAGATTTATCTCAACTGGATTAATAGGAAAAAGGTTATGCGCAAACATAAAAGAAAATATTCGGGCCGAATATATAATCTCCTTTTTTGAAATCCGTTAATAAAGAAACGTGGTCCTTATGACCGTCGGTAAATTTTCTTTTCAATAAATAATTATTAGTAAAAAGATTTTGAACACGTGATGTGTGATTTTAGAGAACTTAGTTTCAAATCCAAATGAACCTAAGTTCTTTAAAATCACACATCACAAAATTATTTACTCAAAATTTTAAATTCAAATCCAGTTGAAAGGTGAATGTTTTGGTAATTGAGACATTGAGGCTTAATGAATTACTTTTTTTGGTGAACCTACTTCAAACTAGACAAGACCAACTGATTAATGCTGACTAACTAATTAGGTCTGTGGCCTGTTACAAGACTGCACAATCTCGAATAAAAGAAAATACTGTTATTAAATACTATTTAAAAATTACACCATGATATTTTAGTTCATTTTATACCACTTCTCACACCATTAATAACAATATGTTCTTCGTTACCTTCATCGTCCATCCATAAATAACCTCACGTGTGTGTATCTGTACATAATCTGTACATTGTCTGGTGGATTTTTTTTAACAATGATGGTGTCAAAATAATTTTTTTTAAATATCTATAACAATGATCAGTGAGCAAGTATGTTTTTTCATTATTCAGTTTTTTTAAAGATTAGATCTTTTCAATTAAATTCTCAAAATAAAAACTTTAAGGAACTTATTCTCAATTTTTTTACCGATTAATTTTAGAGATAACTATCTAAAAGTTTTGAAATTAGAAATACAGAAAAAAAAGCTGGCTAGTATTGCATAACTTTTTTGGCTATGTCGGTCAAGTCATACAATACCTCGCACAGCGTTAATTGCAAAATCTTTCAGATTTCGCCGGGAAGTTTAATATAGCTATACTAAATTAATTAAGCATAATTTTTAAAAAATATTAAACAAGTCATTATATGTTTTTGCATACTTTTTCCTTGTTAAAAAGGTTCTTTTAAAAAGCGTCAAAATGTTTGAGATCGAAAAAAACTATAAACAAAAATTCCGAATTTTTTAAAATTTAGAAGCCTTAGTATAAGGGGTATTACCGAAATAAGTTTAAGCATCAAAATTCCCAAATTTTCAATAAAAATAATTTTTATTTTAGGGTTTCCTTACTCTGTGGGAAAAATTTATTTAATAAGAAATGATTCCTAACAAAAAAAATAATTTAAAAGAGAATTGTATAAAAGATATCGAAAAAAATAAAATATAATTTTTATGAAAGTAACGAAAAAAAATTGCTTCTCATTTTGCGAAGTATCATTTAATAATTTAAATGATCAAGAAAAATCACAAAAACACCTTTAATAATAAGAAATTACAAGAGTTAGTGCCAATAAACAAAAAACTGAGTATATAATTTTAGAGGTGGGAATAAATTGGAAGATAAACTTTTCTAAAAATATTCATACATAAGTTAAGTTTTTACGAATTTGCATAAGTAAAGTTTTCTTTAAATCTAACACCCCTTTTAATAAAAATTAAATTAAGGATAAGAGAATTTTCAAAAAACCTTTTGCATTTTAGGTTCGAGTCTATAATTAAAAAAAAAGAGAAAAAAAGACAGCTGACAACGCAGTTGCAGGAATTTCCCGTCACGCGGCTTTTTTTCTGATGAACATACATACACAACTTAATTTAAAATATTTATCATTTTATTTAAAAATAATATTTTTTGTTTATTTAATTCAATGATTCTAACTATAGCGCGCGCGCATAACGTATTTCATTCGCGCGGATCTGGCGATACTAGCGACCGCTTTAAATATTTTTTTTACATTTTAAATATTATTAATTTATTTAATTCTACCGCTCACCTGTGATGTCACAACATAGGAGACGACTACAACATCTATACATCAGTGCTACACTACCGCTCCTTGTGGTGAGCGGAGGTATTATTTATGCAGTATTCCCACTTAGCCACTAATTTATTTAGAGGATCTTTTGGGGTAGGGGTGCGATTTTGCAAACTTTTTTTTGAAAATATTTTTTAAAAATTATTAACAAATGTGCCTAAGAAAAAAAATTGACCTTAATTAGGCGAAATATCGAGATACTGAGGGTGACCTTGCTCTATATCCTAATGCATCATATATAGAAGTAATCTGACCAAGTTATGTCAAAATCGGTCGACTAATTCTAGAGATATAAGGTAATTATTTAGAATGAGACATCGAACACACACACAAATATATACGAACATCCGGAAAATTTCCATCCGGTTTTTGGTTTTTTTTGGGTTCCTTAGGTGTCAAAGCGTCAAGATCCGATGAAACCGTTTATGCCCAAATTGGACCGATTACAATTCCTTCCCTTCTTAAGCTATACCTCTGCTACAGCGCTAGACGGGAAAGTAAAACTGTAGATATTTCTTCACGGCTCTATGTATGAAATACAAATTTTCAAAAATGTTTTTTTTTAATATTTAAATTGAAAGAGAGAGAGCAAAAGAAAAACACATATTTCAATTTTTAAGAGGTAGGAGTTGATTTTTAAAAAAACAATTGAATTATTTATACGTGTATTGAAGGTAACAAATATTCTTTAATAAAGTTTTCTCTAAAATTCTTCTGAAGAAAATATAAATTGTTTTTTCGCGATATTCCCCAATCCCTTAACGAATTTTGAAAAAAGAATGAATATGATCAATATTCATTATATTGATTCAAAAAGTATGTAGAAATATGTGAGAAATTTAAAGAAAATCGGTTTGGTCAATTCTGAGATATAAAGCCAAAAGCAGTGCAACACATACGTATATGTGTACCACGTTTTTTACCTTGATAAAATAGTTGGACACTAAAACGTAAAGGTTTGCAAAAAACTCAATTCACCATACTTTCCCCTTAAATATAGCTACTCCAACTGAATTCGCCGGAAAAGTATAACTATTTCTTAATAAGTTACTCAGTTGAGGTTAAATACTCTAATTATTAAATTAAATTCAACTTAATTTCCCCACCGGACCGGTCTAGCGATTTTGTCGAATATCAACGGTTTAATAGCTGATTTTCGAAGTTTCTGAGTTGTAATTCTTGTAAAAATTATATAGTTAGCCGGTTATACAGCTTTGAGTACTAGACAGTGGATACCAGTGTAGTTGGGGTTCAATTAACCACACATCTCAGGAATGGTTGGCCTGAGTCTGAACAAGATTACACCTCATTTACATGTTATACATATCACCCTCATCTCATTGAGCCGTGGGGGAGGTTGCTTATTGTTCACTATCGAACAATTTATATTTAATTTGCTGATTTATATTTTTTTTAAATATAGTCTGAAAAATGTACAATGAAAAAAAACATTAGAAACATGAATCTGACTTTAAAAACCGAACTAAACGCCGAAAAATAATAATTTTGCAATGCTTTAAATAGAAATTTAAAGCATTGTATAAGCCAAATTAATAAAATAAAGATAAAAACAAATTAAATAAGGAAATTAAATAAGGATTAATTAATAGTAGTTAATTTTAAATTTGGTGCCAAATTTAAGTATAGATATTAAGAGATTATTTTTGTAAATCGATTATTATTTTACATTATTTGTTTTAATTTTTTTTAATTATATTTACAATTAGATTCTTTTAAGGATTACAACGTAATCATTGATTATTTACATGATATAACTAAACCCTGACACTATATTTTATTTGCAGAGGTTGTGTTTATTCCGTAACTTGACTGGCGAAACCGTTTTTCCGATTTTTATAAATTTTGCAGCAAGGTTCCTTGCTATTAGGAGGAGTAACATGTGGGTAATGATTTTTCATAAAATTCTCCTTTTCAGAATGGCGAAAGTTACCAAATGTGTACTCTCTCCTCTCCTATTTTCACGAATCATTCAAATTTGTTTCTCAGAAATTACGCGTAAAATACTTTTTTCTTTATTCTATCTAACCGACGCTTACCCTTAAGACCGTCTATTACCGTAAAGAATCGTGTTTTTATTAAAATAACATTAAATACTCATAGATTTCCGATATGTTTTGTCGTTTTCCCTTCGGATATCCTATTTACAAACAGAATAAATATAAGCAGTTATCATTTTCACCTTACCTATTTTATTATATTTACTTCTACATTTATTATTGATCGAGCAAAGAATTCTTTGTATGTTTGTTTTTGACGCGTTTACAAATTTTTATTAAATTTTGTATAAAGATTCCTTTAAAATATTTATAAAGATTTTTTATAAAATTTTACTTTTAGAATGAAGCCCATCATAATTCTTAGAATGTAAGCAGAGAGATGGAGAGTAAGTTTCCGTCACCAAGCTTAGACTGCTGAGACTTAATTCATTGCCTCCCCGCCCCGCTCCAATAGACAAGATCTCAACGTAGGGCAGTGTGGGTAATGTTCGTCGACTAAAATATACCTTACTAAATATCATTATTTTTCCATAACATTTTTTATTGTTATTCACAATTATGCCTCCAATTATTTTTTGACATTTGACAAATAAAAGTAACTCCTGTTTTAATTCCCCGTTTTGCCATTGTATTTGTTTATATATTAATGATGTAGTTTCGGATAAACACATTTTCTGTTCTTTGAGTTAATATAAGCCGGAACTACGTATACATAATGAATTTTTTTTTCGAAAATTTTCCTTTTTACTTGCTTGTATGAACTAAAGGCAGTATTGTGAACGCGAAAAATTTCGGTTTTCAGATTTCAATGGAAATATCCATTCTGATCATCCCTGAACCCATTATGACTAGTTTCGCCGTGACGTCTGTACGTATGTATGTGTCTGACTCGCATAACTCAAAAACGATTAGTCATAGGATGTTGAAATTTTGAATTTAGGACTGTTGCAACATCTAGTTGTGCACGTCCCCTTTTGATTGCAATCGACTGAACCAAAAGTGTCCAAAAAAGCCCAAAATAAAAAAAAATTGGATTTTGGACTTTTTTTAATTGCAGCAATAAGCCCTCTTTGAGAGATTTTCAACAATATATCATATGCGATACTTATTTTCATCGGTTCCAGAGTTATAGCCAAATGAAATTTTAATTAATGAAATATTTGGATCTTAGAAGGGTCACATCGGCCATCTAAAAGGCACATCGGTCGAATCAGACTTCATCTCCTTTTTTTAACTTTTTTTTTTTAAATTTAAATATATTGATTTATTAATAATTATTAATCTCTTATTGTAAAAAAAGTTTTACTATAAAGTATAATTCAATAATAACAATAAAAAAAAATCAGTAGTTAATGAAATAAAATTTTATGTACTTTTCATTTTAAAAAAATGTGTATATGTAATTTAATAGGCATAAAAGAAAATCATGTGGTGTCCACATCAGATTTTTAAAATGGCGGCAGTACTGTTATTGGGAAGTGCGCTGATTTACTAAAGCCCAGAGCCCAGAGTTACTAAATCGCTGTCTTGACAGATGCTCTTTGTTTAAACTATATTGAGCAAATTAATTTCCTTGTATATTTATTTTGTGTGCTATAAAAAAAAGGGAAAATTATAGTTATATTAATATATAAATAAGTAAATACCTTCTAGACATGCAGTCTAACCGATTAGTGATATCCGGTATCCCTGGAAAAAGTGCTTACGATATTGAGAGTATAATAAAATTAATTTTAACACAGAGTATACCTTCCACATTCAATAACAAAGGACCATTAAGTTTTGTATTTTATTTCCATCTTCTCATTATTAACTCGATTTTGTTGCAAAATCAAGCTTATTTAATTCGATAAAAAATGAGCTTATGTTTATAGAACATTAAATTTAATTTTACATGAATAGATAAAATAACACATTTAAAATTTATTTATCTTTATTTAAGTAAAATGATGTTAATCTATTTTAAGTAGAAATATTATATTTTAATAGTAATTGAAATGGTTTATAATTAAGCGTAAAAATTATTAGAATTGATGTTATACATATCAGTAAATACTTTATAATATATTTTACATTTTGTAATACATCTTTCCTTTTGAATGGTAGGTATAAAACAATCAAAATCCTAATATTATTATTTTTTTTAAATAGGATATAATGGCAAATCACTTCATAGGATATAATAACATATAATGGCAAATGGTGAAAACGAATAGATTAAAATGATAAACTAAGTAAAGTTTTAAAAGTAAGTAAAGATTAAAATTGAAAAAAAATCGTTCCGTTTTTTAATAGTAGTCATGAGATTTATCTTGTGTCTGATTCATCATAAAAAATACTGGTTTTAAGAAATTTTAAAGTTGCATATAGCAGTAGTAGTATGGTGTGGTAACAATATACCAAATCAAAGAACAAAATTACTGAAGTACAAAGTGAAGGAGAACATGCTAAATGTATTGAATACGTTATCCGATTAGTTAGGCTTACACTTTGTCTGTTACATACCATTCCGTGGACCCATTTCTCACCCTTCTGTACATTAATTTCTATACAACAATAATTCTATTTTTATACTTAAAAGTATAAGTCTCTTCAAGTTTTTCTATTAATTTTTATATATATAATCAATTGTTGTTATTAAATCAACAATAATTTCATATTATCTTAAAATGTTAAATTAATTAAAACAATGAAAAAGAGAACCAAAAATATATTTAAATAATAGTTATATATATTTTTTTGGAAAATATATCCTTAAAAGAAAACAAAAAAAAATAGTACAGATGGTTCAGTTCTAGAAATGAAATTCTGTACCCACAAATGTTTGTCGCGTGTTCGTGTTTCGACCAGGATGTTGAGAGACTAACAAACTAAAAGTTTCTTATAAATACAATGTTACTCTACAAACATAGAATATAATAATATAATAAACAATAGCAATAATAATAATGAATCTCTCTCTCTCTCTCTCACACACACATACACACACACACACTCTCTTGTAGATCTATCTTATGACACTTCCCTTTCCTATGCTTTCCACTTCTCTCGGTCCTGAGCGTAACCCTTCATTTCTTTATAACATCTCCCGTTCTTGATTCTCTCGTTCGCAGCATTCAAATCCGTCTTCTTCATTCCTCTTTCCTGCAACACTATATGGTGTTCCTGGGATAGCGCCCATCCGGAGATCCAATTGTGGGCTTATTTCTCCGGACAATTTCTTCTCAGGAATTCCCATACTTAGAGCATAATCCTGTGACTAGGGATACAGCAAAGGTCTTTATTGCGGTGGTTTCCCTTTTGGTTTCATCCCAAATCAAAACAACATCCTATGCCGTTGAACTTTTGATTTCATTCGCCTTTAGAAACGGTTTAACCAAGCATCTCTCTTATCCCGGGAGATGCTTGGTTCTAGCTTTCGTTAGCCGTTTACACTTACTACCATAAGCACTATGTGAAATCGTTGCCCCCTCTTTACCACCGGGAGGTGAAGGTCTGGAATTTCCTTCTTCGAAATCAGGACGACAAAGCATTTCCTGATTTCTCCAGTACTTTAGAGAGGAATAATGAATATGACATATAAAACAGTAATTTCAAATGAGGACAAGATTTGTTTAAATACAATTAAATTATAAAAAACAGAATACAGTTTAATTTATGAAAATGTTACAATGACCGCTAATATTAACACATACTATTAACAACAAGATAACATTAGAAAGTCTAAAGTTCATACGATTTAATTTTTGCAAATGTTATTACTTTTACTGTTTATAGAAGAACTAGCCTACATTTTATAAATCAATATAACTTTCACCTTCATTAAAGTTTACTAATAAATCACCGAAAAACTTCTTGTATTCACTTGGAATTCTCGTGACGTACTCTTCACTCGTTACCAAACGCTTACTGATACCGTTATTTTCGCGAAGTGCGTCGGGCCTTGCAAAACTACTGGCTGTTATCGCTTGTTATCACAACTTCGCCAAACACAGCCTCATCGGAATACTGACTGTTCGCTGGTCCCTGGCAGTATTTATAACCCCTGGCCTGCAGAACCAGTACCCGACTCGTCTCTTTAATTGTTGAATAATTTTCATTGTCCGTGCCTTTACGTTTTTCTATAAATTCTTTTCCCAGTCCGGTAACTCTTCTAGTCGAACAACAACTTTGGAGGTTCCACTGTCTGTATTACAAAGAAAAAAAAGATTGTTGAACGGACCTGTTAGTCTGAGAAATCCCTTTTAGTTCCTTCTATTTATTGCTATTTTTTTCTTTTTCTTCTTAATTGGAAGGAATCCGTTACCTTCGTTCGTTTTATTGGTCCTGTTACAATATTTTTACCTAAAATAAATTTAAACTTTAAAAATGTCATGTTTTTACATAAGATGCTGGTTAAGAAATAAGAATCTACTCCAGATCGATTTCAAAATTATATATATCCTTGACACTTAAGTCATATTAAAGGAAAAATTTTAAATAAAATTTATTTCGGTAATACACATCAACTATTTTCAAAATCTTTTTTGGGGATTTTGGTGGAAGTTTTGTTTTTTAAAATTGTTTTATCAGTCAATAATGCAATAACCTGTGTTAAAAGTAACTTCTACTATCAACGTTAACTTAATAGTAAAGATCGACTTCTATAAAATTAGGAGGTTTTCAGATCAACTTGAATGGTTTTCTTTTAAATAATAATATATCTTCAGATTTTATTCTTAACCAAACTGACCGACTTCAATGACTTTTTGTATAGAAATTTCCCCTGGTAGTTCCATACCAACTCAAAAATATCAAAGGGGAACATTAATCATTTGAAATATCATTTTAAAGAGCTCAATGAGACGAGAAAAATTATACAATTAAAACTAATTGTCTTCTTCTGATCACCTAATCCAAAATGGCGGCCGACAATGTGTTTGTTTTAAATAGGAAGAACTAAGGTTATATGTTCCCCTTTAATTTTTTTGTTAGTTGAGGTATCCCGATTCTCTCTTTGGAAATCTTCTCCGATAAGAGAAACTAACTCAGTAAGCCCCACTTTAAAGTATTTAGTCTTCAGGGCGGCGAGGGGCAAGGGCGGCTCAAACATTTTAAAAGGAACATATTGTCATGTTATCTTGTTTTAGAGGTCTTTGCGAGACAAGCAAAACGGTATCAAAAAAATTAAATTCTGACTATTTAAACCAAAATGGCGTTCACAAATTTCATTATCTTAATTAAAAAATTAATTATTAGAATTTTTTAAATACTTCTTTTAATAAAACATTATAATATTAATTACTATTTCATGTCTAATTAATTTTATCTTTTACTTAAAAAAGTCCTACAATATCGTGAATTAAAAATATCACCTAATAAAATTATATCAGTTAAAAAGATGCTATTACTTTTCGTCTCATATTAATTGTTGTAATTGTCCTCCCTGTTCCGACATGAGTAATACAGACGCCGCCCGAAAGCTTCTCGCACATTGCGAAAAGTCTCTGGTGAAATCTTCCTACATTCTATCACAATGCGTTCCCTTAAATCTTCGAGATAACTTGGCTGTACTATAAATTGTTGATTTTAAATGCCCTCACCGGAAGAAATCAAGGGGATTCAAGACAGTTGGCCTGGCTGGCCGTGCAATACTACCACGTCAACCTATCCAACGATTTTAAAACTGCTGGTTCAACGCATTTCTCACGTTGCGATAGTAGTGCGGAGGAAACCATCTAACTGGAAAAACATACCTTTTCTCGTGAATAAAGGTTGTTCGCTTGATTTACAAGCTATCTCAATCAAATTGTTAAGAGCTGGAATTATCTGCGAGTTCAGCAAAGCATAATACATATCACGGATCTAAGCTACCATTAATGACAAACGGTCCAAGACGTGTGTTACCTATTATTCCAACTCATACATTTAACCGCTCTTGATGCTGTGTATAAGTTTCACAATACTAGTGAGGGTTTTCGTGAGATCAGAACCAACTATTATATCTGTTAACAGCCATATATAAAGTAAATGAAGTAATTGAATGGTATTTTCGTACTACTCATGCCTCAAAACGTAAAGAAAATTCATTTTTACCCCAAACAACCCACCATGCGACCGAAAGTAATATTGTACTTTTCTTCTAAAAGTTGATAAAAAAATTAAAATAAAATAAAACTTTTTTTTTTTTAAATAAAAATTGACCTTAAAAAATCACCATTTTAAAAAATAATATTGGTTCAGTTCGTTTTTAGATTTTAACAGTTTTAAGCTCAGTGTCAAACTAAAAGGTTGGTAGTTATTTTGAAGTAGACGATTTTAAAAAGTCAAATTAAAAAAAAAATAGAATTATTATTCTTTAATTTTTAGTGTAGTGTCCTGGAAATATTTTATTTATTATTTTAACTAATTAGCCTAAATATTTGTATTATTAAATAGAACAGGAAGTTAAAATTTTCTTTTTTGCATTTACCGTTATTTTAATTTTATTTCAGTTATACACTTACATAATTAGTAAATAATACTTTTTATATACATATACTTTTTTTTAAAAAATAAAACATGTAATGTTTTTTAAAGTTATTTATAACTAGATTATTAAATTTCTAATGACATTCTGATATTAATATCAGTTTGGAGGTCCGCAAGTTGCAGTTTGGTAAGTCGCTAGTAGATTCACAGGATTGGTGGAAGACAGTACTAGTAGAATGCACTGATTATTACCATTGTATCGTCATTGTGAATTTCACCCTTCTTTGTGCGAGATGGACATACCAATGAGTTGTTCATGCATGCACATCTTTGTATGCCCCTTTCACATCACATATGAGAGGGCGAAAATTTTCCATCCCTTTGTCGCGACAACGTCTGATTGTTGGGCCCAGTACGTGGACAGAATAGAATACTATAAATTGATATCAACAACTTTGTCATGCAACCAGTCACATGTATGAATGTATGTATATATATATACATATACGTACATATATTGCGGAAATAAGAATGCCATGTATTCAAATAACCTTATTTATTTAACTATAGAATTTTTCTAAATTATGATAGCTCATTTTTAGCAAGCAATTATTTTTGTAATCCCTCTGTACTCTAATTTTAAATTTAATTTCATAGAAGCTAATTTTATTTATACCATAAATAAGCATAATCCATTAAAACTCAATTAATTATTTAATATGTTTGTTTATTATTTATGGTGCCGTTTATTATTTCTTGTTGTATGAATTACATTTTTTTTAAATAAGTAAATAAAAATATTAATTTACATTATCTATAATGCAAAAGACCTAGATTCAAATCCATTCGAAAATATAAAGAAATTTGTTCGAATGTTTGCAAGTTGTTGGCCTTTAAGTTCATTATTTAAGGATTGTCTGCCTGAAGAAGGATGAGACAACTATTAAAGTTTAATTGAATTTTCAGCATATTGAACTTAATTATAACTGTTATTTATCTTATGGTTAATTTTATTGAACCAGAAAGAGCATTGTCATATAATACCCCCTTGATAACAGGGGAGCAGTGGTGCACTGGTGCCGGAACGGGCGTTCCGATACTGTTTATTGGGAGAAATAAAAATTTGTCCCCTTTGATATAAATTTGTTTTAACTTACAAAGTCTGGCTTATGTTTTATTTTAACTTTAAGTATTCATTGTTATATTTCTTAATGAATGATACTATCACTTGCATAAATGGTATGTGACGAACACTGGTGCTGCCTAAACATATCGTACAATACTGAACAGTGAATCAATGACCCGTCTATTTACATCTAGCAGATTCAGACTTGGCCCGAACTCTAGAGACTACGACCCAGAGCCATATGTAAAACATGGCTCCTAGAACCTCCCACTGCTAACGATACCCGAACGAGAAAAGTAAAACCAACCACTTTGGAGGTTACTAAATTTTTGTAACTCTAAGGAGATGTGAACTTGTAAAAATTGAAATTTTCAATGAACAAAAATGTTGTACTCTGATGTTTTAACTATTAAATAAATATTAAGTTGTTTAAATATTCGTGTATTAAATTTTTTTTGTAGATATTAAAATTGAATGGTTTTATTTCTAACCCTTACTTCACTTATATTTTTATTGATGATGTGTTATAAAGTAAGTAACTAAAAATTTAATTCACGAAAAAGTTCGACATTGACAAGAAAAATATAAGTTTTGCTTCTTATGAATGTAAACATCGAAATGAATATGCATTTTTCACATCATCGTCCGACTGTGACTGTGGACAATGTTCTTGCAGCCTCCTATAAGACAAAATCAAACGTTCCGGTACTGGAAAATGTATGGGTGCATCCCTGCAGTAGAGATATGCCACTTTTTATTATTATTATTATTATTGTTTGGAGGCTGGGGCTTTTAGTGGCAGATGGAAGACCGCGCGTCTTGCGCTGATTCCCAAGAGCAAAGGAAACCCAGAGTCGCCGTCCTCCTACCGCCTATTGTATATGCTTGACACAGCTGGGAAGGTATTAGAGAAGCTGTTAAAGAAAAAACTGGTTGCGACGATGAATCAGACAGGTGATCTGTCACCCAACCAGTACGGTTTCCGGCAGGGTCGGCGACCCTAGATGCAGTTCAAGAGGTTGTTGAGGCAATGCGGCGAGCAGAGAACCACAATCATTTGTCGCGACGTGTAGTCCTTATCGTTATGTTGGACGTTAAAAACGTTTTCAACTCTGTACGGTAGAGCGATATGATTCGGGCCCTGGAGCACTCATTCCATGTGCCTCATTATCTCCTCAGAATGGTGGACGCATAACTGAAGAACCGGGGTCTCATCTACGACACCGCGGCAGGCTGGTGTAGGACTTCGATCACATCAGGGGTGGCGCAGAGGTCGATTCTCGGCCCCAACCTTTGGAACGCCATCTATGACGGCTTTCTGAGGCTGTATATGTCTGAAGAATCTGTCTTGGTTGGATACGCTGACGACGTTGCGCTATTTGTCGCAGACCGCACGTGGAGCGCGCCCAACTGAGGCTCAGCCAAGCTATGCTCAGAGTCAATGCCTGGCTGGACGATCATGAGTTGTCTCTAGCCCTCAGAAAAACAGAGATCGTTGTTGTAACGAAGAAGGGTATCGACACCCTCCTCTACGGGTCGGGGTGGCGGTTGTCAAGACCAAGCCGGCCGAAGAGTACCTTGGTATGATGATTGATCAGAAACTCAGTTTTGCTGAGCAGCTTCGGAGAACCGCCGACAAAGCTGCAAGAGCCATAACTGCTCTCAGTCGACTCATGGCGAATATCGGTGGACTGAAGGCCAGCAGACGGCAATTGCTGATGTCCACGGTGCACTCTGTCCTTTTATACGAGGCAGAAGTGTGGGCCGGCCCAGGCATTAAGAGTTGAAAGAAACCGGAAACGGGTCGCGCAGGTGCAACGCACCGCGGTCTTGCGAGTCGCTTACGCGTATCGGACGGTTTCCGATCCTGCAGTACTGGTGGTTGCCGGCGTCATACCCATTTATATTTTGGCAAGGAAGCGCCAGGCAACCTGTAGAAGGCGACGAGCAGGTGAAGACCGGGAGACCATTACTAACGAGGAACCCACTCGCATGGCAAGAAACCTGGGTCCACGAGACCAGAGGAAGGTGGTCCGCAAGGCTTATCCCTCTGGTCAGACCGTGGACGGAGCGACGGCATGGAGTGGTGAGGTACTGCATGACCCAGTTTTTAATGGGTCACGGGTACTCCCGCGTTTACCTCCACGTCATAGGGAAAGTGCCGTCCCCCGACTGCCTCTATTGCCCCGGTGTACGGGACGACGCCGAGCACACCTTTTTCAAATGTGCTTTGTGGGCGGCAGATCAAGGACACTAGAGACAGATCTCGGAGCACTGAGCCCCTACAACGTGGGTGCGATGATGCTCCGTAACATGAGCAGCTGGGAGGTTGTAGTTTGATTAGTCGGCAGAATTCTCAGGACCAAGAAGGATGATCTGGATAGTCCTGAAAATTAGGTAGCGGCCTTCACAGGCTAGAATAGAAGGACTCGGCCGGAAGTAATGTGTTAAACGGTTCCGGGTCGAGTCCTGGTAGAAAGGGGGGTTGGTTTTAATCGGTAGTCTGCTGATAGTGATCGGATAATACCATCAGTGGGAGCCCGACACTCCGTGCGTAAATGCATTTCCACCTCCCACCGCCTAATAATATACTCCCACAGATAATGAAGACACTGCAGTTGAAAATAATAGCTATTTTCAAGAAAGATATCAAAGTAATATAAGAAACGAAAAGTATAAATGTAGATAATATATCTACTCTGAAAATAATTAAAAATTTATAGGGGATTCGAGAAATTCATAACATAACCTAATTTCTAGTGCACGTCGCATTGTAATCTCGTATGTAATCTCGAGATTACATATTTTTAATTTTTAAGATTTCATGTTTTATAAATGCGTTGACTGTTAGAAATTTATCACTACTTTCATTAACTCTTTTTTTACAGTGTATTTTCTTGTACAGGCTTTCAAATTCTCTAGAAAAGAAAAATAGTTCTTACGAATTAATGATCAGCGAAGGAACTTTCTCCCTCATCTCAAGAATGAAAGCAAATTCTGAATTCAGTTTATTATCGATCGTTCCGGGTTCTTTAATCTTTAAAGAAATCGTGTAATATGATAGTGTTTGACTTCATTACAACTACTATCTTAACTGAAAACATTCAAAATCAATAACAAAGGATTACTGCCTTCGTTTTAAGAAAGGAAAAAAGTTGAATAATTACTGATTTTGTAGAAAAACATTTTCTACAATGCCTGCCCATCCTCAATCTCCCTTTCATTCGTTGAAATATATTTTATTATTATAAATATTACTTATAGTTTTCCTAAATTAACATCAAAATTTCAAATAATATTTAGTTATAATAATTATAATTAGTAAAAGAAATAATTAAATTTCGTTAAGAAAATATAATTGTCTTTCTAAAAAGCAATCTCGATCAAATTATATTCTATCTATTATACCTTAATAAATCATCTGAATTTTGTATCTTTTATTATTTTTAAACGGTAAGTAAAGAGGACAAGAGGTTATATGTAAAAAACTGTGAGGTGTATTTTCTAAATTTTGTAGGAATACCTGGATAGATTGAACGAACGATCTTTGATACTAAATTATCTCGAACAATGAATTATAAAAAGTTAGTGATAGGAAAACATATTAATAAATTGAAATAGCAATTAATTAATTACTTTTAAATTGTTCTATAATGATTACAATTGATAATGATGATGAACAGCAGGCCTGTTTTACAAATTTAAAGATGTCAAATTTACAACTTTTTTTAAAGTAGCGAACATTTTACTTTTGAAAAATATAAAACGAATTTAAGCGATCCACTGAAATACAATTGAGTGAATGAATGGTTTTCCTCTGTACGGTCTGTTTTCTGAGTTGACATGAAGCGGAAAATCACATTATTGGCTGGACCACTTGTGTTGATGGAAAGAAAGCAAAAGCCTCAACTACAATAATACAATCCAATAGATAGATAGATATGTTGAAATGACATACACCCTTCTTTTTCAATAACACATCATTGTTTATGTCAATTCAAGTTTTGTTATAAGTTATTATATTTCAGACGTATAGGATCAATAGTACTTTTACGAAGGAAAGTAGGCTTAAAAGCAGTACATTTTTTATCTCACTAACAATGTTATATATACCTGTATTTGATAACATATCGAACATTGTTCTTTTCACCAATTTTTTTACGAAATAAAATATGTCCATAAAATCAATCATAGACATTAATATAATCAATTTATTAATATAATCGATTAATATTATAATGTAATCGACTTATTATTATTTTTTATTTGTAAAAATAAATACTACTTTGAAGCGATTCCTCCAAAATGTAATTATAGAAATTAAAGTAATTTACTACTATGACAGGAATTTAATATTTTTTATCCGCAGCATTCTAAAAGAAAAGCTAATTTTTAATTACATTAATCCCTGTCATAACTGAGGGCAGTCTAAGAAAATAAAACTTTACAGAGCTCATACACTACAACCTGTATCTATAAGTGTGTGTTACATTAAGTTAAATATACTGTTACACTGTAATATAATGTAACATGAAAAACGACATAGCTTGTGAACCAGTTTTCTTTTTCTCCATTATAAAGAATTTTTTTTTTTAAATTTATTTACAATCAGTCATTCTACTTGTAAATAATTTGACAAATAAAAATGCCACGTAAGGAAACAATAACTAGGGTTCAGTTCAAAAAATGCATTAAAATAATAGACCTAAAATACATACTTAAAATACCTGAACTAAATAAAATTCTCAGACAAACCAAAACGTTCAGGATCTTAAAGGTTCAGACCTAACCTAAACTAAAATTTTTATATTATTTTTTAGTCCTTTATTTAACAATTCATAAATCACTGACTAAAACATATACAGAAATTCTTAACATTAAAAACTGTTAAAAAACATCACAGTTTCAGAGAACCCAATGAAAATGATACAAACAAAAGAACAGACGCACACAAGATATTTAGTAGCAGAATAATTAAAAAAGTAACCAACAAAAATTAAATTATTGTAAAAAAATGAAAAATTAAAAAAAAAAACAATATAAAAAAACTAAAGGAAAATAATCCACTAATTATAAAAGCAGGTAAAGGAAATGCATTAGTTATCCTTAAGAAAGAAGATTATATAAAGAAATCAGAAAATTTTATAAATAAATCTCAATGAGCAATAGAAAAAAAAGATAAAACCGAAATGTATCGGAAAGAAATTTTTTAAATATCTAAAAATCTAATTAAAAAAAAAAATGATTACAAGTATATAAACATGAATCAGATTACACCAATTATGAGAGCACAGGTTAAAATCCACAGAGAATTTACCGATTAGACCTCTGACAAATTACTCGAATACACCAGCGTATAAATTAGCAAATATATTAAAAGACATGGCATTATTCAAAAACCAATGTACAATAAAAAATTCAATTGAAGTAGCAGAAAAATAAAAAAATATAAAAATAACAGAAGATTGCAAAATTGTATCGTTTGACATAGAAAATTTATATCCATCTATACCGTTAAAATTAACAATAAAGCTTTTAGAAAAGAAACTAAATAAGGTTAAGATAAATAATAACTTGAAAATATAAATAATTAAAACTTAATTAAACTTAACAAAACCAATTTAAATTTAATTATAAAATATATAAAATGAAGGATGGATTAGGGGTAACTCACTATCAGCGATATTAAGCGAAGTATTCCTACAGAATATGGAAGAAGAAAATATATCAGATAACATGAAAAAATACAGTTGTTTAGAATATATTAGGTAAGTGGATGACATTCTTTTATTAATAATAAAAAATAAATAATAATGAAGAAAAAATTCTGGAAGAAAGGAATAAATTGTACCGTAACATTAAATAAACGATGGAAAAAGAGAAAGACGAAATTATTAATTTTTTAGACCTAACAATAAAAAAAAATAATAAGAATCTAAATTTTTAAATATACAGAAAAGAAAGCTGTGCAGATACATCACAATTTACGATTCGAATCACCCAATGGAACATAAATTAACAGGTTTTAGATATATGATCAGAAAAATGAATGAAAATAGAAATAGATTAAATGAAATTAAAACAACAAACGATAAATAAACCTTTAAATGAAGTAAATTAACATTTAGTGGGAAAGAAGTTTACCCAATTAAACAATTCTTTAGTAAATATAACATAAAAATGTCTAGAAATACAAATAATACACCGAAAAAAATCTTTGATTGTAATATAGAAGAAAAAGATATTTACAGCAATAATGGTATTTATAAAATCTATTTTGGGGGAATTTTCTGGACATATCCAGGGATTTTAATAACTTATGGTGACCCATAAGCTATTATGTTATATGCTGCGCCAGTCTGGGCTTACCGCTTGGTTTTAAGGTATTACGCGAATATTTTGCTGCGAGACCAGCGGTTTCTCTTGTTGGCTGTTATAGTCTGTTATAGAACAGTTTCGCAAGAGACAGTCTGTGTTATAGCCGGTGTCAAACCAACGTTTGACGCAGGTCAAACGTTGACCTGCGGTGTCAAACGTTTAACAGCCGGTGTCAAACTATATGGTTTGACGCCGGCTGTTGAACGTAAAGAACCTTATGTTTCCAAGGCAAATAACCTCTTGACGTTGGAACGAAAGCAGGAGATTGAAGACTGAGGGACGGCAGGTCAGGTGGGACGAGTCCCCCAGAGGTCGCTACTCGCGTGGTATATTTCCTATAGTATCTGATCTAGGTGCGGTTTGACGGATTTCCCCCAATCGATATATTACGCAGTTTCTCTCCGGGCATGGCACCTTTTGAGCAAATTTGACTAGGTTTCATTTGGTGGATTCGAGTCGATGCCCGGATTGTAGGACTGACGATACAGTGGGTCATGGTTCTCTATGTCAGTCCTCGATATGAGGTGAACATTCGCGAGCGGTTAAAGAACTTAGAGAATACATTCCTTTCTGGATCTCCACATTAATTGGATGTTCCGCGAGGAATGGTCTATAGTGGCTGATTTTCTTCGCGTTCTCGCGGTGTGTAGGTCCGCAGAAGGTGTTTGATCGCATTATTTGGTCGTGGCAGGATCCCGGGCGGCTAGGGTTTTGGCCTAGGCATTGGATTGGTTGGATGTAGGCGTATTGGCGTCGGGCCACGGTTATTTTGGTATCGTTTGTAGTGGTTAGTGCAATCCATTGCACTTCGGATTTATGACTTACTAAGTCAGGTGAGTACAACGATAGGCGAATAGAGCTGCCGTAATCACGAAGGCGGTTAACTGAATCAACAATCTATTGCACTTCGCATTTGTGACTTACTTACTAAGACGAGTAGAGCTGCCATATATATAAATATAACAACAATCCATTGCACTTTGGATTTGTGACTTATTAAGTTAGGCGAGATGAGCTGTCGTGATCATAATGGCTGTTAGCTGTTTATTTAAATATTATGTTTACAAAAAATGTGAAAGTGTTTTGTGAAAAAGAAAATAACATCTTATTTATTCAAATCTTTTCATAAATGAAAAAGTTATTGCAAAAATTCTTAAAGTGAGTTACTCTAGATTAAAAAACCATTTTGCATTTCCTCGCGAATAAAATTGAATAATTCTACACGAACTCAAGTGGAATAATTTTATTAATGTTATCATGTAATAAATTATAATAATATTGATAATAATAAAATAAAATACTATTGAAATCTGAAAATATTGTAATTTTTTTTTTTAAATAATTTGCATAAAAACAGATGTAATTAAATTATCCCAGTGGATATATACATACATTATTCCAGTGATATATATATACTACCATCCCCGTCGCGGCTCCGCTGGGGATAATTTGCAATCATTGTCCAAAATTTCTTTACATTTCTTCACCTCTTTCAAGTTACACGAAGATTACACACACCAAAAATCAAGTTGAATCTTCATATGTTGCCGAGAAATTAAAAAAAATATCTGGGTTTCAAAAAAAATTCAAAATCTATTTTAACCTTTTAAACACGGAATTTCAAAAAATTCTTTCTAGTGTGCACTTACAAGTAAGAAGAACATGTACACAAATTTCCATCACTTTATCTTTAGCTGTTTTTGGCGGACGTTGATGAATCAGTAACTCAGAACAAGTTCCTTTATAGGTAAAAAAATATCGAGAGAAATTTAAAATAATAACAGTTATAACATCAACTTCGACTACTGAATGTATTAGTAAATATATTAGTCTGATAATTAGTAAATAATTATATTAATGTATAAGTTTATATATTTTTATTAAATAATCTTTGTTTAGGGGTAACGTGCAGCACAAATAAATTATAAAATACAAATTTTATCATACAATTTTAATTCAAAATTGTAATTTATTAATAATAAAAGAGATGATTGACTTTAATACAAGAATGATATTTTTAGAATACATATATACATATACATATATATATATATATATATATATTATTTAGAATAATATTACTCATATGTTTTATTTAAAAATTCGGCAAAATTCCAAAGAATTGCGGTAGATAATAATGTAAGTAACATTTCAGTGGGCTTGTTAAATCAATATGCAATACTACATTATATTCGGCTCTATAAGAAAACTACTGGAACCACTTCATCTCTCTTTTTTCTAACTATGCGTGGGATGACTGCTGATTAAGCCCAGGAATTACACTGCTCAATAATATCACTGTGATGTGAAGGGCTGTAACAATTTGATTTCGCATGTTAATTCGATCTTTGCAGTCACGGTATAAGTAAACTCCTTCTTCTGTGGATATCTTCTTTCCTCAAGAAAATTTTCTGAAATTTTAGATCGAGTTTACTCACCAGAAGATATTTCCTCTGGTAACTCCAAATAGTTCTAAGTTCTGATAAAAGTCACACAATCAGTTAAAACTATATTTCTTGGAATTTAAAAGAATTTCAAACTCTAAGATTTACCAAATCTTGTTTGGTTAGGATGTAGGCATGTATTATTACGACTCTGAGCCAAAATTATAAAATTAAGTTCATGAAAAAATTAAAAAAGAAATATTACGTATACAGTGTCTTGAGTAAAAATAATTTATTTAAAAAAATTAAATTAAATATATAGGTAAAACATCTAAAAAGCTCTTTAATATAAAAACGGATAAAAATGTAAATCATTGGTTATATAAGTTTAATTCAATTAATAAATAATTAATTTAAATATATACTTAAGCACCATTAAAATTATTATCCATAAAATAGAAATTATCTAAAATTTATTTTTGTAATCAGGATAAAATGTTACAGTTAACTATAATTAAAAATTACGAAACAATAATTGGATACGAAAGAAACAAAAAAGGATAAATAAAAATCCTTTTTTGTATAAAAGTAAATTCTTTGCGGATACAAAAATTGTGTTTTTTTTGTTTGTTTTTTGGTTGTCTGAACAAATCCATCGTTAATCTTTTCCCTTCATCGCTATATCAACCATTTAATAGTAATTTTAAAAAACTGTAATAAATATATGAATTCATAACAAAGCGAATACAGAGTGTTTCATACCTCTAAGAATTCCAAAAAAGATATCAGGTCATAATAAGAGACAAAAAACTATTATTCTAATAAATTTAGTAATTTAATTATTCAGTAGTTCAATTCTTAAACCTAAAATTAATAATTATTCAAAATTAAAAACTATTTGGTTATGATTTTTATAAATTTCATTCTACTAAAGTAAGTAAGTAATCATAATTAATTTAAAACCAAACCATTTTTCGAGTTAAAAAATATAATATTAAACATAAATCTCAAATGTAAAATGTTTTTTTAGAGATAATTAAGAAAGGTAAAACTGGAAGAATACTTTTTTACGCAATATGTCATTAATATCTTACCTTCCATTTTCTGGTTAATCATTCTAAAACAACTTTCACATGATTTTAAAAAAATGTTATTTTCCGGCTACGGCGATCAAGTTTTTTTTTGGGGGGGGGGCGAAAAACGCCTGTGCGTTATCATCGCCCGGAGTCTTCTTTAATAAAAAGGTAAAATAACACTGAAATAATAAACTAAATAAGGTTTAAAACTAACATAAATTATATAATAAAAAATTTATTAAAACAAAACTTAAAAAAGTGAAATAGAACTCAAAACTAATATCGCAGACGGAGTCTTTAAAGTATAAAAGTTAAAATAATAGAAAAAGGAAACTGTTTAAAACTTGACTAATTCCGATAGGGAGTGCAAAAGGCTCCCAACTCGGATAAAAAATTGAAGACAGAACCAAAAAATCAAACTTGAAAGTAAAGGAAAAAAATTATCAAAAACTCTTCTAGCATAAAATATATGTGATAATATTACATTTTTTGCAGTAATCTAGTACTACGCAAAAACAGAAAGTCCAGATCAGTCATTTTAAGCTCTATTTGTTTGTACCTTTATCACAAAATAATTCATTTTTATTGAAAAACAGTAGCCAAAGTTATGAATTATTTTAGTCCCATTTAATGTAAAAATATTTATTTCTAACTTTATGAGACATAATTAATAAATAAATACAGAAAAAATTGACTATTTCTATACTTGTGTATTTCTAGACTTAATGAAGAATGAACGGTTTGACTATTGTTTTATGAACTTAAAAAATTAAATTTTTTTAATTTTTATTTTAGGAGCTCCCATACTCGAAGGGAAGCATTCGAGTAAAATTAATTTTTAAGTAAATAATCCCTAATTGATGATAATAATAAAAATAAAAAATAACTTTTTAAAATTATTTAAGAAATACAAAGGTTCAGTCATAATTCTAAATAAGCAAAGTTGTAATTTTGTACTAAAATGTGAAGATTTTTGCCTTATTTTTTTCAAAATATGAAAAAACTAAGATTTACCATTTTAAATGCAACGAATTAATTATTTTCTGTATTTTAAATGGATTGAAATTTAAAATAAATTTAAAAAAAATTGTAATTAAAAAATATATATTTACCACAAACCCAAAAAAGCCCATTAACTCCTTTTCTGAAGCAAGATCTTCAGAGATCTTTCTTCTAAAAAAAGAAAACCATATAGTCTTTTTGAGAAGAGGAGAAAATTAAGGAAAACTTCGGGTAATTTGTGAACTTGATAAAAGAAACTTAATTTTTGTAAGTAAACGATTTTGCAAAACAGCCCCAGCAAAGGTTTGAAATTTTATTTCGATCATAACACCTACACCCCTTTTTTCCAATTTTCGAAAAGTTTAATCCATTCTTTCCCCCTGAAAGTAGTATCTGTCTACCACCAATTAGAAAAAAAATTGGTTAACGGTATCTAGAGTTATAGACCAAATACAGGCCAAAATACGTATTTACTTACGCACACACGCATAAAAGCACAAACGTCCGTCTGACAAAAAAATATTTTTTGTTCTTTGAAAGCATTTGAATAAAAATTATTTTACGTCGAATATTTACAATTTATTTAAATTTACTTTTTTTGTTACAATGCTTTTTTTTAAATGTCTCTTCAAGACACAAACCTTAAAAAATACCACTTTTTTACCGATCTATATACCTGCCCTTTATTGCTATAGCAGCATTTATTGCTACAGCAAAATGACAAATCTAAATTTGAGGTTCTAACCTAGGATCATTGGACGAAATCCGGTAATTTAATCGTATAGCATAGTAATCCTCCTCTATGAATCATGAGACCTTGCCGTTGGTGAGGGGGCTTGAGTGCTCAGGGATACAGAGTAGCTGGACCGAAGGTGCAACCATATCGGAGAGGTATCTGTTGAGAGCCAGACTAAGGAATGATTCCTGAAAGAGGGCAGCAGCTCTTTCAGTAGTTGTTAGGGGCGTGAGTCACAATGACTTAAACGGCCGTATCAACATCACTCAGTCCTCTGAGTACTGCGCAGCTGAAAGCAATGGAAAACTACAGCTGCTTTTTTTCCAAGAAAATGTGGCTCTCTGCATTTTCACATAGCAACAATGGAGGCGCCTTCCTTGGTAAAATATTCCGGAGGTAAAATAGTCCCCCGTTCGGATCTCCGGGTGGGGACTACTAAGGAAGGGGTCACCAGAAAATTAAAAAATAACATTCTACGAGTCGGAGCGTGGAATGTTAGAAGCTTAAAAAATGTTGGTAGGCTAGAAAATTTAAAAAGGGAAATGGATAGGGTGAATGTGGATATAGTAGGAATTAGTGAGGTTCGGTGGGAAGAGGAAGGCGACTTTTGGTCAGGTGATTTTAGAGTAATTAACTCAGCGTCAAATAATGGGCAGGCAGGAGTAGGTTTCGTGATGAACAAGAAGATAGGGAGGAGAGTGGAGTATTTCAAAACGCATAGCGATAGAATCATTGTAATAAGGATAAAATCAAAACCTAAACCGACAACGATTGTTAACGTTTATATGCCTACAAGCGCCCATGATGATGATGAGGTAGAGTGTGTATACGAAGAGATTGATGAAGCAATTAAACACGTAAAGGGAGATGAAAATTTAATAATAGTTGGAGATTGGAATGCAAGCATTGGAAAAGGCAAGGAAGGAAATATAGTGGGTGAATATGGGCTGGGCAAAAGGAATGAAAGAGGGGACCGACTTATAGAATTTTGCACGAAGTATAATTTAGTAATTGCCAACACCCAATTTAAAAATCATAATAGAAGAATATACACTTGGAAAAAGCCAGGCGATACTGGAAGGTATCAGATAGATTATATCATGGTTAAGCAAAGATTTAGAAATCAACTCGTTGACTGCAAAACTTACCCTGGAGCAGACATTGATAGCGACCATAATTTGGTGATAATGAAATGTAGATTGGGGTTTAAAAACCTGAAGAAAAGTTGTCAGATGAATCGGTGGAATTTAGAGAAGCTTGAGGAAGAGGAGGTAAAGAAGATTTTTGAGGAGGACATCGCAAGAGGTCTGAGTAAAAAAGATATGGTAGAAAATGTAGAAGAAGAATGGGAGAATGTTAAAAAGGAAATTCTTAAATCAGCTGAAGCAAACTTAGGCGGAATAAAGAGAACTGGTAGAAAACCTTGGGTTTCAGACGATATATTGCAGCTGATGGATGAACGTAGAAAATATAAGAATGCTAATGATGAAGAAAGTAAAAGGAACTATCGGCAATTAAGAAATGCTATAAATAGGAAATGCAAACTGGCGAAAGAAGAGTGGATTAAAGAAAAGTGTTCAGAAGTGGAAAGAGAAATGAACATTGGTAAAATTGTCGGAGCATACAGGAAAGTTAAGGAAAATTTTGGGGTACATAAATTAAAATCTAATAATGTGTTAAACAAAGATGGTACACCAATATATAATACGAAAGGTAAAGTCGATAGATGGGTGGAATATATTGAAGAGTTATACGGAGGAAATGAATTAGAAAATGGTGTTATAGAGGAAGAAGAGGAAGTTGAGGAGGATGAAATGGGAGAAACAATACTGAGATCTGAATTTAAGAGAGCATTAAAAGATTTAAATGGCAGAAAGGCTCCTGGAATAGACGGAATACCTGTAGAATTACTGCGCAGTGCAGGTGAGGAAGCGATTGATAGATTATACAAACTGGTGTGTAATATTTATGAAAAAGGGGAATTTCCGTCAGACTTCAAAAAAAGTGTTACAGTTATGATACCAAAGAAAGCAGGGGCAGATAAATGTGAAGAATACAGAACAATTAGTTTAACTAGTCATGCATCAAAAATCTTAACTAGAATTTTATACAGAAGAATTGAGAGGAGAGTGGAAGAAGTGTTAGGAGAAGACCAATTTGGTTTCAGGAAAAGTATAGGGACAAGGGAAGCAATTTTAGGCCTCAGATTAATAGTAGAAGGAAGATTAAAGAAAAACAAACCAACATACTTGGCGTTTATAGACCTAGAAAAGGCTTTCGATAACGTAGATTGGAATAAAATGTTCAGCATTTTAAAAAAATTAGGGTTCAAATACAGAGATAGAAGAACAATTGCTAACATGTACAGGAACCAAACAGCAACAATAACAATTGAAGAACATAAGAAAGAAGCCCTAATAAGAAAGGGAGTCCGACAAGGATGTTCCCTATCTCCGTTACTTTTTAATCTTTACATGGAACTAGCAGTTAATGATATTAAAGAACAATTTAGATTCGGAGTAACAGTACAAGGTGAAAAGATAAAGATGCTACGATTTGCTGACGATATAGTAATTCTAGCCGAGAGTAAAAAGGATTTAGAAGAAACAATGAATGGCATAGATGAAGTCCTACGCAAGAACTATCGCATGAAAATAAACAAGAACAAAACAAAAGTAATGAAATGTAGTAGAAATAACAAAGATGGACCCCTGAATGTGAAAATAGGAGGAGAAAAGATTATGGAGGTAGAAGAATTTTGTTATTTGGGAAGTAAAATTACTAAAGATGGACGAAGCAGGAGCGATATAAAATGCCGAATAGCACAAGCTAAACGAGCCTTCAGTAAGAAATATAATTTGTTTACATCAAAAATGAATTTAAATGTCAGGAAAAGATTTTTGAAAGTGTATGTTTGGAGTGTCGCTTTATATGGAAGTGAAACTTGGACAATCGGAGTATCTGAGAAGAAAAGATTAGAAGCTTTTGAAATGTGGTGCTATAGGAGAATGTTAAAAATCAGATGGGTGGATAAAGTGACAAATGAAGAGGTATTGCGGCAAATAGATGAAGAAAGAAGCATTTGGAAGAATATAGTTAAAAGAAGAGACAGACTTATAGGCCACATACTAAGGCATCCTGGAATAGTCGCTTTAATATTGGAAGGACAGGTAGAAGGGAAAAATTGTGTAGGCAGGCCACGTTTGGAGTATGTAAAACAAATTGTTGGGGATGTAGGATGTAGAGGGTATACTGAAATGAAACGACTAGCACTAGATAGGGAATCTTGGAGAGCTGCATCAAACCAGTCAAATGACTGAAGACAAAAAAAAAAAAAAAAAGCATAGTAATATTATTGTCCCTCCTTATGATTTCAGCTGCTAGTATAGGCTATGCTGTAATTCCATCTAAATTACAACAGTAAAAACTTTAAAATAAACTTTAAAATCTAATCGGTTATCGATTTTAAGGAAACGCGATTTTATTAACTTACTGGTTGTAAATTCATTTGAAACCAAATTAATTACCTTGCAGTAAGTACATTACGGTTGTATTTGCACAAAAAAACCAGAAATAGATTGTAGTACTTAAAAAAAGCTATAATTTCTTGAACAGTCGCTTTACTTGATTAAAATTTTTTCCGCTTAAATCGTATGTTATTAATAAAGATTTATTTCACGAGAATCGTGGTACAACAGAGTAGAGTTTTAGCTAACATATTAATAAGTCTCTCTAGTAATGAAAACTGAACGACGTTTAAGTTAGAGTGGGCAGATGCTTTAGTAGAATTCTGTATGAAAAGCATTATTTGCGTATCGACGAACCAGAAAAGATCCGATGTCATTTCGCTCCTTCAGATCTCCGTTAAGCAGACAGAAGAGGGAGAAGCGAGGGAGATAGAGCATTAGACGAGAAGAGGTGTACGGGTACGTAGAGTACAATAAGAGTTCAGAGAGAGAAAGAGCGGAGCTAATAGGCAAACGAGATGAAACAGACAACATAAAATAGACAAGCGATGTATTTTATGAGGAGAAAAATTCCTTTTTAGAAACCCTCTCACTTTGAAGGAGTGTTCTTTTTGAAGAAAGGAATCGAGCAAGTCTGTATGTATTACTGAAAGCCTATTTCACATTTGCGTGACTCTTTTCATAACCCTCTGTGTATTTTCTAAAGCCCTTATTTCCAGCTATTATATATGGAAATACAATTTTACTAGTGAACTTAATTGAGGCTCTCCGTAGATTGAGAACATCTTAATTACTATTTTATATCGCTCTTTTGTAAACGAATACTTCAAGAAATTTATACGGAAACTCAGTCATAAAAGAAATAATTGAAACTAATTATTGCAATCAAAGATCTTTACTTTAAATAACCTAATTTCTTATAAATGCTTTTAAATAGACACCCACACAAGCGCGCGGGCGCACGCACGTAAACACACACACACACACACAAATATATTATACACTTATGCATATACTGTGATTAAATCTTAATTAAACTTGAGAACTCTGTACAATCTACTTAACAGAAGACCGGATTTTGTTCCATTCCTTTTGCGGGGTTTTGTTTATTTTTTATTTACGAGTATTATGTTTTTAATATAAGTAGTAAACTGTTGTGGTGATTATAGCCAACAAGCAGTGAAATTAGTACAGTTTCACTGTATCATCGTTTAGGTACTAATGTTGTTGAACTTCGGCAATCTACGGGAACCGTTTTACTTGTACTAAACACGGTTTTGGCCTTTAGCAAGTTCCTTTCTACTGATTTATGCATATTCTGTTTGTTTATTTTTAACAAAGTAGCAGTAAGTATAAATAAATAATAATTGTCATTAATTATCCGGAGCGTTGCATTGTTGACAGATTAATTTATGTGATATTTTGTAAATCTTCAGTTATTTTCTATGGTTTTGATGCTTCGGATCCTTTCGCAGCTGCGTTTGCGTTCCTTAATCATATATTGAATAGTTGCTTATATCTGGTCGCCTGGCCAAGATGCACTGATAACTCGGAGAAGTTATGATTTCGAAAATAATTCTAAATCATAATTCGAAATTTAAGATTATCAGAATGGTAATGATAAGACTATATCGACGAGCCGTTGTAGTTAAAATATAACTGGTTCGATCTGGCCTCAGTCTATTTCATACCACTATAAAGGACCGCGCTAACTCGAAAATTGCGACCATCCCACCATACGATACCCTTTTGCACTAGCCGACACCCTTCTAAATTTTTGATTCGGTTTAGTACACTTTTCAGTCTTTTTTTTTTTGTTTTTGACATCACTTAATGTCTAATTGGTTCCAAAAACCTTTCTCTACAACATATAATCTATCACCAAAATGGAAACTGTATCGAGGATTATTTAACTTCAGTGATAAAAAAAACTGATTTATTAAACGTCGCTCTAAGCGTTGACAACTATTTTTATTTAATTTTTTATTCTTATTTTCCATATACACTCCTAAGCTATTCAGTTATACATTAAAATGATGTGGTTAATCATCTTAACCAGGAAATTAATAACTTATCAAAATCAGTGAACCCTTTTAAATAAACTCAGGATTTTAAATTAATTAAAATCGGTTCAACAGCTTATTATTATAAATAATTATTTTAAGGCATACAACGATTATATTCTTATAATATTTCAAGAAATCACGGTTAATTGATTTGGAAAATATAAGTCTGAAGTTAAACGTCATCGGAAATTATATTGCCCTTTGTCAGGTTAAAATCTATCGTTGCATCTACAAGATCGTTAAAATAGAATTATTATTGTATTGATCGTGTACTGAAACGTATAAGTCATATAAACAGAAAATCTGAGAGAAAAGACCTTATAAAATGTATAATCTGATAATAAACACAATCATAGCAACGAGGCTGACATTGTTCATTCAACAGAACTTACTGTTCTTATTTCAGTGTTTATTTTGTTTTTACTTTCTATTTAAACACTTCCCCGCTTTATTCATTTTCTTAGTGTTAAATTACAATTAGTGTTAAATTGCAATTTTCTTGGTGTATATTTATTCGAATGTATTTAACAGGTACTAAAGTAAAATAAAAGTGAATTACCCGAATTTAAATGTCTAAAGGTAAACGAAAAATTATTCGGCTTAATGTTTTTAACAAAGTTAATAAGAAACGCGGTTTATTTTTAATTTGCTCGTCTTTTATAAGTTATAACTTTCATTAATAACGACGATAATAATTATTATATAATCATTAAAATTTCAATTTATGGCTTTATAAATGAAAACCTAAGGGCGTAAGTAAATTGGATGAGACTGAAAACGGAGGGTAAGGAGTTTGAGAGATAGAGAATGTAATGCGTTTCGTTTCTATTGGTTCAGGGCAAACAAGGCTCGGGGCGTGTTATTGTCGAGCCCGGTGAGCCAAGAGATGACATCGCGTAGCGCTTGGCATGATCAAAATTAGTGCAAAGTGGCAGAAAATGCCGAGATTTCCTCATTTGACAGCTAGAACACCGAGTAATTGAGCGTGAGATACGTTGATAGAAATCGTAACACGCTCTGTCGCCTGTACACCCCCTGCAGCACCGGTAGCGCACCGCTTGCCCCCTTCCACCGTACTACCCTTGTCCTGGCTCCATTATAAGCGCAGTGTAGTAGGCACATAGTATTGTGTGCACTCCAATGAACGCACACATGCACACAACTCCGGTTACAGTATCTACTCTTAACTGCATATATCTTTTATGAAAGTTAATACAATAGCCACGATAATGCCACTCGATTAACTACATTATTATTATTATTTTCATTAATCGTAAATTAAAAACCAAAAATTAATTAAGAATTATTTTTTAACTATTTACGAAAATTTAAGAGGATATCTATACACCTTTTTTTACTTTCCAATAAAAACAAATTAAACAAAAGTTCAAAAAGTGAATAATAGAACTAAAAAGCCTAATTAAAAGATTAATCTGATTAAGTATAATAACACCTGATTTAAATAGCCACTCTTAAAGTGTAGCCTAATAAACAAAAGAAAAACATATTATTAATAATAGTTAATAAAATCTGGAATATACTTTTCGCTAGTTACAGTATAGTAAAACAGATATAGTAAGTTATAGCGATAAGTTTCAGATATTTTGTATTACATTATTAGTTGCATAATTTTGATGCTATTATCCAACTGTAATTTTTTTTAAATTTCCATTTTTTTAGCATTATAGACTCAGTGGAACGGACTTTTTACATTATTATTATTAGTATTGTTACGCTTACTGAGTAGCACATTAATGAATCGATTATTTCAAAATCCTTGAAGAACGAACTCGAGAATGAGTAACCTGCTTTTTCATTTGCTCCCAATATTTTTTCATACGGTTTTTCATCCGTAGAGATCTTTTTATATTATATAATATTCGATAATATATTTCAATAAAAATTTATTTTGAACATAACATTCAGGACTTTCATACATACTTTCTTTGAGTCAACCCTTTGTTTTAATCCGGTATTAAGTCATAAGTTAATATTAAATACATGCTAACAAAAAACAAAAAAAAAATAGTGTACATCAAGAACAATATTATATATACAGTGGTTTGTATTTTAACGTAAATTAAAAGTAAAGATTTTCAATTATCGGGATAAAAAGTGGTAACAATCTTCTTTATAAAGTTTAATTCTATTAATTTGTACCACCTTAGACTTAATTTTAAGGTAGAAAGTAAATGGAGAACAAAGTTAAATATACTGTAATGGTATTTTCAACAGATTTCTTGCCGGAAATACCTTTGCAGGCCTTTAAATAGAAGAAGAATCACAAAAAGCATTGGATTTGATCTCAGAAACTAATTTATTTATTATTTGAATCTAATATTGCGATTTTAATATGAAATCCCGTCGACGCCATTTCTGGATCCACTCCTATTCTTCCTTATTTAACGGAATCAATTAATAAGATTATAGGTCAACTATCTCTCTATGACCCAGCTACGTAGTTTTACAACACTAGTGGAAAACATGCAGTAACTGACGGACCAGTAATTATTTCGTTGATCTCAACGTCCCTCGTGTAATGAACATCAGCTAAAGGCCTTTAGCTCAAAGTTAATCGATTCAAGTCTCCAATTTATTGCAATTATGCAACCGTACTTTCTAAAAATACAAAAAAAAAGTATTATCTTCAATTCCGGCATTAAAAAGTAATTTATTCCATCGAAATACAGGTAGGTTACCGTACGATTCGAACAAAAGGGTATAGTTTAAGATTTAAAGGTATTCCGGGTCAACTTCTAAAATTACCAGAAGTCCCATGATTCCAGCTAAATTTCCTCTCCATCTAAGAAGTTAAAATTAACTGATGCTAAACCATCTAACTTTTTTAGATACTATAATTTATAAAGTATAAACTTTTTATCATCTAAATTTTGTAGTCTTCGAGCGGCTAAAAAAAAAATCATAACTTTTATTATAAGCTCTCTCTGATCGTTATATTTTCATACCATTTTTACGATCAGTAAACCCTTTTTGTGGTCTCTCACGTTTGACAACACCTTATCTGAATAACTGACAACCGTGTCCTATACCGTCTTCAGTAAAATCTTCGGTTAGCAAGTAAGAAAATATTACTCTCAGTGCATTACAAAACGTAAATCTGATATATAAGTGACAGGTGACAGCGTCTCGGCCTTACATCCGGAGGTCCCGGGTTCGAATCCCGGTCAGAAAAATCCATGGCATTATTCATACTCTACATAATTCATCTATCGTTCATCTAAGAAGGTGTAAGTTTGTTGTTACTATATAAATAAATGAATGAATATAAAAAAATCTACTGGTGTGTTAACTAGTTTATTCTTTGTTAAATGGTTTTACCGAACGGTTGTAGGCTACATGACACACGAAACGTAAGTCTCTCAGAAATCAGCTAATCCATTTTCAAGAATAACAACTCTCTAATAGCAGATTTACAAGGAAAAATGAGAAGTAAAGTGTTTTTTGCAGTTTTTTCATCGTTCAATTTCTGTAGTATATTATCAAGCCGAATTTATTAAATCCTAATAACATTCAGCCCTCCAAGAGACGTCTTTTCTTTGTTCCCAATAAGGAATATATTATAGTGAGAATCATAACTGTCAGAGAAAGCAACGCTGACTGTCCTCTGTTACTTTTACATGATGGCCAGTTAGTATCAGCTGTAATGAGACACCGCATATTTAAACCATGATTGGTGTATATTTTTCTACTTGAAATAGAACACCTCCTTTGGATAGAGAACTTTCATCGTTGGAATTAAATTAAATAGGTAACCTGAGGTAGACGAAACAAATTTCTTAATAATAATTAGTCGTGCTTATCTCCTATTGCAAGACATAGTACTCTCAAAATAAAAAAAGTCCTTTTCATTTTAAAATTTAAGAACAGAAATTTTTATAATTACAAAATAAAAAGAATTATTCGTAATTTTAAGTGATTTTATACAATAATCATATGACGTTACAAATCGTAACCAAAATATACAACGGTTCAATAGGGTTGAATATTCCTAACCGCACAAAAAGGGAATGAAAGGATGAAGTATGATATAGTAGGGGTACTGAAAGGGTGTTAGACAAGACGAGGTAGACGAGCAAAACTTCAGGATTCAGTAAGCGCGCGCCATCAGATGAGAGAAAATGCGAATCTTTCATATTAGTATTAATGTGTTTTAAATGAGAAAATGGCTGATAGAAGCCCTAGGCAACTCCTGATATAGCCTCATTGATCTGTTAACACCTTCAGAAACACCTCTTTAATATTTATTTATCTTTTATGGTATCATTTAATTAATTATTTCTTATACGAGAAAATTATAATTTCTTGATTTATCAAAGTGTTCATCAGAAAACCTTTTATAAAAAAAACTTTATCGAATGGAATGGAATTAATATCGCTTTATTAGTAAAATAAAATAATATGATATTTAAACTAATTGGATTCAATTTAAATCGCGTTTTATATCATAAAAGGGTTTATAAAATATATGAATGAGAAAAACGTTTAAAATACGAGTAAAAAATGACAAAAAAATATCATGATCACAAAATTCCAATACTTCATTAAATGGCATTATTTTATTGATTGTAGTGTTAAAAGATTCATTTGCAATAATTTGTTCCAACAAAAAGACACGAATAAATACCAAAAAAAAAAAAAAACAGCATATACAATCGTCAATAATGTTTATTTTAAGGCTTATATCACCCAATTATTGGTAGAAAAAAGTTAAATAGCACATTACACTACAAGAATCATTATGTAGACACAAATTGTAAAACTAGAAAGCACTCAAAAACCGATAACAAAAAAAATTATTTAAATTCTAAAATTATTTAGTTTTAAATGTCTTTCTACGTCCAAATTTGACTATCTAGTCGTTTCGACTATTAAACGATCATTAATAATCACGAAATACAATATAAAAAAATAAATAAATAAATAAAATAACCATCGAAAGGTACTTACAACTTTATAAAGACAACGATTTTAATGTTGGATACGAAGAGCAAATTAAAAGAAAACTTGAAAGTTTCTATACTTGCATAAATACGAAACCATTACAGAGCATAGATCTGTAATATCTGTTATATAAATCTGTTATATCAATTTTCTCATAATTTAATTCTCTAAAAGGTTTAATAAAAATTTACGAAAATAAAAAAACGTGTTTTTCGTAACCAAATTTTTCTGTTTTACGTTAGACATCAAGAAAACTACGGGATATTCAGTTCGGGTACTTTTTTTATTCGATTTTTCATTTCAATAAACATAAGAGCAACAGAAATCCGAACGAAATTTTTCGCAGGCCACAACTCGAAAACAAGATTTCGGACATATGCTTGCGCGAAATTTTACTTTCCCGTCTAGATAGCGCTGTAGCTCTAGAAGGGAAAGTATCGGACAAATGTCTGTTTCACCGGATCTTTTCGTTTTGACCACTAAAGAACCTAAAAAACCGGATGAAAATTTTTCGGATGTTAATGTTCGTATATACGTGTGTGTGTTGCTCGGTGTTCGTCTCTAAATCACTTTAAATCTCCAGAACTGCTGGACCTATTTTGACCAAACTTGGTCAGATCACAGAAGTAATCTGATATATAGAAATATATGGGGCATTGATTGATGCCATTAAATTTTCAACTTTGAACGTCATGGGAGTGAAGCTGTAGAGCAAGGTCACTCTCAATATCTCGAAATTAACAAACTTTCTTAAACTTTTAATTTATTTTATCATTTTACTCTCGAAACCTAATACTCTGCAGTCAAGTTAATTAAACAATATATAACCAACTAGAGACAAATAATGTGTAATATAAAACAAAACCAAAAACTAAAGAAAATAAACGTTGGTCTTATTAAATAATAAAAAATAAATTTAAAAAAAGTCCGGGTGAATTGTTTAAAACGAATGATGCACCAGCTACATTAAACCGTATGAAAATTATTGAAGGGTCATTTTACGTTATATTTGAATAAAAATAAAAATACTCTCCTTTGAAAAAAGTTTCATTAAAATAAATTTTCAATACAAACAACATATTGAATTTTTTTTTAACGTAGTTTATTAACAAATCCTTTCTCTAATGCATTTTTAAAAATGTTCTGGACACAAGGCTATTCACTATACGGTGTACAGCATTGAGTTTTTATTGCTACTACAATCATCGCAGTAAGCGGACACAAGAGAAAACCACAATTTATGCACTATTGTATAAGACGGGAGATAAAACTGTGCGAAAATTGGAAGGAGGGATAATAGGATTTTACTGGCACTATAACATAATGGTGGCAATAGATAGAAGAGTGAGGAGAAAAGAAGATACGGCGTTATCTTATGAGCAAGAAAGAAGAACAGAGGAAATGGAAAAAAAGACGATGCTATACTATATTACGCGGCCGTTATCAGTTTGCTTCTTCCTCGCCACACCTTTAGAGAATGACACTATATTTTGCTGTGCTTTATTCAGCCCTGACGTTTATACAGAGGTTTACTTTTGTTGCCTGTAAAGCGGTTTTCCTTTACCCTAAACAAAATTATTTATGCCCGTCCCTTCTTTTCATATTGTACTTCTTAATGTAATTCGACTACGTATTTAAAAACAAAATCTTCACAGAAATAAAACTATAATCTACTTACAAAGAATAAAATAATCCTAATTAAGCTTACATGCACGCTTGTTTATTTGAAGTTTTGTTTTCATTATATCCTTTCTAGACAAATATTATAAATTATTTTACGTTTTAATTGAAGAACTCAGCACCATATGAAAGTCCATAAAAATGACACATTTTGTCAATTTTTCAAGTAGTCAACCAGTTCACTAACTACTGCACATACAGAATCAAAGCGAAAATATACAGTTATTACCAAGACATAACATAACTCATAATTAATCGTGCGCCCCCCCCCCAAAAAAAAACTCATAGTCAGGTAATTTTTGTCGAAGTTAAGAATGGTTTAACATTTAAACAAACGACACAGTAGCTCCACCAAGGATGCCTGAAATAGTATTGGTACTGCTAACAGTAAAATGAAGATGTATACTGCGTCAAAACGTTTTAACTCGCAAGAAGCCAGTCACCGGCCCAGCAATCTATCCCCACTGTACGCGTCAACTGAGCTTTCTAAACTTCGATGAGTCATATAAAACTGTATAAACGAGGCAATCCATACTTGTATCTGTATCGTACATTCATACCATCTTCCATACACTCGTCTACCTTTTTGTAAATAAATGCAGATTCGACATAAAACCATCTTAATGATGACTGATCTAAACAGTTCATGCGGCGTCGCCCACGAGCTAATTCACTATTTTAACGTTCTTTGTTCCCACGGACTGTATTCGGCTGTCATCCATCCCAAAATTGTATAAAAGAAGAAAAATCTATTAATAAAACTTTTAGCCAATTATTTTGAAAAATTATGAAATTGCCTGGATCCCAAGAAACTTTTAATTTTATTAAAAAAAACTAAAAATTCGCAACCTCCAGATTTAAAAGAAATTAGAGAGATTATTAAATCTTTAAAGAATAACAGAACTAGTGAAGAGGATTGTACAGTAGCAGAAATGTTAAGGTATGAGACCGATGAATTAGGCTCCAAACTGGAAACCATTCTAAAAGAAATCTAGGAAAAAGAGAAAATACCGACAGAATAGAAAAACCGCGTTAATACACTCCATAAAAAATGAAATAAAACGGGTATTACAAATTACACAGGCATCTCACTTCTACCAATTCCGTATAAAATTATGTCCAAAGCCTTGCTAAACAGAGTACAGCCGATAATAGAAAAACCGATAGCCGAATACCAAGGAGGATTTAGATCCGGAAGAAATTGCGCGGAACAAATATTTACTATAAAAAACAAATTTTACAGTACCAGAAAATTAGAAACTCAAAAAGCCCTACGATTCCATACATCGCGAGACTTTATTTAAAATATCAGAAGAATCTAAAGTAGACACAAAAACAATTAACATTATTAAAGGAACAAATACAAAACCCAAAGTTAAATTTCTTGGAGATCTTTTTGAACCGTTTGAAATAAACATGCGTCAGACAAGGACGGACTTTCACCGACCCTCTTTAACTGCACTCTAGAAAAAGTAATTAGAGAATGGAAGGAAGAACTCGAAAAACTAAACATTACAGAAAATGTTAAAATGGGATATTAAAAAAAAATATAAACACAATCTTCGCAGATGATATAGCGATATTGTAAAAGGCACGGACGAAGCTCGAATTAAAAACCAGAAATTAAGCGAATGTGCAAATAAAATAGGCTTAAAATTTCTTTCGAAAAAAAAGGTTCTCCAACGATAAAAAGAATAGATTGCAAACATTAAAAATTCTCGGAAAATCAAGAAATTAAGAGTATTCAAATTTAGATATCTCGGAGAAGTAATAACGCCAAACGCTCTAGAAAAGGAAGGGCTAAAAAAGCGAACGCATAAAATGGCGTTAAAGTTTAACTTAACACGAAATTGATATAATAAAAATCGCTTTCGCGTAATGCTAAGCTCCGATATTACAAAACAGTTATTCTTTCGAAGGCATTATGTGGCAATGAGTGTTTGCAAAATTTTTCTGATAAAGATCTTTTTAAAATAGAAAAAAGAATTTTAAGAAACATATATGGACTCGATTACCAGAACGAAATTTATTAACTAAAAATCTGATGTGGACACTACATGACTTCCTTGAACGCCCATTAAACTACATATACACATTTTTTTTAAATGAAAAGTACATAAAACTTTATTCCATTAATAACTTTTGATATTTTTTTTATTATTTTTAATTGTTATTATTGAATTCTTATTTATCGTAAACATTTTTTTTTACAATCAGAGATTAATAAATCAATATATTTAAATTAAGAAAAAAAAATAGATGAAGTTTGATTTCAACCGATGTGCCTTCCCCTTGTAAGATCCAAATATTTCATTAATTAAATTTTCATTTGGCTATAACTCTGGAATAAATAAAAACAAGTACCACTTAAATGATATATCGTTCAAAAGCTCTCAATGAGGGCTTATTACTGGAGTTAAGAAAAAGTAAAATTCAAAGCTTTTGGATTTCGGGATTTTTTGGATACTTTTGGTTCAGTCGATTGCAATCAAACAGGGAGGTGCACAACTAGATGTTACAACAGTCCTAAATCCAAAATTTCAACATCCTACAGCTAATCGTTTTTGAATTATGTGAGGTACATACATACGTACGTACAGATCTCACGCCGAAACTAGTCAAAATGGATTCAGGGATGGTCAAAATGAATATTTCCGTTGAAATCTGAAAACAGGAATTTTTCGCTAGCACAATACTTCCTTTACTTTGTACAAAGAAATAAAAAGTGAAATAAAAATGCAGGAAAAATAAAATTCACTATCCGGAGAAAATTACAATTTTATGTAGAGTATGCAAAAACAGATTAACAAAACAAATATTTAACTTTTATAACAGTAGAACTATTAAAATTAGCTGGTTTAAAGAAGTAGAAAACGATCTGAAAACTTCAAAATCTCCAATGAAATCTGTTTCACTACAGACCACTTTAGAAAATTAATCAAAGAATTCTAAGTTTCCAAAGAAGAGGAGTGTAGGAAGAACGTGGGCCGCGGAAGAAAAACAACAACACAGTGAAATAATATTGGGAAAACAAAAGAAGTTCCAAACTATTACTCAAACGTGATCCTTAATGGTCTCAAAAAAAAAAACAAAACTTTTTTTATAAGTATCGTCACAATATGTTAGACCTAATTGTTATTTCGCTAAATGTTGTTCTTAATCAGTATTTTTATCTAAATAAATGTTAAATATATTGAATGTTAATAATTTTATCAGTTAAAATTTAAAAGAAAGAAGTTACTATTAAAGCGTGTAATTCTGAAATTTATATCAGTTATTAGTAATATGTCCAAATTACACTCTGTTTTTAGTAAAACTCAAAACTTTTTGAATTGTATTTGAATACTAGTTGTTCACCATATATAATAAAATAAATAAGGAAAACAAAATGAGATAAGATTACAAAGAGAAATAAGACTCCAGCGTTAAATAAGAATTGTAGGTATACAGTGTGCCAGCAATTCACGAATTCTGAAGATAAGCCTACTTATCAGTGTTATACAAGTATTCTCATACAATGAATAAGCCTGCAATGCGAACAGTAATATTTAAAGTTAACTAATATTTGAATTATCTATCAGCAGTCGTCCTGTTAATTAAGCATTCATGTTATTTATAACTCTATTAAAGATTATTACAAATATTTCATAGTTTAATTATAGTTTTATGAAACTGGAATTGTAAATGTTACTCCTGATACTGTTTCCTATTTGTCAAAAAAAAAAGAAAAAAGTCGTTTACCAAAACTACCTAATGTTTATACATCCAATTTATTAATAATGTAGACTTACTTAAATTGTGTCTTTAGTTCGTTTAATTACTTTTTTGAAAGTAGATTTTCACAATATGCAAAGTTTTTATTTTTATTTTTCTACTATTTTAATTTTCAGTAAACAATTAGTGAAGGTCATTCAGCTACATGTAATCATGTTCATGTATATAAATACATTATAATATTAATATATTATAATCAATCATAAATCACTTATATTATTGATATAAATATGGTAAATTTAATATTTATAAGCAACACTAACCAAATTTTTATTTATTTATTTTTAATTAGATATTTAATATTTATATACATTTAATAATTAATAAATAATATTCTATCATTCATTACTACTTTTTATAATATACAGAATTTACTATGTAAACACTAAAAAAAATTAAAATCATTAAATTATTGAATTTTAATCGTATACACAGAGAATAATTACTATTAATTTATACTACTGTCAGGAAACAGATTAGTTACAAATTGACTTTGCACAGTTGGTAAACGTAAAAATTAATCTTCGGGTACTTCCAAGAAAAAATTAATATACAAACAAAATTTCATAACATAAATTCTTATCAAATAATTGAATCTTTTATTTAAACAAAAATTAAATACTGCAATCTAACCCAATTTATTACTTGACTTAGCAAAGACCAATAAAAAATAAAAAAAAAAAACTTAAAAAACTGCAGCTCTTCAAAATCTTTATTTTTTGTGACATTTATATCTGAAAATAACTTAGCTTTTAGAGTGTTGAACAATCATTGCATGCAACTATAAAAAAAAAAGGATGGAGTAAGAGAAATCTGTATACTCAAAGAATGCGCAGAATATACATTGGTCTGACTACATCTATATGTAGGCGAAAAACGCATACGCGTTATCATCGCCCGGAATTTTTTTTTTATAAAAGCAATTACAGCTAATCTAAAAGATAAATAAAACTTACAGCTAATATTACAGATAAAATCTAAAATAAAACCAAAATTAAGTAGAATTTAACAAAGTCCGAGATGGGTGTAAAGGGCCCATTCTCGGATAACAAAAAGACTAAACAGAAAACTAAAAAACATAAAAGCTCTAACATAAAACTTAAAAATAGGTTAAAAACTAAAATAACAAAATTAAATAAAACTTAAAACTAATATCATTAAAAAACTTACAACTAATATCACAGACGGAGTCTTTAAAATATAAAAGCAAAAATAATAAAGAAACTATATAAAATTTAATAAATTCCGATAGGGAGTGTAAAAGGCTTCCTACTCGGATAAAAATATCAAAAACACAGAACCACAAAAATTAAAATTAAAATAAAAATAAAAAACAAACTTATTAAAAACTCTTCCAGCACAAAAAATATACGCAACAATATTACATTTTTTGTATTAACCCAGCACAACGCAAAAATAGAAACATCCGGTTTAAAATTTCATTAACATTGCACAAGACAACGCTGATGTTTCTGGATAGATTAAATTTACGACGCAACGCTGCATAACAAATGCGATGTACGAGTATGTGGCGCACAGTCATGAGGCAGTTGCATCGTGCGCACAGGGGTGCGTGTCCTCTTGACATCAGCCACTCGTGTGTGACTCTCGTATGTCGTATTCGCAATCGACAGACGATACTTCCTCACGACGAGTTTTTCTACATGAGGAGTCCCATGGCAATACAGGTTCTTTAATCTGCAGGAGTTTATTATCAACGGTAGCCGTCCAGTCACCTTGCCACTTTGCTCTTAGACTGTTTTACATAATTAATAAAATCAGAAGTAGCAACTCGGGTGATGAAAGAAAACTGATTACATGCTTCTTTGGCAGCGGAATCTGCATTTTCATTACCTGGAATCCCTACGTGGCTAGGGACTCAGCAGAACTTACTTCTGTGTTGCGATTATTCAACTCAGCGATTGCGTTTTAAATTTCAATGACGGTAGGGTGTCTGGAATAAAGGTTCTCTAAGGCTTGGAGAGCACTACATGAGTCACTGCAAATACGGATTTTTCTATACTTAGGGTTAATGATATTTAGATCCATATTTATAGCGTATAGTTCAGCGGTAAACACACTCGTAATACCAGGTAGACCAAACACATACGTTCTATCACTGACGACAACAAATGCACAACCAACGGTATCGTTTTGTTTCGATCCATCAGTGTATACCACCGCGCCTGAGTTCATCTTGGAGAGAACATGTTGAAACATATGCTGGTAGTATTGATAGTTTATTGTGTGTCGTAAGGTTGAACGTAAAATTTATAAGGTTTATTCCCCACGGAGGATATGAGCACGGATACGTTGGAAAGAATGACGGTCTGTCAACATTTATATGCTGCAGTAGACATCGGGTACGGACACCTACAGGTGCAGTACAACGTGGATGGTCCTCACACCTTCCTAAATTAGGATTTCTAAGGACTGAGTCAAAAGCCGGGTGATTTGGCTGTCCTTTGAGACGAAAAAATAAGATAATTAAAGCTGGTCTCGTCTATCCCAAAGAGATGGTTCACCACAGTCTACAAGTAAGCTTGCAACAGGGCATGATCTAAACGCGCCTGTGGCAAGCCGAAGGAAATCATGATGTACAGCATCCAGCATTTTAAACACGGTGTGACGAGCTGAAGAGTAGGCGACACAACCATAATCTAGACGGGAATGAACAAAGGAATAATAAAAACGTATCATACATGACCGATTGGCTACCCAATTGGTGTTACTAAGGACTCGCATCATATCTAAAAGTTTGGAACACTTTGTATTTAATTCTTTTATATGTTTTACCCAAGTAAGACGACTATCAAAAAATAAACCTAAAAACTTGACGTAAGGAGAGATAGCAATAAGCTCTCCGTTCAGAAAAACTTGCGGAATAGAAGTGTTCGTAGCCGAGAAGAGACTACACATTTTGTTTTGGCAGATGAAAATGTGAAACTGGTAATTCTGGACCAATCTTCAAGGTGAGATGTTGTCCGGTCCAAGGGAAGTATCATGTGAGTTTTTAAGTGCATGAAACAAATTAAAATACAAATGGGGCGTTTAATTCACCAATGTTTAACGATAATACTTCTATCTGTATCTTGTACCTTTGAAAATCGTTATTATATGATGAAGTGAGAGACACCGAGCGGAAAGATTTTGTTAAAGTATTTGCCATAGCCGAAGATGATGAAAGGAGTTTACCTTCATAAATAAGACTGAGAATAGATTGTTTCGGTGATCCGAAAATTGCACAGATTTTTTTCTACACAGTAGACGTGGAAGTAGTGTGTGAGATAATGTTCACGTATTTCGTCCATAACTTCCTCTTAGCGTTCAAGAATACTCGACGGCATACCGCTCTAGCCCTGCGGTATAAATTTAGATGTTCAGTTGTAGGCCTACGATTAAATTTGCGTAGTGCCTGCCGTCGATTCCTAATAGCATATTTGCAATCATCATTCCACCATGGAACGGAAGGACGTCTAGGATTACCCGATGTTTGTGGGATATATCTGTTGGCATTCTCAAGTATCATGGACGTAAAAGAGGAACATTGGTCAAGGATGGTCGCACCATCGTCATACTGTAATTGGAAGGCTTTATGGTATCCATTCCAATCCGCCTTCTCAACAATCAATCTCCGTGGCCTTCTTTTCACCTCGCGGTCTACACCGAAACCAATAATAATTGGTCTGTGATCACTGCCGTGAAAGTCATCACAAACAAACCAATTCAGACGAGGGAGTAAATTCGGTGAGTATATAGAGAGATCGATGTTAGATACAGTACCAGATGATAAAGACATGAATAGGTATGATCCATTATTCAGTAAACAAAGGTCCAAGTCTTGTCTCACTCTATCATATTTCCTCGAGTGGAGCAGAAGGTTGAGCCCTAGGAAATATGGTAGGCGTAATATGGTGCAGTCTCCTACTATTAGTGATGGAGTTGGTATTTACGTTAGGAGATTTGAGATATCTAGAGCACTGAACTCCGTGTTCGGTGAGAGATACAAATTGCAGATATGCAATTTGAAGGGGATAGAGACATTTACTGCAACAGCAGGTATCAAAGTGGTTAGTTGAATCCTTGTAGCCGACATCCCATTCTTCATGAAAATAGCCACTCCACCACTCTCTCTAATGTCTACTAGACAGTCGTATCTCTCACAGAAATACCCTCTGAGTGTTATTGGGTTATGTTGTAGAAGATGTGTTTCTTGGAAACACATGATTAGTGGATCATGTGCGTGCGCCAGTACTCTAATATCTTCAATACGGGACCGAAGACCTCTAACATTCCACTGAATAATGTTCGTAAGTATAAAAAAATAAATTCAGGAAACTATATAAAAATTAGTTGTACGCGATTCGGTTTTCTTTTTTGTATTTAAAGAACTCCGATGCCCTGGGGTCGGGTGGTTCTTCAGCCACATCCTCCAGTATATGAGGTGATGGTGGAGGAGATTTATTAAAATGGGATGCCGCAGATGACATCCCAGAAGGGGTGGTTATGTGGGTTCCCTTAACGGGGAGCTTATTAGGTGGCTTACTGCCAGCTGTGATAATCCCTGCCCGTACCGGTAAAACTTTGGGAACAGGAACTTTCACAGGGATACTGTTGGATTCACTAACTGCGACGAAAGACTTTTTTTCATCTTTGAAATAGTGGCTGTTAGTGATGCAACTTGATCAGATAACATTTGAACAAGTTTTTTTAGCTCACTGCAGGATCTACATGGCTGATTGCTTAAATTTGTAGGAACTTGTTGTGATGCAGCGGCAGCAAAAGATACGTCTGGTTTAACCAGGTTCCTTGCGTTAATAGTGTTTATATTCTCTGCGTGCCGCTGGAAAAGATAGTTTCTGCTCGGTAGAGATTCTGAGAATTGCCTTTTCTTCCTTAAACGTTGGGCAATCTCGGGAGCGAGCTGTATGCGAACCACTGCAATTGGCACATTTTTCATCTTCTTGGCAGTTAGAATCATTGTGGCCTTCTTTAGCACATCTACCACAGATCTCTGTTTTTGAGCAAGATATTGTTCTGTGACCATACCCTTGACATTTGAAACATCGTCGTGGGTTGGGAATGAAAGGTCGTACTCGAACTGAAAGATAACAATTTTTATTTTTTCCGGTGGGACTGGAAGGTTGAGGGTCAGTATAAGAGAAGGTGTTGGTTCTTCCATTCCTCCGTTTTGCCTTTTCATTATACGCTTCACTTCTACAACGTCTTGAGCACGAAGCTTATCAGTTATTTCAGTCACCTCTATATCCATAAGAACTCGACAAAAAATTACCCCGCGACTCGTATTTAAGGTTTTGTGGCATTCCGCACTTATTTTTATACTGCCCATATTACGGAGACGTAAGATAGATCGACTCTGTTCATCATTGAATGTTTCAATCAGAATCGATCCGTCACGTAATTTTCTGATGTTCTTCGGGGAACCACTTGCACCTGTTATAGTTTTGTTTATTAAGAAAGGTGAAATCTTTTGGAGGGGGCCACTTTCCTGACTATTTCGGAGAACAACGAATTTAATATTTTTAGAATTCAAGTCTAATGATTTGCGGTTTTTTTCTTCAGTAGGACTTTTATCCTCGTCAGACAAAGCTGACCGAGGTCTCATCACAAGACTAGGTTTGGTGGTTTTTTCAGATGGACCACCAACCATCATAGTATTTATTATTGGAACTGAAATTTTGGTCCCACGAGTATCGGCGAAAAAACGAACCACTCCAGCAGAGCACACGTGTACTGGAGCTAGAGCTAAATACAACTGGGTTCGCTGTGGTGCCCAGAGGACAAAGTTCGAGACTCACTACGTATAGACATTCACCCATCGGCACGATTTGTTCCCACCTTGGGTTACGGTTGCGTTTCGTAAGATGTGGCAACAACATCGAGTGTAAATGTAAGAAATATCAGTGTAGAATGTTGTGTAAGTGTTTATGTTGTAATGTTCTTGGTGTAGTATATGTGTATAGTGTAAAGTGTTCTGCAGCTCAGTGTATAGTGGGAAAAACAGCTGCAGAGGCTAGGCCCGTGGGGACACCAACCCCCAAAGTCTTAAAGAATTAGACTCCCCGTCGGGGTCTTTTATAATAATACTGCATCTTTCAACCGAGAGGTTGTAGTAATTATTAGTCACTTCCAAAATTGGCATCTCAACAATTACTGACTTTTTTGTGAATGTGCATGAAGTGATTTCTCATTGCATTCTTTTTTATTGAATGTAAAATTGTATATCAGCATGTCAAGCTTACAAACTGCATTTAATCCAACATTAAAAACAACATATTCCTTTTTTTCACACAGAAATCGATTGTAATACAAATATCACTTCTATCGGAAAAAGCAAATAAGAGCTAAAATAAAAATCTAAACCTAAAACATAGATTTATTACCACAAAATCTTGAGCGCCCTATCAGCAGAATAAGACAATTCCACACCTATGATCAAAATGAAATTTTTCATTATATTTGATTACGCACTTGTACAATACTGCAACAGTACTGCTGATTCTTTCTGAATATTCTTTACATAAATGAAATAATACTAAACTATTTAAGTTCTATCTGATCCTAAAACTTATCATTTGCTAAAACAAATGTTAATTGTAACTAAGCAATATATGAAACTACAGCCCGTTTTAAACAAACTATATATACTATTTTGAAAAAAAATTATGCAATAAAAAATCTAATTTAAAACAACCAAAAATAAATCAGTTAATTATTTCCAATTGTTAACTGAAAAGACAAAGTATAAGTGGTAGTATAAATAATCTTAAATTTTAATTACATTTAATTGTTTTAATTTTTAAAGGAAATAACATTTATAAATACAATAATAATAAATAACAACAGAAGAGTTTTATTTAATTTATGTGAATTACATTATAACAGCCAAATACAACAACACTAGCATGTTTTACTTACATTTTACAATGCAGAAATATTATAATTTGTACGAAAGAAAAGTTTCTTTGGCTTGAGACTAATTGCTAGGAGGCTTTGCTGAGCACAACAATAGGAGTAATTTGAATTAGAGAGCAGATCAACTGAAGGAAAAGCAAGCTGGAAAAAGAGGGAAATGAAAAAGGAAATTCTTATACATAATGTTCATTTACATTTTGATGTTTCCTTTCCTTAAAAGGTGTTGAATGGAGACTAATTTCTTATAAACTTCAATGATTTTCAATTCTCAAGGGTTCTGTAATGTGTGTGACATAATATGATTTCTTTAGACAGCAAGAGAACTTCACCAAATTGGGTTACGCTTTCAGAAAATTCAACGAGCATTTCACAAAGTTGTTTAATGAATAGCATGATAATAAGCACACTTTTTTTTGTTACTTTTAATTCTTAGTAAAGCTGGGCACAATTTCTACTTCAGTAACTTTGCTTTATATCTATTTATTTATTTTTAATCTTGATCGCTTTTATAAACAATAACAATTTCAAGCAAAACATTATTTCTACAGTTATGTAATTTAATTCATCAATTACCTTTGATCCAATAATACTGGCAAGTTAAAAACAAGAAATAAAATATTAATAAATATATTTTAGTTGAAATTTGTTGCCCAATCTGTATTAAATATAATTTATTTTTAATATAAATGAGATCTTAACAAAACTAAATGTTTTTGTTAAAAAATACTCAAAAGAAAACAAGAGAAACAAAAATGAAGTTACCTATGATCATATAAATAATTATTAAATATATTTATTTTTGCAAGCATTGCCAACAAGAAATGCACTATGATAATGACAATCTTGAAAGAACCAATAACATGTTTAAACTTTAATTGATGAAGCAATGATAAGCAAACATTCTGGCTTGAAATCAGAGTCAAGCTCGATGACATTTTTCATACACTATAAAATAACAATATTTTATAGTGTATGAAAAATGTAATCCTGAATTCAAGCATCAGATCATTCAAAAAAATAAAATAAAATACATACTGAGTAAAATATAACATAACTAAACTTTTAGTAATAGAAAGTGCCATAATAAGAATGAAGGAAAAAATAAATGTAAATCGACAGATTTAAAAAGAAAAATCCAGAAACAACAAAGAGAATTTCTAGAATAGTATAAAAGTTTGGATTATAGAAACAGTTATGCTTGAACAAACAAAAAGATGGGTCGGTTGCTGTTACAAGCCCTAGGCCCAGTGGTATAAATACCACTGAGAACAAGAGAACTTTAGTTCAGTGCACAAGAAATACAGTGGCAAAGTGCAATAACATTCGAAGTGACTGTGCAGTGTAACAGTTGAGCATATAAGCAAAAAGTGCATTGTGAGAATATTCTGTTTTGAGACAATGTTTTTTTTTTTTTTATGATTAAGTTCGAGAAGTTGTTTGGTGAGTTCATTGTGAACAGGGATCAAGTGACATTATTCATTGATAAAAGCGTAAGCTAGTTTCCTTTTGTAAGAAGTAGAATTAAATAATTCTTGTATAATTATTGATTTTGTAATTGTTATCTTAGTGTTAATCACATGTTAAATTATAATTAATTTCTATTATCTATTGTATAAATTCATAGTAGAATCAGAATTGTATTTCACTTGCACCTAAAGTCACTTGCACAAGCAGATGAATCGTTTGATATTTTATTCATGAAAATCTGTACAATCATTCTGATGTTACAGTGCCATAAATAAGTATCACTTTATTATATATATATATATATATATATATATATATATATATACAAAATTAATCATAAAATGATTTAGTCTCAAAGCTTAAAAAGCTTATGCATGGAAATTAGTAGAATAAGAAATGCCAAACCTAAGAGGGAGTTGAACCTGGAACCTTCCAGATGTATAACTGAGATATTATCACTCCATTATAAACAATTTCACAGATCGTTCAACACATTAACTTCATTCCAGAATCAAGTAACAAACACATATACATATCAAAATAAAATATCAAAAGAAAAATAATCAATTTTTATGAAACTTTGTATTAAAGTAGCAAGAAAATTTCCAGTAATAAAGTACATAAAAATACAAAAAAGGCATGGGAAAAATAGTACTAGGACCTTTCAACAATTAGTCAATGAAGCTTCTACAATCAGTTATGAATAATAACTCTGTTATGTTCTTTAATTTCCACTTTAATAATTTAATTTCAATGCAGAGTTAAATTTGTTAAATTTAGTACAAAGTGATCAGGATCTATTCTTTTCACAATTACTAGTAAAATTAAAAATACTATTATGAAATGGATAATTATATGTTTCCTTAAGAAGTAATATGTTTAGTGAGTATGAAAAAATTAAGGAATAAATCAAAGAAAATTTCATCCAATAAATAAACAACATTAATGGGCCCACCCTAACAAATAAAAAATTGCATCTCTTAAAAACATCTTCCAAATTCTGGATTGATTGTTCAGTGGTATCAACAATTTCACTTAGATGATTAGAATTTACTTGTATATTGTAACTATTTCTTTATAGTAACATAAATCATTACAAAAATTGGCAAAGCATACATAAAAAAATTCTAAAACATTAAAATTTACTGTTAAAATACTTAAAGTACTAAAAAACAGCCACATATTTCAGAAAAAATTACACATAAATACAATAAGATAGTTTCAACGAGGATGATTATGAATCATAATTAACTTGATTCTTACTAGAAGTTCACTGGTTGTAAAGCAAATATATCAAACTCCAAATTTCCCATAATACAAATCTGATTTCTTGAAAAAATAAAGTAGAATGGCATGCTTTCCCCATATAAGCACAATCGAATAAAAAACCAACACACACTGAAAACATTTAATAGAAGCAGATTATATGGACTACAATAGAAATAAATCTGCTATCTACATGATTTGCCTTACTATCTTTTTCCTAGATGTATCACACATTACTGAGTGCTCATTAATATAAATTTTTACAGGTACAAGTAATTACATTACATTATGTAAAACTAATAATAAGAAACTCTCATGTGTGTGTGTGTGTGTGTGAACTAAATATTATCAATACATGATGAGTGAATCACGAACAGTTTCCTATTATCATTTTCTTTTTTCTATACTGATGAACACAGTAAAATGAATTAAAATGAAGATATGGAAATTAAGTTGCTAATAATTAACTCTTAACCGAGGAGGATTTTAAAGATGAGGGTGAGACTTACATAACTAAACATAATATAATACGAGCATCCTTCCTGAAGACACTTAACAAACTTCACAATAATTGCTCTCATAACTGCAACCCCACAAACCATACCCCATACTCTTACTACTACCTCCATGCCTTACACTGTATATCCAATCTTTGCAAAACAAACTTGAATCTTGTTTAATATAAATTCCCATCCAGAAACATATAGATGAAAAAGAGTAAAATACTGATAATATAGAAAGTTTCAGGGTATCTTGGTATTTATTAAATGGAACAGTATCACAGTGTAAAATGTTTCTCTTCTAGCACTACCAGCCAGGAAACACATATTTTAGCCAAACAATATACAACTTATAATGAAGTGTGCTAAACAGCTTGATAGACTAACTAAAAACTCCCATTAAGAAGTCTTTAGTAATAGTCATAATAATGTAATTAAGTCACTAACTTTACAGCGTAACAAATTTTCTTCGCATCTTAATTGTTTTCATAAGTTGTGTAGGAGATCCATTAGTTAGAATTGAGATTCTACTGCAGGAAGAGGTCGGTTGTTAGAGGATGTATTACAAAGTTAAGAAGCTTATTATAAATTTCTAACTTAAATGATTCTACATTATGATTAATTTACATAAAAATACATGAATTTTTATTAAATGATATCGATTACTAAAATAAAAACATTTTTAAGTTAATTTATGTAGGCCCTAAGAAGAAAATGCTTTTCGCTATAAAATGTTCAACTTCACCTATGCTTTTAGAATAATAACAAATTGTTAGTTATCTTTATTCTTAAATGACACAGTATTTGTGCAGTGTGGCAAAAAAATCTTGAGCCACAATCTTACCCCTTAAAAAATGCACATAAAACATATACGGAAATGAATAATTAACACAAGCAAGTTATGTTTGCATATTTAACATTTTTTTAGAATCAAAAGTAATAATAATTATTTTTTCTTGATGACAGTTACCACTTTTTAATGTAATATGCTTTGCAATTTTTGTAAATATTTTTTTTACTTGGAAAAATTTGAATTTAATTTTTTATGCTTGAATTGTTTTTTACAAAATTTTTATTCATTTTTCAAACAATACAGATCCATATGTTTGGTTTTAAAAAAAATTACAAAAGTATACTATAGTTGTGAATAAAAAAAATTAACAAAATTTAAAAAATAATAAAAATATTAATAAAATGAAATAATTATATTAACATTTCAGTTTTGATCAGTGGCAACAAATTCAAATGAATTTTATACGGGTATAAGTATTACTAGTGTAATTACTGTTGTACAAACTTGCAGGAAAGTAATTGAATAGGAGTTACAGTATGGCATGTAGCACAAAATTCTCATTCTACCAAAGAACAATATACGAATTGCGCATTGATTCACAGTTTAATCTGATAAAACCACAATATGTACTTCTTCCTGTAAATATCTCTTATACTTTAACTCTTTGGGTGATTGGTTGAATTTTAACACATTTCACAGAAATATTTTCAATTTCTTCTTATATTTGTATGTAAATATCTTTAATATTTCTCTACAGAAATTAAATTAAAATCATCTGATAACAATCACTCTTACTTTTGAATACTATTAATTTGACCACCTTTTTAATTCTTGAAAAGTTAACAGCAAACTGTTGATTTAACTTAAAAAAAAAAACAAAAAACAACATACAGCATGCATTTGATATTTCACAAAGATATTCATATTAATCTCAAGAAAATCACAACCCAAAAGAACTCAAAATTAACAGGGAAGACTTAATCCTCTAATATATATTAAGGTATTATTTCTTCCCTACTGTACAAAGGTTAATTAATTTATTACTTTATATCACTTGTCTGTTTTTTATGCCTGTAAATCATGTGAACTGTTTGAGTACAAAAGGCACTACACTAAACTTGCTTTCTCACGGAGTATATGTTCACTATATAGTATAGTACTCTTGTACTACAAAGTTAGTATGTGAACAGGTGTTATATATAAAACTAAACATCTCAAACATTTTGATACACCTTGCATGCAAATATGCAACAGTATATTTAGCTCGATAAAGAAAGTAGCTGGAAACCACTTCAACCTTCATTTTTTTTAGTCAGCCTAGCAAAAGATTCTTGCTATATTAAGATTGGCTATGTCAATTTTAGGAGTAAACTGTGTCTTATATCAGGTCACTTTTTTGTTATAGTAACTATAATACAAAAGTTATTATCTATACAGCTACAGAGTATATTATTAAATTTGTTTTGTCTACAGGTTTAATAGATTTTTAAAGCTAAGTTAGTTTCTTTACTTGAAGTATAACATATATATCTAGTTTATAATTTGAAAAGAATTGTTGTAAAATCAGATACTAATTTTATAAAAGTTCTGCTCTACATGATCACAATAGTTTTATCCACAATTTAAAAATAACTGATTTATTTCCCAGTGTCTGCAAAATTTCAAGTGATAATAGTAGTGTTCATACAAATTGAAAACGAAACATTAATTTAGATTTAAAAAAAAAAATTTTCTACAGAATTTTCACTGTTTGCTGTTTGTAGATGTACATTAAGTACAAGATTATTTTTGCATTTCTTTATTTCATTTCTTGCATTTCTTTTAGATATAGTTGCAATGCTATTTTAAGCTATAGTTATATGGTGGAATCATAGGAATAAAAAAAAATGTTATGGTGTTATAAGATATATGGAATATATGAATTAACTGATTTATGTTTACTTCTTCCACCTAGTTCTAGGTACAAACCTATTCTCATCTCAAGAAAAATCTTCCTATTCTCTGATATCCTTTAATTATTCTTAGAAAATGGCAATATTGTACATAATACTACTCTTTATTTTGTAATTCAATTAGTTTACTTACTATTTAGGAAAGCACATTTAAGTTGCTTCTCATCATGGAGTTCTGCAATCTCTCCCTCAAGATACATCAATTAATTACTCTCAAAAACTAATTTTTCAGCTCTCATTTGTCATTAACAAACTCTCTGAACAATATGGATTGGTAGGTAATGTCATGGTCTGTTTTTAGTAAGTTTTAAAATTTGAATGATCTTTTTACTGAAGCTACACGCAGAAAGTAATTGAAAGACATAAAAAATGGGGTTTTCTAGATTATGGAATTTTTCTAAGTGAACTGATTGTGTTTTTGAAGTAGTTAAATTTTACTTTATTTAATCACCAAGGAAAGATAGTTCAAGAAGATTAATAAGCAGATGGATAGTGTTTGAACTAAGAACAACTTTTATTTAAAATTAAATGCAGTTTAATAAAAAAAGAGCATCTGATACCATCTATATTTACCCATACTGCTGCAATTAAAAAAAAATTAATACCTGGAAACATGTACTTACTTAAAACTTATAAAAATTACTTTAAAAATTTACAAAAATATGAAATTTTAGTCATATTGTCATGCATTTATAACATACTAGTTTAATTTAAAAAAAGTAAGTTCAAAGCATGTACAGCGAATTGCTCAGCTATAAGATTCAATGCCTGCTGCACTACCACCTGATCGAATCAAAGATGCTGCTGCTTTCTTAAATAGTGATATTGACTTTGTAAGACAATTAATTCTAAAAGAATTAAGAATTAAAGAGGCTTAGAATTAAAGAGAATTAAATTAATTTAAGAATTAAAGAGCCTTGGATATGCCTCTATACATGAAATGTACATCCTGAGCTTATCTACAAAAGACACATCCTGTATTAATCACTATCTACAAATTCTTATTTTCAAACTTTGAAAAGATTCATCAGGAAAACCCGTCTTTAATTTATATGACTTAATTTTAGAGAGCAAGTAACACTTTTGATATGCTGAATTAGGCTAGCTAGAAAAATATAGTACATCACAAAGGATCAAATGGATTTGTAATCTGCCAACAGCTGCCTGGTGAAGTTGATGGTGGAAGCAAATAGTTGGACTTCTCAAAATTTTGGGGAAGGCACTGCTGGGATATAAAGAGCTTGTCATCGTATTATGAAACTGTGAAGCGTTGCTGAATAGCCAGCCATTGTTATATAATGTCACACTGATCAAAAGACTTGTAGCTATTAATGCCTGCAATGTTTATTCAAGATACACCCCATAGAGGAGTTCTCAATTGTGTCAAAATAGATTCTAAAATATTAAATAAAAGACTGACTTATCACCAAAGAATAAGAGAAGACGTGAGAAAACGATTTAGAATGGAGTACCTTGGTTTGCTCAAAGGTGATGGAAAAGAGGCCAACAATTGCTTGGAGTAGGAGATGGTAAAAATGGCAAAATGTGTTTGGTTTGATTGAAGACAGCATCAGGAAGACTACTGTGCCCAGCTCAAAGAATTTACCCACTGGAAGTAACTTCGGTTGCTGAAGATGTTCCAAAGACACTAATGAACATAGTTTCAAGAAGACTGCTTTATTGATTCTTATTAGTTACTTGATTGAATATTGTTTTGTTAATTTAAAGTTTTGATTAATTTAATTATTTTTATTTAGTAAAATAATGACTTTGTTGAGACAATCGTAAAAATAAATTTTAAGTAAAGATGAGGTCTTCATTTAATTGCAATAATTCACAATCCAAGGTGGAAGTGTTTCAGATCTCTATTGATTATAGAAACAGTATCGATTTAATGTAACCAGGAAATAGGTTCTTTTAATGATACTGTTAACTTTCTCAATGTGCTTAATGTTATTTGTGTAGCAAATCTTTATTTTTATAAAATTTATACTTAAAACAATCGTTAAATCTTGTTAATCATACATCATCAGTATCCCATAGTTGACAATAATGAATATTACCACTATCACTAAAAAAGTAACCAAATCTAAAATTGTACAAAACCAAAACTATATTTCAGTCTACTGGAGAATGCTATTTAAGTTACATTTTCCAAAGTGATTATATTTATAAAAAAAAGAAAAAAAAAGGCAATTATGCCAAAGTTATCTTTTGTTTCATTTCAACCGACAAGTTCTCTCCTTGATTGTTTTTACACCTCAATTTCTGAAAATTGTCATATCTGAAACAAAATATAAAATAATGGTAACTGTCATAAAAACACTTCTAAAATACAACACATGGCCTGAAAGCCACTAAATCTAAAATAAAATATTTTTAATTGTTAGTTTTGTACTATTTTAATCTCCCTATCCATTATTTTAACTTTGTCATGTGCCACGCACACACAGATAAAACAGCTAGCTAGGATCAATTAAGCTTCACATTTTAATAATATTTGATTGTAACCAAAGACTAGGAAATTTAAAAAAATTTACGCTCCTGTAAACTGTTTTGCTGTTTACATGAACCTCTAAATACCAAATACCACCACAAGAGAATGTTTGTGACCACAAAGCTAGTTAAAATTTAAAAAAAGTAAATTGATCCTTTCATCCGCTTACATGCTTCAAAACTGAAAAGGGAATATATGGTTAGAAAATATGGAGTCAATGATCCAAACCATATCTGACTACCACAGTGACTGTAGTACATGTGTTTAATATAAAACAGGTGAACAGAAACTAAGACAAATACATATATTTTTGTTTATTCATAGTTTGGCTGGTTCTGGAGATGAACTATACACCAAATTATGGCACACAAATTGCAGAGTCCAAAACAAATTATGAATTTGTGTTCACCAATAAATTATAATTTTTATTTACATTCCTTACTTGCTGATTATTTTTAAAATTTTATTATGAAAAGGTTGTCTGATTATTCCCTGAATATTAAAAAATGCTTAAAACTAAGGTAACTTATGATTAGTCTCTTTGATTTCACAACAAAACAATAAATATAGGAAAAAGAAATAATTCTAAAAAATTTCATATCTACAGTAATGATAAAATAATATGAATTATAATATTAAAAAATTTATTTTCTAAACAAAGCTGTAAAAAAATATAATTTGTAATTATTTATATATATATATATATTTGGCCGGTTTATCAAATTTTTATTATTGTTATTTTTTTTCAAGCAAACAACGAAGAAGAAACACCTGAGAATGTAAAATCTACAAAAGCAATTATCAGCTGAATTAAGAAATCATCTAAATATAAATTCTTCACATAGACAAGTCAGAAAATTATTTAAATGAGATATTAAAGTAAACAGAATGGGTATCATTGGATAAGTAAAGTGAGACGAGAAAAAAAGTAAAATTAACAGCAATGATGTTACAATGTATTATTGCTGAAATAAGAGAAATAGTATAGTAGTCATTTTAAACAAAGAAATAGCAAAATGAGTGTAAATGAAGATTACATTTTTTTTATAATAAGAAAATTACTGTTATGATATTGCTGAAAATTAAAGTACTGAGGACAGAGACAATAAACCGTGAATACCTTAAAAAAAAGGTGGAGATCTGAACAAGTAAAACAGCGCAAGTACTTTATGCACACAGGAAATAGCAAAAGCAAAAACAGAATAGCAATGGTTAAGGAAACATAAAAACAACTATTATTACATAATTACTTCTTATTACATTAGTTAAAATGGAAGGATATCTTGTGACTTGTTATACACCTCACAAGATACGCCTCTTTATTCTCTCTACTCTTACAGATGTGAAACATAACTAAAAAAAAAAATAAATAAATAAATGTTGACGAAGTGAAAAATGAAGATGTAACGAGGAGAGTTAATGAGAAGCTTAATTCATAACAGATAAGCTAACTGGCTGGGAAAAACTTGTTTCTCCCATCTCTTGTTTTATTTTACCAAAGAAAATCTTTAAAAATTCCTGTATGAAATTAAGTAGCTACATTGCACTACTAATATTACAAAAAAACTGGCATGATATTCCCACAAAATAAGAAATTAAATAAAACATACATTTTTTTTCAAAATACAAGCGCTATTTGGGAATTAACCTAATTCTGGTTCTCAGTATTATGTGAAGGAGTGGGGTTAGGAATTCTATCTTTGCACAGTTAAATAGCGCAGTTCAGTGTGTTCTAGCAGTGTTATTGGAAATACTGCTCGCTTATTTTTTCCTGTAAAACTCTCATGTGAAATGGCTGCAGTCATAGAAAATCCTGCCGACTGTGTAGTATATGCCATCAGCCGTTTCCTTCACATAAGAAATCTTTCAGTTGCTGAAATTCATCATGAACATTGTGCAGTATATAGAGAGAATATCATAAGTAATAGTGCGGTAAGACAATGGTGCCTGCCACATGTTTCGGGAAGGTTGAACGAACATTCACAACAATGAAAGAAGTAGTTAAGCCTTAGTTATCACAGATGAATTTGTTGCAAGTGTCGATGTGAAAATTCAAAAACATTGTCCATTCATGATAACATAATTATCAAAATTTTTTCCTCACATGTCACAAACAGTGGTATATGAAATCATAACTGATAGGTTAGGCTTCCACAAATTTTGTGCTCGCTGAGTACAATTTCTTTCTGATGAACACAAAAAAAGAGGATGAAGTCAGCACTAACCTTCTTTTACAGTTACCCTAATGAAAACGGTGAATTCCTTGACTACATCATAACAGGCGGTAAGGCACGGGTTAAATTTGTTAATGTGGAAACAAAAGCGCAATCAACGCAATGGGGGCACATCATTTGTCCTCAAAAATCCATAAAGGCCAATCAAACACTTTCTTTAAAAAAGGTGATGGCATCAGTGTTTTGGGACTGAAAAGATAGATCTTGACTGATTTTATGGAAAGGGATGACAATTAATGCTGAAACTTACTATGAGATGTTGAAGAAATTGAGGAGGCCCATACAACAAATGACGCAGCATGCTGAATTTAGGTATCATTTCTCTTCATGACAACATTTGTCTGCATACTACAAGTACGCACTTACTGCCAAATTGACAGTTTCAAATGCTTAACCATCCTCCATCATACAGCCCTGATTGACTCCCAGTGACTGACTAACACCTTTTCCCGAAAATAAAGAAATGGTTAGTGATGCAGCGTTTTATGAGAAGTGTTTTTAAAAACATTTTTACAGATATAACGTCTTAATTTTGTGGGCAAATATGTAAAAAGTAGCTAGTAGATGTAACTAGTAACTACAAGGTGTATATAATAAATTGTTTTTTTACCAATTTGTGTTTTTTTAATGACAACTCGGAAGTTAGTTTCCAAATAGCCCTTGTAATTAATGAATTGTACTGCTTTTTGGAAATTGAGAACAGCTCATAATACCATGGTTAAAAAAGGTTCTACTGAACTTTACTTTCATTCAGTGTGTATAACCAGACTTAAATATATTTAATAAATTCACAAGTCACAGAAATCCAGCTGGAATTTGAGCTGATTAATAATTTTGTTAAATACATTGTAATCTGTTAGATCAATCTAGAAGTCATTTAATAAAAATTGCTATGCAAGATACTTGCAATGATAAGTGCATAAGCATAGACGTATACTCCAAAATTAAGCATTTGTTGAAATTATGTATTTATTACTTTTGTTTCAACCCCCTTCATTAAAAAAAAAAGGTCAGAATAGAGAGGCTCTTTGTGAGAGCAATTTAATTTTTTAAATTAATTTCTAGAACTGCACTTAATTTTTAAAACTATTCAATACATCAGTTATTTCCTAGCAGAAATTATTTTTTTCCACAAGGTTTCTTAACTCTAATGCTTCATTTTAGTAATCAGTCAATAATATCAATTGAAAATTGTAATTTTAATAACTCAGAATAAATGATATATTAACAAAAATTAATCTTATTTAATTTTATTATTTTTTTCAGAATTACATGCAAACTCTTTTTTACTGGAGAAGGCAGTGATTACGGGTATGAATACTATGGGTTACAAAAGATAAAGCAATACATTAGAAAATTCATCCACTATATATACAAATATCTATATTAATCTAAAGTATAATTTTTATACTATTATATTAGACTAATTTAAAAATTTTTCATACCTTTTTGATTCATTTTTCTTCCCATACATAAAATATACAAATGTCAGTATTTATTTTAGTTACAAAATTATAATGCTGAAAATTTATGCTTTTCTTAGGAAGTCAATATGTATTATCCATTTCATTTAATTTAGAACTCAGAACTCTAAAAATATACAACACTTTATAAATGATGACATAAGTGAAATATTAAGACATATTATTTCACTTAAAACTAATGAGTCGTAAAACTAATGATCTCTAAGATCTGTAAAACCGACAAATTTACTACTTCTCAGAAAGATCACAGGCTGGTAAGATGATTTTTGTGTTTTCATGCTGTATTTTATGATTTCTAAATTGAAGCAAACAAAATGACAATTTATAAACTTACATTCTTTGGTATCTCCTTAATTCTTCAATATTTAATGATGGTTTCGTTTCTTTTAATGCCAAAAGCAAATGTGAATTTTTTATCGTAAGTTTTCCAGGTACTTCTGTTTTAGCCTGCACAGATAATAAACAGATAAATTTGGTGATACTTGGTCAGTGAATAATACTTTTTATTTTAATCTATCATACAGGGTCCATATAGTACAATATGCAATAAATAAACATCATTTAAAACAAGCACCTGAAGAACTTATGTCTTGTATAAGGATAAATCAAATATAAACAGGATTTTTGTTCCTGAGCATCTATGGTTGGTAGGCCTGGGCCCGTGCTTCTAGTATGCTTGGGTGAGGTCATTAGGAGTGGGGAGAGCCAGCCATTCCACACTCCCAACCAATTCATCAGTAACACTCATGATGTCGGAGCAACAGGTGCACCCCTCCACTGTGCAATGAATAATTATAAAATTTCTTGTTCGTGAAGGAGTTCAAGCGATGGAAATTTTCTAGAGATTGACTGCACAGTTCGGGGACCAAACATTGTCAAGGATTCGTGTATTTACCTGGCATACAGAGTTTAAGAAAGGATGAGAACAAGTGGAAAATCAGGAAAATGATCGCCATCCTCAAACCAGCATTACAGACAAAAACATTCACGTGGTTGGAACAAGTTATGGGAGCAGTCAAGCAATCATCACAAATGACCTACAGTTCTATACAGTGTGTGCTAGATGGGTCCCTCGTCTTTCGACTGCAGATCAGAAGTCGAGACGTTTGGAGGTCTGTCAGAGGCTTACAGCAAGGTTTGCAAAAGGTGATACATTTTTGTGTCGGATCGTCACCTGTGACAAAATGTGGGTCCACCACCACATTCCTTAATTGAAACAAGCTAGTATGGAGTGGCAGAGGAAAGGAGAGACAGTCCCAGTGAAAGCCAAGACTCGACTGTCAGCTGGCAAGGTTCTTTCAACCGTTTTTTTCAACTGGTAAGGCATTTTTCTCATTGGTTTATCGCATGGGTGACAAACAATCAACACTGCTTAATACTGCATGTTGTAGAACCAGGTGAGGGCTGCATATCGTAAAAGATGAGGCCGACTAATTCGAGAGTCTATCCTCCTCCATAACAATGCCAGGCCCCATACTGCAGCTTTAACGATCTCAAAACTAAAAGGAATACACTGGACTCCTTGATCATCCTCCCTACAGCCCGGACCTATTGCCCTGCGATTTTCGTTTGTTTAGGTCACTTAAAGAAGCTCTAGGAGGGCAATGATTTGAAGATGATAAGAGTGTGGAGGGATTTGTGCGCAATTGGCCCCTGATGCAACCAGCTTCATTCTACAATGCTGCGATATAAAACCTTCCTTCTCGCTGGGAAAAATGTATTTCTAAAGCAGAAAACTATGTGGAAAAATAAATTATATTTGCCATTTACTTTTCATTAAATAAATTTAAAAAAAATAAAATCCCATTTATATTTGATTTACCCTCGTAATAACTCAAAAATTTATTACTAATGAATATTTTATAGTATAGAATGACTTGTTTACTAATAATGAAATAATATTAAAATTATTATTTTAATAAAAAATGCTCCTTACTACCTTTCAGTTCTTCTACAAACACTTATAAGCACTTTCATTGCATTAATTACTTTATCGAATGCATATTCAAAGTTAAAAAACCATTAAAAACTTTGATATACAGGAAGGAATTCATTTTATTAATGACTCAAATAAGACAGATGTTTCCTTTATACATTTAAAAATTTTTTGATTTTTTAATTTAGAATGCTCATCTGATAAAGTAGTAATTACTGCTAAAACAATCATGAGCAAACATAAAAAACTGAAACGCAGAAATGTGTTTCTATAGGTATAGAAGGATCTCCACAAAAGTGCTGAATGGAGTTAATTAAAAAAAGTAAACGAAAGCAATTAACAAAATAATTATATTATGTGGTTAGTATATAATTTACTATCCTATTTTAACATAAATAAATATTATATTAAACTTTTCACACCTTTATTCATCTTCTTAAAAGATAATCAAATTAAGACAGATTAGAAGGTTCAGATATGATCAAATACAATATATATATATATTCACTTATATATTTCACAACAATTAATCCAGAGGAAAGTTCTTTCTGATCACGTTTAATTAATATAAGAAAGTATTTATTACATTAATAAAAAACAGTTTTTGTCATATTTTTAATATAATTAGAAAATTATAATTACAAATAAAAAACAACTATAATTATACATTTTTCTTTGTTTTGAAATTCAAGATGGATGACTTAAATAATTATTATTTGCACAACATAACAATTAGAATTTATGTTTTTATAATTAAAAATTTTTCTAATACATGAGAAATTTTTTGTAACAAATTTATTAATTTACAATTAATTAACTTCTGTATAAGCAGTTTCAATTAAAGTGTTAGAGAAAAAATTAAAATTATAACAGTAAATAACTGGTTCAATCATAAATAGTTGATCAAGAGTGAAAACTGCTAGACCCAGAAGCATCTAACTTTTCATATCCCACAGAGCTCCCACTTTCATGCTAAGAATTATAATTTTATGAATTGATTAATTAATTATTTAATGAAGAAGGAGAGCTTAGATAATCTAGAGGATATATTTTATAAAATCAGGAATAAATAAGAAAAATAATTTGTTTTATTTCAATCACTAACTGATATCTGATTTGTTCTTGTTTTATTGACACATCTTATTTTTATACTACTTCATTTTACGATACGTTTTAATGTGTTCTATATTTTATAGTAATTTATTTATTGTGCAGTTTAAACTGATGACCATTAGCTTTATCATACATTATAATGTAAAATGAAGAACCTTTTTTAAAAAGCTTGTTTTAAATTTCCATTAGTTTATTCTAAGAATGATGACGGCATATACACCTAATTGCTGAGATCAGTGTTCGAATTTATTGATCGTGGAATTATCATCAGTATATGTACACATTGAAAAAAACATAGATGACTATTGAAAATAAAAGATGTGGGATATCACATAAAGTAGAATTTTTTTGCGCAGTTATGCTTGACACTGATTTAATTCAAATACATTTGATCATCCTGTCTATAGTCCCTGATCCCAAACAAAGTGACAAATATTTGTTTAAAACTAAAACAAGAATATGAATAACAGAGGTTTGAAGGAATGAAATATTACAATAACGAATAGTTGAAATCACTGGCAGGAGAATATCAAGGAGAAACAAATACGCTGGTAAAACAGTATGAAAATATCTTGAAATCAATGCAACTAAATCAAAAAATAATTGACTGACTGATTAATTATAACTTTTTATATATATATTATATATATATATATTTATATATATATATATATAAATATATATATATATAAATATATTATATATATATATATTTATATATATATATATATAAATATATATATATATTTTTTTTTTTTTTATTTCAAACTGGATCTTACTTTGGAAAAAATAAGTTTTTTACCTTGTAAAAAATTATAATATTAAGTCCAGTTTTAATAAAATGAATTTAACTAAGTAATCTAGATAAAAATAAATTCAATTCAAATATTTCACATGAATCTATTATTATAAAGTAAAATAATACTAATAATAATGCACAGTTCAGTTTATATAGAGAAATGAAGACTTTGATTACAGTACTGTTAATTGGAAGAGAATTAAAGATAGTGAGAAATGGAGCTAAGAGGAGAGAAAGATGATGACAACTAGTCGTAGTATAATATTAATGTTAATACAGTTTAGCACAAGGTGTTATAAGGAGATAGGTTGATGCTTTTCCTGCTTCCATGTTTTACTTATGATAATCGACTCCCCTATACGATAACAAGATAACAGATACTAATAAAGCAAACTGCAACCCTCCTCTATCCATCTCAGTGAGTAGTAGATGTGTAAAGGATGGGTGAATGGATTAAGTTATGTATTAGAGTGGTAAGGATGTAAAGGGGTGAGAGCATATGTAGTAATACTAGCTCCACCGATTCAGATATGAATACGTTAATTGCTCTTCCCCTTTGCCTCCTTTATGTGACTCCCATCTACAATCTTACTCTAACAAACTATTTCAGAACTTCAATTTGATTTTATAAACAACAATAAATAAATTTAATCACCTGGTTAATAAATAACACAGCTATTAAAATAATGAACAATGCTATTATTATATTAAGCTATCATATTTAAAACGTATAAATTAAATCGATAAAAATGCAATGATGAACTTCTTCTGGCAAATCAATAAACAATTCATCACTAACATCCATATAACATCTGTTTGACCATCACCAACCCTGTTACAATTATTACATATAGCCTAGGATACAATGGTGCAACTAGAATTATGAAGATAAACAGATTTAAAGTTTTTTGGCCCATTTCTCTTTTTGGAAGTTGTACCTCTTTATTTCCATTACAAAGAACAATTAATTTCAGTCATACATATATTTTGCAATTATAATAAAACTATGAGTTCATAAAAATTAATTTCCATTACAAGCAAAACTGTTTGCATTAATTTTGCTTACATTCATCCACTTTTGGAAAGCTGAGATGAATTTCTAAATAAAGATAATATAATATTGATGAAGAGGTAGTCTTAAAAAAAATTTCAAATAAGGAATTCTAATGCAAAGCTGCCACTAAAGGAAGATTTTATGAATTTTTAAAAAAGAAAAATAATAAGCATTTATCTCTATTATAAATAATTCTGATTTCTTTTTTTTTATAGTTTGTAAAATGGTAAAACTTTCAAAACTAAGCAGTGAAAACTCGTACTAATTTTTATCCAACATGCACAACCATTTTATCTTCTTTCTTTCACTTGTTAATTTCTGTAGCTGTATTGTTCTCAACTGCCCCTGGTATTTAGCTGACCAGATCTATAAAAAGTTTTCTTCTCCTATGGTCTTAATGTTTTCCTACATACTAATACTCTGCCCTGGGGATGTCACTCCTTCTTCCATTGTATTCAGAATAAATTCACACCTAAACTTAAAATCTCCTATCCCCTCAGACAGTATGTTTCAATGAAACTATTAAGGAAACAAAATTTAAAAAATTCACTCAAAGAAGGAACCTTCTACCTACTGTAGTACTAAGCGTTATATTTCAACTTCTTTTATTCATCTATTTACGATTCCTTTAAATTGTTTTAAATTCTTTAAATGCAGATTCACTTATGTTTTGCAGTTCAGCAGAGACAAGAAAATAACCAAAGTCTGAACATATAATAATAAAAACTTTCCAGTCACAACCCTGTTAGAGTGAAGACTTTGATTATAGTACTGCTAATTTGGAAGAGAATTAAAGACAGTGAGAAATCAAAGAAACTTTGACTTTAGACTTTAGCATTTAGTATTTTAGCATTCAGGATTGAGCTTGCACTAATTTTATTATTACTCATACAAATTATTATAGAAAGATATTTCATTGTTTTAAAACATATTAAAACAAAACAACATGTTAAAACATTAAACTTGTAAAATATGTTTTAAATACTTACAAGTGAAAAAAATAGCTAATTTTTTTTTATTGTTTTGAACAGTGTATAAATTGTCGCAACAATCTAAGAACATCTGAGTTAAAAATAAGATATTTTTAAAAAATAATTCTAAATAATAACAAATATAGAAAAAGATTATTAAAATAATTTTTTCATGCATTATTAGAAAGTATAATATACTATTGTAGTTTAAAATTTTACTTACAAGCATAGAAAGATCATCTGAATCTTCTTCACTCTGTACATCATTACCATTCAATTCTGTAAAATAAGTCATATTATTAATCAAACTATTACATGAGAAAGCGAAATTAAGTAATAACAACTATAAAATAAACAAAAATACATCTGAAATCAGTGAAATACTCATTATGAAATTCATATTAACCAAATGGAACTGAGGTAGTCATGATATCTTCAACATTTTTCAAAGATACAGTAAACATTACTTCCAAAATGAAACAGTAATAAATGGCATAAACTACAACTATATTATAGACAATTTTTTTTTAGTTGGCTTTACATTCAAGAATTACTGGTTAAAAACAAAATCAGAATGGCCACACTCATGATTTCCTAGCTGTAATGAACATTTCATCTTCATTAATAAATACATAAAATATTTTCATATATCTCTGTCAATCAAAACTGATTTCTTCTCTTTTATTTCAGTCACTTTATACAATAAAACAGAGCATAAACGATTGCTTTTTGCCTTTTTATTAACTTCAGGCAATACTCAGTGAAGTGAATTTTTACTTTAAAGTAAATACTGGTCAAGTAAAGTAAACCCTTGAGACTAGGTGACTAGGTTTACTTATAAGTAAACACTTGTAACATTTGTAGTTGTCCGAGTATTTGCCAGTAGTTTTTCCATTTTGCTTTTACTTATCCAGTATTCTCTTTACTTATCAAGTAAACACTTATATGATTCATATCCTGTACATCATCATGTTCAGAAACTTTTGTCAATACATCAAATGTTTCTCATGTTTTAATCAATCCAGCACCGTTTGCATGCCAGTCTTTTAGCAAACATCATCATGTTTAGTGAAGAAACTAATTTCGAAGTACAAGAACCAGTAGAGCCATCTGCGTCAGAAAGTAGCAGAATGTATTTGGTAAATATTCTTAAAGACAACACCGTTGTTTTAGACCGGTCTATGAGTTCTAAAAGAATTGTTGCCAAAGAAAAAGCATAGAACACTATTCAGAAGGAATATCAGAAAAGTACGGGGAAGTCAATTACAGTAGAAACAATTTAAAAAAATGTTAAATAACATGAAAACAGACCTTAAAAAGAAAACTGACAAAAATAAAAGTGGGAATAGAGCAGTAAAATTACTAAAATGGGAATCAAATCTCCTTGAGTTACTTGAAATCCAAGAAAATCCTGTATTGCATCAGATACCGGGAACAACCAATGTAGGAATTGAAAATAGGATTCAAGAAGATACCCCAATTCAGCCTACTAACAAAATCGCTAACAAGTCGCAGACTAAAATCATTCAAAATCAGGGCAGCTTGAAAAGCGTAAAAAAGAGAGACAACATTGGGACACTGATGAAACAGCCGATCTATCAACCACTGATCTTCAACGACTCGTTCTCAGTGAGCAGCTGAAACTTGCAAGAATGCAGATGAAGAGAGAGGAAATAAAAATAAAGGCAGAGGAGACAGAACTGGAACAAGAGAAAATTAAATTACGTCAGCTGCAATCATCTTCCACAGAATGGTGCGGAGTTAATGAAGAGAGTAGAGATTTTTATCTCAGCCAATACATATTGTTGAAGTAATCCTTATTTTGTATTTCTGTAAAAAAATTATGTATTTATTTTCTTATTTGTAAGCCTTAATAAAATAAAATAAAAACCTATCACTTTCAAAAAAATATATTAAAAATCCATTTATACTTGCGGGGGCCGCGTGCATAGATGTGTTAACACATGCTCATTCATTCGTGTGCGCACATGCAGGCACACACACCAGTATAAAATAGAAATATCCAGTATAAATGATTAATTTTATTTTTTCTCTTATACTGATTTTTCTCTTTATTTATTTTTCTCCTGTTATTTATACTTATTATATTTTTTTATGTACAAAATGAGGTAAGGAAAAGGGTAACAAATTTATAATAATAATAAATTCTATTAAAGTTTTTAATAAATGATAAATATAAAAAAATGGTAAAATGATAAGGAGTTTATTCCAAATCAATTTTCCAACAATAAAGCCATGATTTCATTTCTTCTTGCCTGCCCTCTGAGACAGAGGGCAGGCAAGAAGTAGGAGTAGAAGTAGAAGTAGGAGGAGGATGGAACTTAATTCCATCTTCTTCAAGTTCTTCTGGTTCTTCATTTTCATCCTCTTCTCTTTCATAATTGATATTTTCTTCTAACTCACAATATTCGTCATTTAAATGTTTCACAACATTGTGTAAAACAGAACATGCTACAAATACTTTCGGAATTTTTCCCAATTTTACACGAACAAGATTCGCCAATATCGGGAACCGTTTCTTAAATTGACCAAAAATGCGTTCAATAACAACTATTTCTTTAGAATGTTGTTTATTGAACACTTTTTCCTGCCTGTTTCCCGCTGGTTTAAAAGGTGTTATTAACCACGGGGCAATTCCGTACCCACTGTATCCCAAAAGGCATACATTAGGCGTACCATTAGATTTAGCCATGGTTTGGCAAACACTGCTCCGTCTCCAAATGTGACTGTCATGGAAGCTACCCGGCCAAGAAGCATCAACGCTAGTGATTTTTTCAGTGGAATCATATGTTACCTGAACGTTGATGCTGGGATACTTCTTACGGTTTATGTAAGAGTCTCCGTAGCGTGCTGGTTTATTTATTTCTAAGTACGTGCAATCCACAGCACGTATTACGCTCGGCATTTTAAAGCGAGAACTCCATTTTCTCTTGGCTTTATTTAACTCATGAGCATTCTGTGGAAAGTGAATCCACTCAGATGCCTTTTCATTTATTTACTTAGATGCCTTTTCAGAACGTAATCGAAAGTTTTGCATACTGTAGAACGGTGAATCCCGAAGTCTTCACTGACACTGTTTTGAAATCCAGGGTCTGATAAGTGCCGCAAAAATACTTCCATCTTCTGTTGCGATGACAGAACACCTCCTCCCTTTTCATTACTTTCTTCCAAAAAAGCGTTCGTCAAAAATTAAACTGATTCTTTTGTAAAAGGAATTAGTTCTTCGTATCTTCTTCGACTCAATGCTCGCCTTTTTTTGTAAGTTTTTGGTTGACGAATGTTGACAAAGGCAGCCATACAAAGTATAAAAAATTAAATGAAAGTTTGAAAAGGTTACTAAATAGCTACCTTGAAATTCTACCAGTAAATACTTTAATACTCTTCCGAACATAGGATTTTATTCACTCGTTTTAAATAAAGTCTGACCGGAATCAGTAATTGCGTGTAGTTACAAGTAAACGCTTGATAAGTAAAGGTTATTCACTTCCCTGTTTTACAAGTAAAGAGAATACTTGTCAAGTATTTGGTTTGCCGTTGTTTATTCACAGAACTGCAAGTAAACACTTGTATAATTGCAAGTAAAAGTAAATACTGGTTTTTATTCACTTCACTAACTATTTATTTTACTTTTTACCTTAGTTTTAAATTCTATTCAACTAGTATTCATAATAGTCTGATTTATTTGTTTTTTGTAGTGTCTCATTCTGACTGATATTTCTGTTCATTATTACGTTTTGTTCAATAATAATAATAGACAAAATAATAATAATAACAATTGGTTCTATTAAAATGTTTAAATGCTTTTAATTTGAAGACTAATTTTCAAAATTGAGTTTGCTCTTTTTTATAAAGTTAGTGCTATAATAACAATTAAGATTTTATTTACTTTTTCAAATTTTCAAACCCAAACCTCAATAATTAATGGAGTGATTTTTATCATTCAAATTTCATTATTTATAGGATTTTATCAAGATTACTTTGATTTTTATCTTTTAATTTTTCTCTTCAGCGAGTTAACCTTTTCAAAACTTTTTTACAAAATTCCCAAAAATGTTTTAATTAAAAATTTATTTAATTATAAAATTACTATGAAAATATATGTTTATTTTCATATCAATGTGTGGGTTATTCCTACAGGTGCTGGTAACTTAATCAGTAGTCTGACTTTCTAAATCATCAATAAGCATTAAATTTTATATTTTACTAACTATTATTACAATATTCTATTTTTGCCAACTGTCAGCAAATTACATTATCCAAAAAGGAAATTTTTCTAAAGTTTATTAATCTTATTTCTGTTGTTATTAACATAATAATTACTATTAGCTTTTCTGGTAAGAACATTATAATTTCTATGTTAAGTACTGTTTACTCAACACTAAACAGTACTCAAAACAGATACATAAAATATCTTCATATATCTGTCAACCAAATCCGATTTCTTCCTTTTATTTCAGTCATTTTATACAATAAAACAGAGCATAAAGCTTAGCTTCATTCTTTTAGTAAAAAAATAATTCTTTATCATTATTTTATTAAATGTTGACGAGTTTTGAAACCACTCCATTTTCAAAACTTATTGTACTAATACTTTTAAATTTCTGTTAATCTTTATATAGCATTTAGTCAATGCTCCTCTCTTTATCTGACATCATGACTTATCTGGCCTTCTTCTTGTTTATTTGTTATTAATGATTATCTTTTAATTTTATTTATCAATTTCCTGTTTTCAATAAATTGAGGTTCTTGAAAAGACATCCACTTGATTGTTGATCTATTCATTTATGATCATTTTATTGTTACTTTTTAATTTAAAGATTTATAAATTTTCTAAAATGTTCATTTTTCTTCCTTTACACATTTCTAAATTAATTTCATAGATTCTTCCATTTTCACTGGGATATGTCCTTCTCTTATTAAATGCATTGCATAATTAAAATCTTGTTTTTGATTTTTAAAAGATCTCATATGTTCGTTAAATCTTAATTTTAAGATATAACGTTTCTTAATGTTCTTTATCTTTGTCCAATGTATGTTATGTTGTTATGTTGCATTTACATTTTATTTTATTTATACCATTAAGTAAATATCTTTTTCTTTTATATTGATATTAAAAATCTTTTTAGTGTATTATTCTCTTTATAGCCATTTTTATATTACATTTATTAAAGAACTGTTTAATTGGGTAAATTTTTTTCCAGTAAATGTTAATTAGCTCCATTTAAAGATTACTTTATCATTTGTTGTTTTAATTTAATTTAATCTATATCAATTTTTATTCATTTTTCTGATCACTTCTTTTTTATACTAGTTATTTTTTGCTATTTGAAAAATAGTGTTCTTTTTTATATGCTGGTTTCTTTAATAGTAATTTATGAAGCCTATCTATCATGCATCTATCTAAAAGCCACTAATTTATGCTCCATTGGGTGATTTGAATCATAAAGTATGATGTTATCTGTATAAATTTCTTTTTATTGTTAGGTCTAAAAAATTAATAGTTTTATCTTTATTTTTTCCCATTGTATATTTACATACAATAATGGTAAATATTTTTTTTATTTTTTATTTTAGAACGAAGGTGATGTTCATATCACCTTCACAACAACTATTCTTCTTTTAAATAAGGGGAAAAAATTAGGAAAAACAAACTGAGCAAAAAAAAATAAGTTATACACGACTTTAAAATATTATAAAACACAGTGTAAGATACAGTAAATTGCAGTGTGATAATATTTTTCATTAATAAGAAAATCAATCTAAAAACAAAAAAGGACTATTAAAATAAATAAGATGTAAATTACCATCATAAGAGATCATTTGAGCGCCATAAATAAGAGCTTGCAGATCAGCACCAGAGAAGCCATCAGTCTGAGCTGCAATAAATGAGAAGTCGCAACCGCTGTCTAAAACTAAATGATGACTAAGCACTTTTATTATTGCTTGGCGATCATCCTAATACAAAATTTATGAATTACTATTTTAAAAATTGTACCTCTAATTAAAAAAAATTATTCTTATAAAGAAATAGATTCCATAAAAACTGAAAAATGTGCACGGTAACCAAAAAAACTTAATATTTTCACCAAATTTAACACTTATATTAAAGTCCTTTAAATTTTGGACAAAAAAATTCAGAAATATAAATCCTGATTATCCACATGCAGATAAGTTCATTTTGAGGCAAATTTTCATAGTTTTATTTCTTTCTTTAGAATTAATTCATGCTAAGTTTACGGGTGACACATGGTTACAGTCAAGCTGACAGGTCCAGCCACACTTTCATCAAATGCTAAAAAATCAAGCTTAATTTTCAACTGGAGTCACTGATTATTTAAAACAGGGTCACAATGTAAAATTATTGTTAAACTCAGCAGCCTGTAAAGTAATTCCGAGAGGTAATTTAAACAAAATTTAAGTTAATAAAATTTTACGTTTTTCATGTATGATGTTAATTGCCTAATGATTTTAGGCAACCTAACACAAGAGACCAATCACTTTCAAAAATGGCACAATCATTGACAAGAATATCAACCATCTTCTGTCAGGCTTGGAAAAGGTGGAGTTAAGTGGTTTCCCCCAAGCTTCTTCACTGAACAACATATACTACGACTGTATGAAGGATGTCTGAAAAGATTTGAGCCTAACATAGAAAAATGTATTTTTTCTGTCAAAATATAGTTTTTTATTTTTCAACCAAGTCTCCTTTCAAGTTGATACACTTTTTTCAGCGATGCTCTAACCTCTTTAACCCTTCCAAATAGTAGCTGGCACCTTTCTTCTCAAAATAGGTGTTTAAATATGCAATAACCTCCTCGCCCGATGAAAATCTGTTTTTTCCAAGCAAAACTTTAAGGTTAGGAAACAGGAAAAAGTCGCTTGGGGCCTGATCTGGTGAATACAGTGGGTGGTCAACCAATTTAAAGTGCAATTCGTGAATTTTAGTGAAGACAACTGTCTAAAGGCACATTGTCCTAATGGAAAAGTACTTTCTTCTTCTTATTCAAATGTGGTTATTTTTTTGCAATTTCTGCCTTAAAGTAATGATGTATGTAATGAGCATAATACCGACCAGCTATTGTTTTACTTTTTTGAAGATAATCGATAAATAAAATTCCCTTACTATTCCAAAAAACAGTCGTCATCACCTTCCCAGCCGATGGCACTGTCTTTGCCTTTTTCAAAGCAGGTTCACCTTTTGCAGTCCAGTGTTTTGACTCTTTCATCTCAAAAGTGTACTGGTGGATCCATATTTCATCTACAGTTATGAAATGACACAAAAAATCTGACTCATTTTGCTTAACCTACTCCAGCAGGGCCTAGGAAATGTTCATCTGAATGGGTTATTGGTCCAAAGTGAGCAAAGCGGCACCCAACAAGCGGATAGCTTACACGTATCCAATTCTTTAGTTAATATATGACAAACACGATCTTTCGATATGCCCATAGCCTCTGCTATCTCTCTAACCTTAATTTATCGGTTGTCCAGTACCATTTGGTGAACTTTTTCAATGATATTGGTGGTGGTTGCAATTTTTGGCCAACCCAAACGCTCATCATCAATCAAGTTGGTATGACCATGTTTAAATTCAGCTGCCCATCTTCTCAAGGTGGCAAATGATGGAACAGAATTCCCATAAACAGCATCCAACTCAGTTTTAATTTGCATAGGTGTATTGTCTTTCAAATGCAAGTATTTAATCGCAGCACGATATTCAATTTTTTTTCATTTTCACAAAAACACTCACAATGACCTATTCAAACGATTATCAAACAACTGAGTGTCCAAAATGACTGGAATTTTAGTGGGTACCTTTCAGCGCGTGCATGAATACATTTTCTAACTTTTGTTGACGAGTGCTGCCATCTTCTGTTGAGGCTCAAAACTTTTCAGACAACCCTCATATGTGTACAAAATTTTATACTATTTGAAACTTAAAAATTACTGTACTTTACGTCAGTCCATCATCATATTAAACAAAGTGAAATTAAAAGTGTTAAATAGAAAAAATAAACAAGTCAAACAAAAAGTAGAGTAAAGACATCATTTGGCATCATGTTAAAATGTAAATAAATAAAGGAATATACATTTATGGGACAATAATTACTTCCAACACTGTTTTAATATCTGGTCAATAAATATATGGTGCTGCACAATAAGCAATGTTGTTATTGTTATAGGGTGTTTTCAACAGTAGACTTAAAGGTAATGGTCCACCATTGAAATTGATCTCAACTTTCTCGATAATTAGCTAACACAATTTTGGAAGTCTTACTATACAAACACACACACAAACATACATATATATATATATATATATATACATACACACATATACACAAAAAGATGGAGTTACAAGTTCATGTTTATTATCTAGTTATTCATCATCTAAATAAAATCTTTTGCAAGTGGCTGATTGACCAAGGTGGAATACATGCACAGACAACCACTCCACTTGATATGAATTATATCAATTTCTTCTTGAAGGCATCCCGAAAAGACATAGAAAGGCATTAGTGTATGTTCAAAAATCAGAGAGTATAAATGAACTTTTACAAAGAAATTTCTTCTTTTTTTTTCACTGAAAAAATCAATAACTCAAGATTTTTAAGAATGCAATTGCATCTTTAATTGGCAGAGTTGAAATATGCATTCAGGTTGGAAAAAATTTTAACAATTGAAGTAAAAATTTTATTTTGTGAAATAATTAATTAACTTACTACTTATAAAATAATGTTGTTTGTTTTGTGAAATTATTTTGATATAAATATCATTAAGTGATTTTAGTAGAATACCATATTCAATATAAATTATTCATTATAAACAACCAAATATTCTAAGACCCATATTTTTTTACTACGTATAACAATAATTTTTTTTAAAATTACCATATCAGGTAAGGGGCAATGAAGCATGTGACCAATCCTACCAGGTCTTAACAAAGCTGGATCTAATAGATCAGGACGACTTGTTGCAGCTAAAACATAAACTCCTTTACGTTCTTCAACACCATCCATCTGCGTCAATAACTGATTAACAACTCTATCCATGACTCCTGAACTATCATGACCTCGTCTGCAAACAATATTTCTTTTGTATATAAACAATGTAAATATAATTCACATCTATTACAATTCTACACTATCAAAACATCCTGTACTTTGGTATCTCTCAAGTCAATTTTCATACATTTATAAAAACTTTTTTTTAAATTCTATAAGATATCTGATTTTCTTATTTATACAATAATAGTAAGAGGGAAGTAAAATATAAAAGAACAAAGTGCAGAAATAAAATTAAAAATATGTCAAAATTACGTCAATCACAAACAGAAAGAATAAATAGAACATTTAATAAGTGAGGAAAAAAGGTTTTTGATAATAGGATTCATTCTTCAGAACAGAAATTGTTAAATGATTGTATAGGAGAAAATGTTTATACAACTACAGACCTCATAATCACTAAAAGAATTTAAGTTCCATAATTTTATGATTAAAAGCAAAATTAGAGTGACTAATGACACCTTTTATTAAAGGTGTTAGATGGTCCAATTGTTTATGGTGTGGATATGTACAAACAAATTTATATATTTAGATTGATAACAGGTCTTTTCTCATTGGCTTGCTGCTCTCAGACAACAATTTCCAACTACTAATTTTTTTTTTTTTTAATTTCATGAACTCTAAGATACTTGTTTTATAATACAATATTGCACTACATAGAGTTTTTCTAGAAAAATACCAAAGTTCATTTCAACTGAGGTAACTATAAATTACAGTCAGGCTCACTTCTGTTGTCGTACAAGCTGATTCAGTTACCATAAACCGATTTTTTAATGTATAAATAACAAAAATTTAATGAAATGTAGTAAAAGCAAAGTAGATGGACCACTGAATTCACTTTTCGTGAAACGAGTTTTTATTGCGCGTTATAAAAATTAGTGATACTAATTATGAGCAGCATTGTGCAATCAAGTTTTCTGTTAAACTCGGTGAAAATTCTACTGAAAATTTTTCAAAATTGAAAAGGGCATATGGAGATGACGCTCTGTCACGAGCTAAAGTTTTTAGGTGATTTAAAGCATTTTCTGATGGCCAGGAATCAGTTGCGGATGATCCACACTCTGGAAGATCATTAATGTCAAAAAGTGACGACAATGTTGAACGAATCTGAGGCTTGATATGGTACAATCGGTGATTAACTGTCAAAATGATTGCAGAACAATTGAATTTGAACCATGCCACAGTCCATCAAATTTTGACAAACGAATAGGAGATGAAAAAAGTTTGTGCAAAATTGGTCCCAAAAAACCTCACTGTTTTGTGCCAAAAACAGAAAAACAACAGGATGGAAGTGTGCTGCGATCTTCTAGGGCAAATTGAAACTGATCCTGACTTTCTAAAAAATGTTACTACTGGAAATGAATCTTGGATATTTGAGTACAATCCAGAAACAAAACACCATAGCAAGAAGTGGCACACTTTAAATTCACCACGTCCAAAAAAGGCAAAAATGAGCAAATCGAAACAAAAGCCTGCATGAGACCAGCCATCAAAGACAACTGGATGCTACATCATGACAATGCACCTTGTCACACTACACTCTCAATTAATGAGTTTTTGGCAAAGAAAAACCTTATTCAATTTATGAAATTTTAACAAAATTTACAGAAATTTGTGCATCAGGTTGATACAAAAAGTCTAACAAAAAAAAAAACTGTAAAAAAATAATAAAGCTAACACATGTTTTTCCTTATCGATCTCTCAGCAATACAACAATGGACAAAGAAAAACTTTTTGCAACTCAAGCATTTTTGCAGCATTACCAGAACGCATGCAACCTGTATTAGCATTTTGACTGGAGATTAAACTTGGACATCAATGTTAAAATAAACAGTAATTGATGCCAGTGGTAGCATTCATCATCTCTGAGGCCTAAAAAGTTTAAGCAAAATCATTCAGACAGAAAGTTTACGGCTACAGCTTTTTGAGACATCAAAGAGATCGCTTATAGAGTTCTTTGATCATGAAAGTAACTGTACATATGATATGTATTGTGAAACTCTTAAATATTTTTAATGTTCTTTCAGAACAAAACTTAAGAAGCTGTTCAACAGGATCTTATTTCTGCACAACACAGCCTCACATTGCAACAAAAACCATTTCAAGAATTACATTAACTGCTGGGAAATCTTTGAATATCCACCACACAATTTTAACCTCACATCTTGTGCTTATTACCTTTACCCAATTAAAACAATGGCTTGCATCACATAGGTTTGAAAAGGATGTTGAACTAAAAGAAAAAAATAATTAATTAGGGTTTTAAATCACTAGTGGGAAAATGTTTTACAGAACAATATTATAATTTGAATTAATACTTTACAATGAAATTAAAAATTTTTATAAACATTTCATGTATAATAAGCTGGAACAAAACAAAAATTTAAGTAGATAAAGAATAGAAAATTAAACAATTTCTACTTACCTTGGTGCAAGACTATCAAACTCATCGAAAAACAGAATACAAGGTTTGGCTTTCTTTGCCCTGAAACAGAGATAAAGGTAAAATTTATAAACTAAATGAGTTCATACATCAATATATGTTGACACATTTACCTGACACATGTTGAAGTGCTGGTGGATAACAAAGTACATAAATAGTTGAACAAAACATATAGAGGAAATAGGAGAAATAGGATGGCAAAGGAAAAAAAAAATTGTAACAGCAAACAATCTTAACAGTGAGACATGTAGGGGTTCTAAAGGGATCTTGCAAAAATGAAAAACAACAAACCATGACAGATACAAAAAAGCCTTCATTAGGAAATTCCTGAAAAATGTTAAGTAGGAGATAAACACAATCATCTGAAACAATATTAGCAATGTAAAAAGTAATACACTAAAGTTTACATATAAATATTAGGTTGTAGACTTAAAAAATGTTGGCAATTTGTAAATTTCAGTTCCATCATTACTTACAACACCATCACCAATTAATGCTGTGTTGACTAAAGTTTTTCTGATCCATCCAAAATCAAGGAAATTCTGATAAATCATGATGTTACCCAGAAGCAAACTGAAGTACCACTAGACAACATGAGACATCTAAAATTAACCTGATGTGACCCAAATGTAACCAACAAATGCTCTTCACGGTAACTAATCTCATATTTCCATGGCAATAAAATATCTTCTATGAACTATAGATTATCAACAATAGCTTATCATTCGGTCTGTTACAGTTGCATTAACCGACGTTTCACAAAGACTATATAATCAGACTCGATCACATGAAGGCAATTATATCAACTGATTCCAAGCTTCTGTAGACATCCATGTTGAGGAATTTCTAAATTCCTGAATTTTGCTGGGAAACCAACAAAAACTGACGAATATATATATATATATATATATATATATATATATTCAAGTTCTTGTGAACGCAGATAAATGTAGGCAACCAAAATTGTAGGAGGTTTTGTACTAAAGCACTTAAATAACACTTTGTGTTAACATCTTTTATAATTAACTAATACAAATTTAAACATGTTTTATAAAATAGTGTTAAGACTATAATAAAAGAATAATTTAATTTGATACATTATAAGAAAATTGAAACTGTTAAATTTGAAACAGAACTAAGAAATTTGAAACTGTTATTTTGGTTAAATTAATTATCAACCTAATTTTAAAATTATTTATTCAGTAGTAAAATACACATCATGTTCAGTTACAGAAGTTTCTTTTTTACTAAAATAATTATTTGTACGTTTATAAAGAAATATTAACTCTATAAATAAGCTACAAATAAGAACAAATTATAAATTCTGTTCGTTTAAACATAATTGGTATTGCATTTATTGTTTGTTGAATATAAAATTTCTAAAGAAAAAGTAATCTAAGCAGCAGAAAACATACACCCAAACACCTATTTTATAGTATTCCAGGGAATAAAATCGAAGTACAATTTTTTCACCAGCTACCAAACTTGCCAGGTTTGATCATCTACAAGATCAAATCTACATAGATTATTCTAAACCTTTTTAAACAGCATGTCGACATGAAGTTATAGTATTGCTCAATCAGTGCCAATACATAGGTGACCTTCATGACTAATCAGCTAATGAAAGCATCATTGAGCGACTAGGTTTTTCATTGAACTACAACTTCATTCATTCATGGGTATGTTGTGTGTTTTGTGATGCTTAAAATAGCTGATGTTTATGAATAGCAAATCAGCATTAAATTTTGATTAAAGTCTTCTAGAAATCCATAAAATGATGAAACAAGCTTCTAGTGATTAAAACTTTAATCATACATGTTGTTATGAATAGCTGAAACAATATAAGAGTTGTTAGTCAACAGATGATGACCTGCTTTTGGAACAGCTATCCAATGTAATGTGATGATGTTCATATTGCAATGTTTGTGAAATTGTAATTCAAATTATCATCTGACAATAAAGAAAATAGTAGAGTAATGCAAAATATTGATAAAATGATTTTATGGCATTCATACAAAACAAATTTAGACATGCGTAAAAAAATTTGGCCAACTTAATTTAAGTTTACCACACTACTCCTGTTTCATAACTTTTTGGTCAAAAACTCTTTGAAAGAATGAAGATTAGAGACAACTTTAGTTAAGAAAATCTGCAGATGAATCTATACATAATCCTGAATGATGTATATCAGGACTGCTTTCAGGAGAAGAAACAATGTTGGGATCTGATCACCACCTCAATAGATACTTAAACTAGGAAAGGCTCACTTAATTATAAATGTGTCCACAAAACTAATAAAAAAGAAACTTTTTGAACAGACCTGTATTTTCTTGGTTACAATTATGTTTTTTCAAATTCACTTATTACAAGATTATCTGAACAAAAAAAGTGTAAAAAAATTTTTTTAGCAGGAATTACATAAACTAATAACTACACAATAGCAAATATAGTAAAAGTAAATGTTACGTGCAGGTAAATATATTACAAATACTTATTCTTTTAAATAAAAGTGAAAAACTTAGATTATACTTTTCAATTTTTGGCATTCAATATAATCAAAAGTAAGTCCATTAATTAAAATCACCGACTCACTTTCATACATTTTCAGAACAATATATTAATTTGAAAACAAGTGACTTTCCAAGATAGAAATGATTTGTAATTATTTGATCAACAAATTGGTTTTTCTCCTGCTCATTTTAAAATTAAAAACAAACTGGTTGTTTAACAAAATGCGTTGCAGTAATCGATAAAGTTAAATACATCTGTTTATATTGTGCATATGAATCTGAAATAACTTAACGTAAAAAACTGCACAGATTTCTCAGTACAATTTAAAATTATAACAGAAAATTTACGCATAAATAATCATAAACTTTAAATCATAATAAAATTTTGTGAAAGTTCAAAACAAGTGGAAGATTGATATTAAAAAATTACATACTTTGCAAAAACATTTCGAACTGCCTCTTCACTAGCTCCTATGTATTTGGACAAAAGTTCAGGTCCCTAGAATTACAAAAAAAAATAAAAATAAAATATTTTACTAAATGAATTTATAAGCAATGAATATCTGTTAAGTGGCTTATTACATGTATTTTCTTAGTGTTATCTTCTAAAGAATAAGTCATTAAAAGAGCTATGTATATTAACAAATAAAGCTGGCCTTCACACTCAGTACCACTCTTCTTCATATATAAGTAATATGCAGTAAAGTTTATCTCAAGAAAAACCAGTTGGAAAAAAAAATCAAGCCTAAAGAAATATTTCAACAAAATAAGTATTTTAAAATTAAAAAGAACCTAATTTCTAAAAGAAACAAAAATTTTATAAAATTGTAAAAGACTATCAGGATATTGGCCCTTTCTTTATCCATTACTCAACAATACATTTGCTCTTTCATTGTTAATAAAGTGGGTTTCTCATTATCTAATTCATGTTAATTATAGATATTTAAAAAAATCTTAATTACTAATAACCAGTGTACAACAAATAAAAGTAAAATTGTTTCAAGCAAACTTGGGTTATGCATCAATGACCAAATTTACAGTATAATTTATCACTTTTTTCACATTTAATTTCAAGTAAGGTAAGGGTAAAATTTAGCTGATGAAGAGACAAAAAGAGTAAATGCTCCAAAGACAATAGATTGTACAAGGTGAGCAACTTAAAACCAAACTAGTCAGACTGAACTGCAGTTATTTGAGTATCACCTTATTGCTGCTACCATTGCTATTACTAGTGGCACTATTGGTTGTGTTTGTTACCATTCTTGTCTACTGTCAGTTGTTTTTCTAAAATATTTTATTCAATTGAGGAGAGAGTTGCTATAGTGGAAGCATATGTGTGTTCTAGATCCTTTCAAGAATAATGTCAAATATTAGCAGAAAAATTTCCGAATGCCAGTATTCCAGCAAAGAGTAGCATAACAATTTTGTGGCATACAATGGTATCAAAAAATGAGGTGCCGTATGATTCTTCATGATTTAAATTTGAAATCATATCATGTAGAACTGAGAGATAGGCTCAATGCTGTATTTCATGTCGGGCAAGGCACAGTTTCATTTATCTAGGCATGTTAATTTGCAAAACACCAGATACTGGGCAACTGAGAATCCTTAATAGATGTTGATTTGATGATGAGCATCCACTTCATGTTGAAAAAATCAGTGTATAGCATGTTATTTCTGATATCGTACAGCGAGGCCAATATTTTTTGACCAGACTGTAAATGCAGAATTGTAGGGTACAATTTTAGAAATATTCTACATTCAATTAACATTATAAAAAAATATACAGCTTCTTCCTACAAGACCGAGCAACATGTTACTTACCTAATTATTCACTAGCATGTGTTCATGCAGCTTTTACAGAATAACAAACTGTCAGCAGAATGCAGTGTGGACTCTGCATTCCCCAGATTTCTCTAGTTGCGATTTTATCTTTCGGGAATACTTTAAGGATAATTAATGAATCAAATTCCTACAGTATCAATGAACTGAAAGGGAACATTCAACACGAAATCAACAGCATTGTCAACATTTTGCATCATGTGACTCTCAATGTGATCACTCGAGCACAAAAGTACAACCCCGACCAGGGTGCTCATTTTAAACATCTTTTGGAAAAAATATGGTAATTATATAAAATTTTGCTAATGTAAACACAGAATTTAGTTCATGTTTTCATTCAATCATTAAATATTAAATGTTGCAATTGTGTTTAGTCTGCAGTGGTTCCATTTTAAGCTGATCATCAGGTATACTAGAGGCTAGGTTCTTCTGCCCAGCATGGTGAATATGCTGCCAACAATTTTGGAACAATTATGTATTGACAAATAAAAGTATCCTTAGTATGCAGAATATGACTTATTCACACCTATATTACAAATCTCGCAACATTTCCTCAACAGATTTTCCTCTATCATATCAAACACATACTGAGTATATCAAAAGTGCTCAATATTTTTTCATTTGTCATGTTATACAGGCATCCACAACAAATATCATCAGCAAAGTAATACAAGCCTCAAAAAATACTGCTGCCACTTAAAAGTGCATGGTTTTTTACTGCACAAGATTTTTCAAAGTAAATGTTTAATGGTGATTTTTTTTAAACAAAACTTTATTTCAATGGTGTTCAATGCCAGACATTTTGAATTGAGTTGTCATAGCACATTACACAAGTACAGAGTTGTTATTTTTATTAAAGAGAAAAACAAAATGCAACACAAGCCCAACAATATGAATACTGTTAATCTATGAAACAACAATCTACTTATTATGATTTTAAACAGAATAAATAGAAGATACCTATTTTTGAAAGTTTGAAAGGAACCTCATATAAAGATAATAACAAATTAATAAATGACCAGAGGTTGAAAATAATTTAATTCTTAAATTAGGAAAACTAAATTCATAAAGGAAATTCAAAATACAACTGTTACAAATAACATGATAGAATACATTTTCTTCTTAACTATACATGTAATATATTCATATGTATTCTGCTACTCATTGTTTTGCTTGTCATGAATATAATTTTGCACACACCCATATGGTCAAATAGCTTTTTAAACTTACAAAGATTTTTCACATGAGAAATTAGCTTTATTTGTGTCATTTACAACAAAAACATGGTAAAAACTTTCAAACAGAAACTCTAAAAACTTGTACAGAATATTGAATAGCACTGAATAAGGTACCTTTCTGATTGCACCATATCCAGTAATTTAAATTTGCAGCATGTAACAATACAAATTATTCTTTAATAAGTAGATATCAATATAGCAACTATGCAATAGCACAAACAAACCAGTAATTTTAATCATAAACTTACCCAAAACATCTTTAAATCAAACTAAAAAAATTTTAACAAATTTTTGCTTGTTGAATTTTAAAGAATTTCCTTATTGTTTTTAGCTGTAAGTTTGACACACATTGACACACATTACTGGATATGTAGCATGTCTTCAATAACAATTTAAAAACACTATACTATCATTTTTCAAATTTTTATTATTTGTAAAATATAAGATTTTAACATTTTATAATATTATCGTATTTATTCAAAGATAGGACCCCCTCAAATGTAAGACCCTCCAAGTTTAGCAGGCAAATATAAAAAAAAAAAAAAAATTTGCGAATGTTATTTTTGTCAGTTTGACAGGCTGTAATTCCTAGAAAAAACAGTTATTTGGGTATTTCTTTGTTACTGCACATACAGTTAGTTGTTGGCTAAAAACAAATTTTACCCTTTCAGGTGTTTGCGAAACAATGCTATAGTATTTATCAGAGGGGGAGGGGGGTGAGATAATGACCTTCACACAGTAGCAGCTTCAATCCTATTACCTGCTTTCTTTTAAAGTGAGTTTCTCTTGTATTTTGTCTGTGTTAACAGTAAAATGAAATCACAGAAAAGTTTCACTGTAGGGTTTAAGTTAATGTTTTGGAATTCACTGAAAAAAATGATGCACGAGCAGAGCAGCGGGTCAAGAGTATTCAGTACAATCAAACATGATTTGTTACTAGAATAAACAGAGAGATAAATTTAAAGCCGCGAAAAAAGGAACTCAATCTTTTCGTGGCCCTAAAAAAAGGACGCCATCTCACAGTGGATGATACACTGATTGAATGGGTGGAAGAGAAGAGAAGAGAGAGTGCTGTGTAGTGAACTGTGAAATGATACAAATGAAAGGATGTGAAGTAGCAAAACACCATGTAAATACGAGTGACTAAAGCCAGTCATGGGTGGGTGGTGCGATTAATGAGAAGAAAGGGATTTATTTTGAGGTGAACAACTTCTTTGTGCCAACAACTACCAGCAGAATATACTGACAAAGTTTTGGAGTTTCAACAATACGTATTATGTGAAAGAGGATAAAATCAGTACCTCATATCTCAGATTGGAAACAGAGATGAAACACCTGTCTTTTTTGAAATGCCGCGTAACACAACTGAAAACAAAGTGGGTGTCCAATGTACTGGTGAAAACAGCTGGAGCAGAAAAAATGAGATGTACAGTTATATAAGCCATTTGTGCAGATGGAAAAAGATTGCCTCCTAATGTCATTTTTAAAAGAAAAACTTTTCCAAAGGGAAAACTACCAAGAGGTTTACTTGTTCACATACAAGATAAGGAGTGGATGGATGTGAAAATAATGTGCAACTGGCTAGAAGTTGTTTGGAATTGCCGCCCTGTAGCAATGTTAAAGAAACAAGGACTTCTCATTTTAGATAACTTCTGTGACCATTATGAAGATTCTGTGAAGAATCAAATTAATGAAATGCACACAGATGCTGCAGTTATTCCAGAAGGCCTCACTTCTGTACTGCAACCCTTGGACGTGAGCATCAGTATGTTATTCAAGGACCATGTTAGTTTTATACTACACGGATGGCAGATTGAGATCACAAATTCATGAAGAGTGGAAAAATCTAGGAACCTTCCACAGAGCTTCTTTGCAAGTGGACTGTCAAAGTCTGGAAGGAAATTACTATGAAAATGATAATTAGGAGTTTCAAGAAGACCGGCATCTGCACATTGAATAGAACGGAAGATCACCTCATATATGAGGATTCTGTGACACAACTGAGGGAGAGACTGATATTGATGACAGTGAAGACAAGGATGATGATAAAAGCAGCAGTGACTCCACGTAAACAACTGTGTTCCAGGTAATTAAAACACAATGCCACACTTTTTGTATTGTTAAAATAATGGCAATTGGTTTGAACTATAAATTCGTAAGTTGTACATTTTTGTTTTTAAGCATACCAGTACCTGTGAACCTGAACAAAGCCATGCCCCTGATGTCAAATAGTATGCATCCTCAAATAACAAGACTTTTATATCTGTATAACTTATAACAGTTAGTGTTTAATAAGAGATACTAAATTCATAGTTCGGTAATACAGTTATTTTTATTTTAATTTTCCAAAATACCCATTTGTATGGACCCGCCTTGAATATAAGACCCTTCCAAATTTTGGGGTACAATTGTATTAAAAAAAGGGGGTCTTATTTTTGAGTAAATACAGTATGTTTTACAATATTTTAGGTCAATAATAACATATTAATCAATAATGCTTATTGAAGGATGTATGTACACATGAGCTATTTTTATATTTATACAATTAATTATATATATATATATACATACACTCACTTATATATATTTATAAATTTATCAAACAAATTCTTATCCAACTGGTTATATAAAATATATTAATGCAGTATACATCAATTTTGTTGATAGTACACTTGATTTTCGAGACACTTGATTAACATTTACATATAAAAGTTAATTTGTACTCACACTATATTTTGTTGAATTATGTTTGTTATCAAATTTTTTCCCTTTATCACGGAACATTGTCAATCAGGCTATTTTCTTTGATGGAGGTTATAAGGTTGTACCATTGGTCTTGTATTACTTTTGGTATTGGTTACGTAAGTTCTACCTATATGAGGCATGTCTTTTTAAATAAGGCCTATTTTATACAAAAACACAACTGCATGACATAGAAAAAACTTCACTGCAATAAAAAATTTCAAAGATTTCCCAGAAAAGTCACTTTAATTCTTGAACTAGTTCTGTTTCAGTGTGGGGCTGAGTATTGTCATGTAAAATTCCAAAAAACTGTCATGATGATCCCATTGGAAGCTTCCCACATCATTTGTTCTGAATAGCACATCAAAATCTTTAAGTTTCACAAAAATAACTGCATTTACAGTACTTCTATGATCAAGGAACCCTACAAACAATATCCCTGTAGTATTAAAAAACAAAGACCATAAGCTTTCTGTTTAAGTTAATCTTTCTATTCTTGTTAAACTTAAAATGGGCCTACAAGATGATGAATGCTAGTCTTAGCTTCAATCACAATGTGAGTAGGATATTCATTTAGTAGTGCTGCAAAAATGTTTGAGTTGCAGCAAGACACTTTTTCTCATGTCTGCTTATCAACTATTGTTGGCACCCACTAGATGAAAAACTTTCTTTAACCCTGTTTTCCTGTTAAAATTTCATTGACCACTGAACAAGAAACACTAAAAATAAATTTAATAATTATGAAACAGTAAATAGTATATTTTTATGAATTTTTCTGTTCATTTTTTCAACAAATCATATGTGATTACAGGTGGGTGGATCCAACATTCATTGTCGTTAATGATTTAAAACTGATGATCTTTAAACTTTATCTTCATATATAACATTTGGTCCATAAACAACACAAATTTCTTTGTGGATTTTATAAGCAGATTTGTCTTTGCCATTAAGAAATTAATTATCACTCGAACCTCAGATTTTTCAAGACAATTTATTTTATCACTCACTCATTTTATTCAGTTATGCAGATCAGTTAATCAGAACATAATTGGTCTTTGTCACCAAGAGATGACTAATATATAAATAAATGCTATGCAAAAGCTATCTGTTTGCAAAGTACAAATTGTTGTCAAAGTTGAGATACCACTTATTTAAAAAATTTGCCTTATATATTTGCCTGTTTTTAAGTATGTCTTCAATTGTGTATGTATATTACTGTGGGTTTATGCATATTTATTAAAGATTCAATTCTTGTTGAAGTTTTTTCTATTGTCATTGGGTTCTTTAAGTCTTATTTTAATAAATCTTGTAGTTCAGCTGATGTATTTTCAATCATTATCCAGTGTATTTTTTATCATATGTATTGCAGTTGATTTCATATATTTCATGTTGATTCTGTATTCCTATTTTTTTATTCTTAAAGTTTAAAAAAAATTTATTTTATTTATTTTACTGTTGTAAGAGAATGTGCAGTATTTAAAATTGTTTGTTTGTTTATTAATTGTGATATTTTACATAATATATATAATAAGTAAAACAAATTGTTAGGGATATAGGATGTAAGGGGTATACCGAAATGAAACGACTAGCACTAGATAGGGAATCTTGGAGAGCTGCATCAAACCAGTCAAATGACTGAAGACAAAAAAAAAGTATATATAATAAACAAATTCAAACTTAATAGATATTTCAAATTAACTTATGGCCATAAAATTTAAAAAAATAACCACACTACACTGTACAAATCAAACATAGCAGCATGTGTGTTCAATAATGAACATCCAGAAATCACATAATTAAAATACACAAAACAAGTTAAAGAAAATTAAAAAAATCTGGGAGAGTTGCATAACTTTCCCAGCAAAGGTGAGAATGTTAAAGTTCTGCAACTCTAGCTACAGACTTCTTATTAAAAGAAAAAATTAAGTGGAACATTAAAGTATGTACAAGTAAAGAATTATTATTCTATTTTTTCAGTAAAATTTTGAGATACGGGACTCACAATGACCAATCTACTTCCTTTCCATCACTTTGACCAACCGTAACCAAAATTAAATGTTATCAATGACCTATATTCAAAAGTCATCATGGAAAATTTTGTAAAAATCAGTTAATCTATACTGAAGATATCAAGCAAAACAATAATTGGGGAAAAAATTAGATTTATTATCCCCACTTCATAATGAAATTGCCCAAATACATAACCAATGTGATACATTAATGCAATGGCATAATTTAATATGTGAATGTGACTTAGGCCAGAAACAAAAAAAAAGAACTTTTTGACCCCACCATTATAGGGGTTTGAATATCTCAGCAACTTAGGATATTAAAAAAGGGTATTAAATTTACCCATCTGAGTTAAGCTTTGAGATAAGCCTGCCTTCTTGACCAATTGAACCAAAATTAAATGAAATTTATATACTATGTACAGAAACACAGGTCAAATTTCATTCAAATCAGTGCATCTAGTGTAGAAATATCAGCAAAAAACAAGCCAATATACATATGTATGTAAATAAGCTTCCAGAATTTTTCAAAGCTAAAAAATGTTTTTTCTTTCTTTTTTTTAGAAAAAGGTATTATGAAACAAGCTCTGCAAAAACTATGACACAAAATTTAATCAGATTAGTACACTTTCCCTCATATACTATGCTACATAGCTCTGCAGTATACATACAGCCTTGAAAACAGACAATACAGATTGTAATAATAGTAATAGACTAATTAAAAAGGATTTACACTTTTAAAAAATTACATTTTAAACAGTATAAACATACATCAAATACAACAATCTATCATTAATTAATAAGTAAATACAAAAACACACACACACACACACATACACACACACACATTTTTTTTTAATCTGAAATCAGGCAAAATATGAGTAGAAATAGTAAAAATAATGGTATATCACACAGACTACAAATAATAGAAATTCATACAAACTTACAGCCAACACAAACAAGAAATAAACCAAGCAACTGAAACCAGATAAAATGGATAAAGGAAACCAATTGTCTAATGAACAATTTTCTGTAAGATAGAGGATCAAAATCTACTCTCTAAAACAAATGTAATAATTTTTATGATTAAAGCATTTATTAAGTATTTCTACAGCTATGAAGCTGTCATCATGTTTCCTGCTATTGTATAATAGTGTTCATTTAAATCGATTTACAAGAAAAAATCCTCAATTTTTTTTAAATGAATAATTCATGACATATGCATAAAGGTTTTATTTGAGAAATGTGATATTAAAATTTTGTAAAAGGTGAAGATATGGTACACTTGCTTAGAATTCAAACCTATAGCCCTTTGGATAAAAGGCAGAAGTGCTATGTCTTTGCTATGGAGGGTCATTTTAATACAAAACATGTAAATGTTGCAAGCAGATTGAAATGTGCAATTTAAATTTAACACCGCCTTGTATCTCATATACTGATATCTAAAAATATGATAAATTATCATAATAAAATTTAAAGTTCACTAAAGACATTAATAAAATATTTAATCTAATATACATCAAATATTGTTCATGTTAATACCTTTACGCTAATGAAATTCAAACCAGCTTCTCCAGCTAGTGCACTTGCTAACAATGTTTTTCCTGTTCCAGGTACACCATATAATAAAACACCACTTTCACTGCGCAATGGACATTGCTCATATATTTCTCCAAACTGTAGCAAAACAGAAATAATTTTCACAATGTATTATTATGGATAAAAGGAATAAATAACATTTTAAAACTTAAATATGCCATAACAAAGCATAATAGAAGAAATTACAAATACAAACATTAAACTAAACAAAGTGATTAAATTTCCCAACAGAACACAGTTGCCAGTTGTTCTACATCCAAGGACTTATTAGTATGATCCATTTGTGTAAAAAGCAATATTTTTAATCTTGTTTCTCTCAGAGAGAAAGAAAGATATCCATAACAAAACTGTTTTTACTACTAGTAAAAACTGATAAATAATTAGCTCTTTTGATTTTTGCAATTTTCTAAAATAAAACATTTAAAAAATAACATTCTGATATATCAGCTTTATAGAAATTGTTGACTTGTGTTACTCGAAATTATGTTAGGCAGAGAGAGTTCAAGATTGGCTGACAAGAATTGCTGCTAATGTTGAGAGGAGATTAAGCTTTTTGGCAACTTTTTTAAGACAATTCAATTCCCCATTTTCCTTTTATAATTACACTAATGACATATACTATATTTTAATAACTTTTTATTTTAAATGCTTTTAATTATTCTCTTTTATCTAATCTCTTAGTTGTTCTTTAATCTCTTAAGTTGTTCTTAATTATATAGCAAAGGTATGAAAAGTAATCCAATTTTTGATGGCAAAACACAATTCTGCAGTTGAAATTCAAGACAGATTTTAAATATTTATGGGCTGACTATTAAAGTGACAATAATGTAAAACAGTGGTGGTGTTCATATAAAAAACGGTTAATGAATGTTTATGGTAAGAATGTAGCGGCCAGCCATCAGTGATAACAAATTTGATTGAAAAAAATTAATATTTTCACAATCTTGATTTATGAAGTTTTGGCTGAAAAATTGGCTAAGTTTTGGCAAGTTTTGGCTATAAATAACTGAGTACGAAAATGGGTGCAGAAGATGTTAACTGCAAGGAAAAACATCTTGTAGTGCATGAACTTTTGCAGTTATGATAATGAAGATGATGAATTGTTTGATCACATTTTTACTGGAGATGAAACCTGGATTTCTTACTTAAATATAAAGTTACTGCAATGGAAAAATTCATCATCATCATCGCCTAAACTGAAGAAGTTCAAACAAGAATGTTAGATAAAGAAGCTTATTGCTTCTTTTTTTATGACAAAAGGGTGTCTTGCTAGTTGAATTTTTTTTCCTGGGCACATAACGAAATGTCATCATCAGCACTTGGACACAATATTAATATAGTAATCAATTAAATATTAAAAATTAAACAACAGTAATATAAAAACACAGCATAGGTGTAAAACGCCTATGTCGTATGCTAAAGGTGAAATTAAACTACAATGAAATAAACACTAAGAATCTTACTTAAAAGCAACAAAATTACCATCTGGCATAGACTGATGAAAAACATTATGTTAATAATCAAATATTTGAATACAGATGCATGGCCTTAAGAAATTGTAAGACTTCCAACGCTAGCTACATAACATACAGTCCACAAGAATTTGGTGTACCATTAGTTGGCAGTTGCAGTGAACAGAAACAGATGTACTGGTCTGGCCGACCTCCACGGCATGAGTGGCAGCATCTTGGCCTTTCATCCAGAGGTCCCAGGTTTGAATCCCAGTCAGGCATGGCATTTTTCACACATGCTACAAATCATTCATCTCATCCTCTGAACCAATACCTAACGATAGTTCCGGAGGTTAAACAAGAAAAAAAAAGATGCATTGGTCTGATTGATGAGGTGTCCGTGAGCAAGTTTAGGGTGCCCTATTCCAAATGACAAATAATAATAACCTTCTCTCGATGGTTATCCTGCATGAGGAGCTCCACAGTGACAGTATTCTTAACTGGAGGAAGTTTATTGTTGATAAGGTAGCATTTCATTCATTTTCCCACTCATCATGAACCACCCTCCTAAGAAAAGAGACAAGATCATCAGAAACAATGTGATTATTGAAAGGAGAATAGAAAATAACTTTTTTTGGCACACTATCAGCACACTCATTGCCTGAAATTTCAATATGGCTGAAAATTCAGTAGAAGCTTAAATTATGCTATGCTGAGTCATTTCAAAAATAACAGACTGTATCTGATGGGCAACAGGTTGTCTGGAGTACACTATCACCTGCAAGGCACTTATGGAATCTGAACAGACAAGTATGTGTCTGGGCTAACTATATTTAAGGTCTTATTAACTGCATACAGCTCCACTATGAAACATTGATGATGCTGGGAAGGAAAAACATACATATTCTACGCCCAACCACAAAAGCACAACCAACAGAATAATTGTGTTTAGAGTCGTCTGTATAAATTTTTGCAACATGATTCACGATCCCCCTCTATTAATCATGAGACCTTGCCGTTGGTGAGGGGGCTTGAGTGCTCAGAGATACAGAGTAGCTGTACTATTGAAATTAGGTTATTTATTTTACACATTGAGAATGTAATGCTCGATGTAGATAGCAAGAAGCAATGTTGAAGTATTATTTAAAACATTCATATAATATAGCACTGAGGCCAATGGAATAATTTCAACGCTATATACCTGAAGCTTTTGTACATGTGAATGAAAGACGATCTCTTTTCAGTCCATGGAGTTATTTTTATATCATTACTTTATAAACTGATATTTGGACGGATGAAAAATTGTGCTTTCACTAATGCATACTATTACAAAGATAACCTGCAACTACAAAAACATTACTGTGGACATCTTACCGCAGACTTATATCTTTATGTAATTTATAAATGCATTATTAAAAGCAGACTTTGATAATACTACCTTTTTCTTCAATTATCCTTAAAATTCTATCTAATTGTTTGGTTAAATCTATTATAGTTAAATAAAGTGTAGCACCGATTACTATCAATGATATTTGGGACAAGTTTGTCCCAAATAATTTAAATCACAGATGCCATACAAATAATTTAACCAACAAAAACTATGTTGTATAACCCCTTGACTAGCACTAAAGTTTTCCTGTACTTAACTTGGTTGTTGCTGGTTCCAACATGAGATAATATTCGCTTCCATTTTTCTAGACTGCAGTATAAAGAGCTAGGATTTCTAGAATATAATATATGTTTGGCTGCTTTTTGCTTCATATCTTCAAATTTGACACGATTACTGTACATGGGGCTTAGAAGCAATTTAGTTTTGGCCGCAATCAAGGGAGATATAGAGACCTTATGGATTTCGGGTCAAGATTACTCACAAGGGTTAATTTTTTCTGCATCGTCTCTTAGGTATACAAGGTGCTTTCTGTTTGGTTTAATTTAAATCCCCTAAGAGTAAGGGGCAAAAAATTATTTTTTTCCTGACATGTCAACTTCTTGTACTTATTACATGGTTCTATTAAATTAGTATGTCATAAATTTATGACGTTTTATACAAATTTGGGCAATATTATTCAGGGATAGGGAAGAAGAGTAAACCTAATTTTTTGCCATATGTTATTTGGCTAGATTACCTGATTTCTATGAAATATTTTACGATAAATCATGAATCTCCTCTATGAATCATGAGACCTTGTCATTGGTGAGGGTGCTTGAGTACTCAGTGATACAGAGTAGCTGGACCGAAGGTGCAACCATATCGGAGAGGTATCTGTTGAGAGCCAGACTAAGGAATGATTCCTGAAAGAGGGCAGCAGCTCTTTCAGTAGTTGTTAGGGGCGTGAGTCAGGACGACTTAAATGGCCATATCAACATCACTCAGTCCTCTGAGTACGGCGCAGCTGAAATCAATGGAAAACTACAGCTGCTTTTTTCCAAGAAAATGTGGCACTCTGCATTTTCATATAGCAATGATAGAGGCGCCTTCCTTGGTAAAATATTCCGAAGGTAAACTAGTCCCCCGTTCGGATCTCCGGGTGGGGACTACTAAGGAGGGGGTCACCAGAAAATTACAAACAACATTCTACAAGTCGGAGCGTGGAATGTTAGAAGTTTAAAAAAGGTTGGTAGGCTGGAAAATTTAAAAAGAGAAATGGATAGGATAAATGTGGATGTAGTAGGAATTAGTGCGGTTCGGCGGGAAGAGGAAGGCAACTTTTGGTCAGGTGATTTTAGAATAATAACTCAGCTTCAAATAATGGGCAGGCAGGAGTAGGTTTCATAATGAACAAGAAGATAGGGAAGAGAGTAGAACATTTCAAAACGCATAGCAATAGAATCATTGTAATAAGGATAAAATCAAAACCTAAACCGACAACGATTGTTAACGTCTATATGCCTACAAGCGCCCATGACGATGATGAGGTAGAGTGTGTATATGAAGAGATTGATGAAGCAATTAAACACATAAAAGGAGATGAAAATTTAATAATGGAGATTGGAATGCAAGCACTGGAAAGGGCAAGGAAGGAAATATAGTAGGTGAATACGAGCTGGGCAAAAGCAATGAAAGAGGGGACAGACTTCTAGTTTTGCACAAAGTATAATTTAGTAATTGCCAACACCCAATTTAAAAATCATAATAGAAGAATATACACTTGGAAAAAGGCAGGCGATACTGCAAGGTATCAGATAGATTATATCATGGTTAAGCAAAGATTTAGGAATCAACTCATTGACTGCAAAACTTACCCTGGAGCAGACATTGATAGCGACCATAATTTGGTGATAATGAAATGTAAATTGGGATTTAAAAACATGAAGAAAAGGTGTCAGATGAATCGGTGGAATTTAGAGAAGCATGAGGAAGAGGAGGTAAAGAAGATTTTTGAGGTCATCGCAAGAGGTCTGAGTAAAAAAGATAAGGTAGAAAAAGTAGAAGAAGAATGGGAGAATGTTAAAAAAGAAATTATTAAATCAGCAGAAGCAAACTTAGGCGGAACAAAGAGAATTGGTAGAAAACCTTGAGTTTCAGACGATATATTGCAGCTGATGGATGAACGTAGAAAATATACGAATGCTAGTGATGAAGAAAGTAAAAGGAACTATCGGCAATTAAGAAATTATATAACCAAGAAGTGCAAACTGGTGAAAGAAGAGTGGATTAAAGAAAAGTGTTAAGAAGTGGAAAGAGAAATGAACATTGGTAAAATAGACGGAGCAACAGGAAAGTTAAAGAAAATTTTGGGGTACATAAATTAAAATCTAATAATGTGTTAAACAAAGATGGTACACCAATATATAATATGAAAGGTAAAGTCGATAGATGGGTGGAATATATTGAAGAGTTATACGAAGGAAATGAATTAGAAAATGGTGTTATAGAGGAAGAAGAGGAAGTTGAGGAGGATGAAATGGGAGAAACAATACTGAGATCTGAATTTAAGAGGGCATTAAAAGATTTAAATGGCAGAAAGGCTCCTGGAATAGACGGAATACCTGTAGAATTACTGCACAGTGCAGGTGAGGAAGCTATTGATAGATTATACAAACTGGTGTGTAATATTTATGAAAAAGGGGAATTTCTGTCAGACTTCAAAAAAAGTGTTACAGTAATGATACCAAAGAAAGCAGGGGCAGATAAATGTGAAGAATACAGAACAATTAGTTTAACTAGTCATGCATCAAAAATCTTAACTACAATTCTATACAGAAGAATTGAGAGGAGAGTGGAGGAAGTGTTAGGAGAAGACCAATTTGGTTTCAGGAAAAGTATAGGGACAAGGAAAGCAATTTTAGGCCTCAGATTAATAGTAGAAGAAAGATTAAAGAAAAACAAACCAACATACTTGGCGTTTATAGACCTAGAAAAGGCATTTGATAACGTAGACTAGAATAAAATATTCAGCATTTTAAAAAAATTAGGGTTCAAATACAGAGATAGAAGAACAATTGCTAACATGTACAGGAACCAAACAGCAACAGTAACAATTGAAGAACATAAGAAAGAAGCCGTAATAAGAAAGGGAGTCCGACAAGGATGTTCCCTATACCCGTTACTTTTTAATCTTTACATGGAACTTGCAGTTAATGATGTTATAGAACAATTGCTACGATTTACTGATGATGTAGTAATTCTAGCTGAGAGTAAAAAGGATTTAGAAGAAACAATGAATGGCATGGATGAAGTCCTACGCAAGAACTATCGCATGAAAATAAACAAGAACAAAACAAAAGTAATGAAATGTAGTAGAAATAACAAAGATGGACCACTGCATGTAAAAATAGGAGGAGAAAAGATTATGGAGGTAGAAGAAATTTGTTATTTGGGAAGTAGAATTACTAAAGATGGACGAAGCAGGAGCGATATAAAATGCCGAATAGCACAAGCTATAAACGAGCCTTCAGTAAGAAATATAATATGTTTACATCAAAAATTAATTTAAATGTCAGGAAAAGATTTTTGAAAGTGTATGTTTGGAGTGTCGCTTTATATGGAAGTGAAACTTGGACAATCGCAGTATCTGAGAAGAAAAGATTAGAAGCTTTTGAAATGTGGTGCTATAGGAGAATGTTAGAAATCAGATGGGTGGATAAAGTGACAAATGAAGAGGTATTGCGGCAAATAGATGAAGAAAGAAGCATCTGTAAAAATATAGTTAAAAGAAGAGACAGACTTATAGGCCACATACTAAGGCATCCTGGAATAGTCGCTTTAAAATTGGAAGGACAAGTAGAAGGGAAAAATTGCGTAGGCAGGCCACATCTGGAATATGTAAAACAAATTGTTAGGGATGTAGGATGTAGAGGGTATACTGAAATGAAACGACTAGCACTAGATAGGGAATCTTGGAGAGCTGCATCAAACCAGTCAAATTACTGAAGACAAAAAAAAAGATTCACGATATTTACAATATAAAATTTTTCTTGTAAGATAACTGGATTTGGGTACTTTTAGTGATACCAACAAAGACTACAGCAGTAATTTATGAGAGAAGACCACCAAGTGTGACAATAATATTGAGTAACAGTAAGAACTAGAGGTAATTATAATTTTTATCTATACCACTCAGATGGCTCACCACTGTTCACTAGTAGATTTACAATGGGGGTTGAAAGAAACATACAAATAGCAAGACTGATAAACAAATGATAGACTACATAAAGCATTCTGAGAGCAGTAGTCCATGCGGAAAGCCACACAGTCGTAGTCGAAACAGGAACAAACCAGAGCTTGGTAGAAGCGCAACATGCACACTCTATCAGCTCACCTAGTATTAGACATAACTGTTAGCATGTCTAGAATTCTTAAACATTTTACCTTCAGCTCCATTAAATGTGTTACTCATGACAGTTTTGGTCAAACCACAAAAATCTAACCTTCGTGCATGGTTCAATTGGTTCACCATATAAAAACAGTTGAGTCAACATGTTCCCTCAACTAAAAAAAAACATTTTGTTTTCTCCAGGAAAATTGTGAATCCACTCATTTTGCACTATGATTCCAAATGGGTTATAGCGTTTTGTAGCAGCCTTTCATCAATAGCTAACGTTCTACAAGCAATGTAAATTGAAAAATCATCTACAAATAATGAACACATAACGGGTTTTTGCATACAGTTTGTTAAACTATTTTTGTCAAACAAGGTAATACTTAGGATACTTCTCTTGACATTCCATTTTAGTGTGAAACTTTTGGATACTGTCGTTCCAACTTGAATGCGAAAGGACCAACTGCTGAAGAAACTCCTGATAAATGCAAGGAGATTCCCTAGTATACCTCATTCATTCAATGTATTTAGGATTCCTCTCATGTGGATAATATGTAAAGGTGCAGGTGTTTTCCCTTCAGGAAAACAGGAAAACACCTGCACCTTCACTCTTCTATAATCTGTTTGATGATTGCAAACGTAACTGTAAAAAGTCACTTCATCCTGAGGAGAGTTTCCAGCAGTCACAACATCAATGAATTTTCTTCTTTTAGTAGGACTTCGATATCCTCACAGCAAGAATGGAGACCACAAACATTCCAATAAATAATATTTATACCCATAAAAATTACTTTTTTTCTGTTATATAAAAAACTCTGTCTGCAGATTATTTATCAAATGTTATCTGGTTTTTTCCTTTGGTGTTTATAACTTTTAGGAAGTGCTTTGCTTCTTTGGGCATTTTCTCTGCCACCATATCCTTAAAGAGACCTTGAGATGGTGATAGGGATTTGGAAGCCAAGAGGCCACAGAAACTGTACCAGGCAACGGCTTTTTAGTGGATTCCTTCATATGGATCTTGGTGGTTGGTGCATAGTTTCTGCAGCAGGAATTTTATTTGCTAGTGTACTGACTGAAGTGGTTCTTCATAAACCACTGTCAGTCTTTCTACCAAAAATACTTCTTGACTGTATAACATCTGAAGAAGCTGTTTTAATTTACTGCAGGATCCACACTGCTGATTACCCGCATTTGTGGGGGCTTGCCTTGATGTAGTGTGACAAAGAGATGTCCGGTTTAACCAGGTTCTGGAAGTTAAACATCTTTTTATATTCTTTTCGTGGGCCCAAAAAAGATAGCATTTCCTCGATGCAAATTTTGAGAATTGCCTACTCAGTTTTAAAAGTTGGGCAATCTCATGTGCGAGCTGAATATGATCAATCAGTTAGCACATTTTTCTTCCTCCTGGCAATTAGTCTCATTGTGACCTTTTTTAGAGCACTGAGCACATATTGCATTATTCGAGCCAGAAGTTGTAGTGTGACCTTTGACACTGGAAATATCACTGTGGGATGGAGATGAATGGTCATACTACAACTGATAGGTAACTTACTTTTATTCTCTCCCTCTTTGGTGGTATAGGAAGATTAATTCTTTGGTGGTTGGAAGAAGGAGCGGTTCTTCCAACCCGCTCTGACGTTTCTGTAACACCTTGGGGAAGAAGCTCATTGACAATTTCATTAATATCAATTTCCAGAAGGTCACAGCAAAAAATTATCCTTCAGCTGCTATTTAAGGTTTTGTTGCTTAACATACTTACACAGTGGAACCTGGCATAACAAGCATAATTTGTTCTAGAATCTTACTCATAATACGAAACACTTGTTAAGAAACAATTTTTCCCAAATAAATTAATGTAAGATATGATAATTCGTTCCATGCCAAAAAATATTCAAAATATTTTATATGTAATGTTTGTTTAAAGAAAATTACTTATACATAAATTGTTAAGGAGCAAAATCATCCATATTGTAGTTTATTTATGAATCTATGACACATATCTAATTCTTTTTTACTAGAAAGCTATCTAGCAACATTTGTTTTTCAAAGTGCTACAAAATTTGGTGAAAATGTGACACCGCATTATCGTTGAATGAATAAATTTATAGCCACTGTCTTATTAGGGTGATGTTTTTCAACGTATGATGCAACAGTCTCCCATTCTTTCAGTATTTGCTTTATTATGCCAGAAGATTGCTGCTTTGCTGTTTTTTCGTCCTTCTCCATTGACAAACTCTCCTCTACAACTTCTTGCTGTGAAAGGCAGTGTAATTCTATAAGCTGTTTGGTGGTCAGTGCTTGGTTGTGCTCTTCAACAAGCTCATCAATAACATTGTTATCCACCTCCAGTCTCTCATAATATTGGCTAAAGACACAATCTCATTGACTATAGGCTCCACAAGTACTGTCCCAAACCCCTCAGTCACATTCATCGCGAGCAAATATTTTTTCACAGAAGGACCAAACATTTCATTGATTCAGTCAGTAAAAATGTCACGTGTCATCCAAGCCTTGTTGCTGGGTCTCCAAATCACATTTAGCCTGCTCTTCTGTTAATTATACTTCTTGAAGGCTTGTGGAGTTTCTGAATGGTAAGCAAGCAGCGGTTTAATTTTTAAAACGCTACTTGCATTGGCACAAAATAGCAACATGAACCAGTCTTTCATTGGCTTGTAGCCAGGCAATGCATTCTCCTTTGCTGTTATATACATTCGCTTCGGCATCTTTTTCCACAAGAGAATCGTCTCATCACAATTAAAAACCTGTTGCAGACAACAGGATTCTGAGGTAACCCTCAGAATCTACAAATTTCTTGAAGTTGCCAATGAAGATTTCAGCTGCCTTTGTTGCTGCTTCACTGTGCCTCACAACAGTGGGATGCCGGTTTATCTCTTAAACGTCTTGTACCCTCCATAGATATCCTTAAATACTTCTTCTTCAGCCATTGATGATCCTGATGTGTTCTTAACAAGGTTTGCAAAAATAACTTTCGCTTTCTGACAAATGATGTTTTCGTTAATAATATCGCCTTGTAATTGGTTTTTGTTTATCCATATGAGAAGCAACCTTTCAACATCGTCAAGAGTACGTAACCGTTGCGTAGATATTCTTGTCATTCCCTTTGAAGCATCTATCTCCTTAATCTTGTCCTTGTTCTTGAGGATAGTGCATATCATTGATATAGACCGATTATTTTATGTGCGTGCAAGATCAGCCATGTTCGCACCTTGTTCTCGCTTTTCAATGATTTCATGTTTCATTTCTACAGTTAGTTTTTTCTCTTATAACTGCCTTCTTGTGGTTAATTCGTCAGGGACATTTTTGCAAGGGTTAAACTTCATTGGACCAATGAAATGAGCTTCAGATAGTTGTATTTTATAAGGTGTTACAATGCCACCGAGTATAAGTGTAAGATGAAATAGTGTAAGATGTTGTGTTGCTGTGTATATATATGCTGTGTATATATGTTGTAATTTGTGAAGACTTTGTGGTGTGTGTATGTATATGGTGTAAGAGATTCAGCAGCTTGGTATGTAGTGGGAAGAAAAGCTGCATAGGCTAGGGCCATGGGGATGTCAACCTCCAACGTCTTAAAGAGTAAGACTTCCCATTGGGATGTTGAATTCTCTGATTGCAGAACGACTGTAAATGCAAATGCATATTGTGAAACATTAAATATCCTAGAAGAGCTATAAAATAACAAACAACATGGGATGCTCTCCTGCAGGATTTTGCTTATTCTTGTCAATGCCTGGCCAGACATGGGAAATTAGATAAGGAGGAAATTTGAAAAATTTTGTTAGAAAATCTTCAATTATTTACCATATAGTCTGACTTAGCTTCCAGCGATTACTTTCTTTTTGTTCACCTTGAACAATGGCTTGCATCAGAAAAGTTTACAATGCTGAATTGAAAAATTGTGTTACTGCATGGTTTAAGTCATGGCAGCAGAATATTTTGAAGAGAGATTGAAAAAGCTTTTGAAATGCTAAGAAAAATGTATTGAAGTTGAAGACAGCTGTGCAGAAAAAAGTAAATAAATATAATTTTTATGTGTAAATAATAAAATTTGTTCATAATTAATAGTTTTGTTTTTACTTACAAAATGAATCATTCTTTAAGAACAAGACTCGGAGAACACAAAAAATCCTGTACAAATCAAGTGAGTAAAAATTGTAATTTGAAGTTGCACTTTAAATATACATATATTTTTTCTGGTTATTTAAATGTGTAAAATTGTAAAATGCATAAAACCATACAATGAGTAAAATAATTTGTAAAACATGCATAATAATGTAAATAAAACATAACTGAAAACATAACATAAATGAAACATAACTTCTTACAAATCTTTATTTTAAAAAAAGTATATAGGAAAACTTTTATGGATGTAACATCAAAATGTTTGCACCATCTTACTCCTTTAAAAAAATAAGAAATTTCAAAAGAATCATTAGGTTCCTTCTGCCTTTCAAAATTTACAATGCATGATTTATTGTAGAAAAAGTAAACACTCTGCAGATCTATGATTTTGTGATAGATTTTTTATATTTGTACAGTTAAGTATTAACTACTGTTTATAAATTTATATAAACACTGTATAATTTATATCCAGAATTTTAGATACTACTTCTATTACAAGAAAAATATGCTTATCTTTTCCTTAAACAAATTTTTAAATAATATTTCAGAACATTAAACACATGATACATATTAATATCTCACTTCAATGACAAATTTTTGAGTTGTAATTTGCAAATAACAGCTTGAAATGAAGTGCTCTTTTATAACAAACACATTATTATTTAAATAAAAAATGACAATAAAAAAAATACCTTTGAAGGCCAAATAATAATTTCAGTGAGATTTTCTTTTAGGGTTTTCATTCCACCAATTGTTTTCCAAGAATGATTTGAGCTTTTATATAAGTTAATTGAACGAAGATGAGCTGGAATGTGTGAATCCAAAGCAAGCATAAGATCATCAAGTGTTAAATTTAATTCTTTATTTCTTTCCTTTGTAACTGCATGGAAAACAGAGAATCAGAATACTGGGAAATAGAAAACATACACAAAAGTCACAATATACATTATGATATACATATGAAAAACCACTAAAAAAATGGGCATAAAACATTTTTTTAGCTATGAATAATAATATTAATGAAAATTAGAAAAGATTTACAAAACTTTTTTTAACTTAAATATCTATCTAAGAAAAACTAGAAACTCTTCTACAAGCTCAGTGCAAATTGACCCCTTTACTTTACTCAGAATAAAAGTTGCACAAACTTACTTGTACAGTATGATTTAAGGTACAATAAATTTAATAATATAATAAATTAATATAAAAAAAAATTAATTTTAAATTAAAATAAATAATAAGCAACAGAAAAAAAGGTTGTATACAAGGAACACCTTTGTGAAATCTGAGTACAAACAAAACAAAAACATAATATTATGTTTAATACTTGCTTAAATGATCAACTAACATATAGCATATACACTAAACTAGATATAAGATAATACCTCAGACAGATATATATCTGTCTGATATTATCAGACAGATATTATCATACCTACCTGAGAAGTATTAACAATTCTATCATAAAAATTTATACATTTATCAAAAAAATAAACAATTTATACATAAAATCACAAATTTATAGTAATTGAAGTGATCAGTTAAATTATTGTGCTGAACAGTAGGACCTGGAGAGGTCATTTGTTGCTTTATCAAATCAAATGTACAAATGATCAATGCAAGAAACACTGTATTTACAAAGTCTCAAGTTGGCTCGTTAACAATTGAATCCGATCCAAAGATAGATATACAATGAATTTGTATTTATCTGTCAAAACATTTGTTTTCAAAATTTCTATGACTATCACCTGTGTATAAAAGAATCCTACCTTTAATATTCGCAAGGAAGTCTTTGAGTTCATCAGTAAAAATGTAGAGAGGTAAATTATAGAATCTACAGAATACAATGATATAAAAATGACAATATTCACTTTAAAATTAACTTTTCAACTGTCAGCGGAAACCAGAGTAATCTAATCAGTCAGTGTAGATTTCAGATCTAATATATTACAGCAACTTCTCCGAACCTGTAGTTGTCATTACAATTAGGATAACAGCAATAATTATCAAATGAATAATTATTTATTTCATTGCTGTAGGTACACAATTCAGCAAGAACAACACAGACTGGTAAACTAACTAATCTACTTAACTCCAATAACATCAAATTAAAATTTTCTGTAATATTTCATATGTTCTGTATTAAAAACAGAAATATTTCATCATCTTTATCAGCTACCATTTTTGTAAATGTTATAAATAAACTCAATTAAAACTACATAGAATGAACAATATAAATAGACTAAACAAATTACATAATATCCAAACCAATGAAATTAACAAGACACTCATATTGAACAAGATATGAAATATTAAATTGTTAATATAATTGAATCATAGTGAGAAAAATATTACATACTACTACCATTTAAGCCCAAAAAAAGTATATCTTTAAATGTCTTAGTGATTTCAATCGGCATTTGCCTACATTATCTTATTCAAATCACATTATAATGTTATTCTTGATTAATGTAGCCGGGTAAGTAGTGTGAATCAATGCCAGTTTTTTTTTTAATACTATTTCTTTGAATGTTCTGTATACAAACAACAATACAAAAATACTTCAATTTCTTAAAATTAATGATACATTTTGGGCCAAAAATGTCACTTAAGTAATTGAAACAAGGTCAACTTACACTGACAGAGCAGAAAACATATCTTTATGAGTCTTATCATTCTTGACAACATAGGTAGTTATTCTTCAAACATTAGTGTAAATGAAAACATGCAAGTTTTACTTCTTCCTTATAAAGCCATTTATTTAGAACAACTAATAACCGATTGACTAAAGGACTATAACTGCGTTTAAAGCAAATTATCTCTGTTAAATTTTTTCAAAGCTTATTGACCACTGCGATTCAAATGAAGAGTTTACAATCAAGGCATTCTAGCACAAACTATATTAAGATGGCAATTAAAATCATTCAAGAGGCAGAAGTTACACCTTAGTGTATGAACAGTGTATGAAAGAACTAGTAGTCTGAAGCTGTAGAAACTATTTTTGATAAAAGAAACTGACATTATCATCAACATTAAAACAGAAATAAATCAGGTGACATAGCAATAACTTCAGAACTCATGTTGATGGATTAATATAAAAGGACAGGATCAGCATTTAAATCCAATATAGACGAAATTTGTCCTTTACCAGATATGAATTATCAATGTAAGATATCCATTATTAAGATTGCTTCTATTATTATTTTTTAATTAAACTGTTTTTTTTTTCTTTATCTATTTTCATTGATAAAAAATTACCATTTTATTTTCAGCATTTATGACTAGTATTTGTTGTCATATCATACAACGTTCAAAGTTCAAATGTATTAAAAATACTAATACTTTTTCTTTTCACACAAAATTAGAAATCAAAAGCAATTAATTTTATTACTTTGATTCAATAAGCAATTACATTTATTTATGTTATGAAGATAACATTTGTTAAGTTTACAGAGTATAGGTAACTTTTTTTTATTTAGATTGTTTTATGAATTTATTTTAAGGAATGTAAATTACATTGTTGATAAAGAAATCCATACTATTAGGGCATCCAGAGACAGATTAAATTTGAGGTTGAATATTGAAGATAGATAATACACGGCAATGAGCTGACTTCAGGATATCACATTTTTGTCAACCATTTGACTTCACACCTCAGCCTCTAGTTCAATGTGCCTTACACTCATATGACGCAGAACTGGGCACCACAAGTTATATAAATATAAGTAAATAATCTATGCTTACAATTTTCTGACATAAACATTATTTTCAGTTCAATACCTTTTCTTTGCCATGCGTAGAAGAAAGCTTTATCAACAAGTAATAATAAATCTTCATAGCTGTACCCATCAATTTTCATAGAGAATTCTTCAAAATTAGCATCACTGATTTGATTAATCATCAATTTTCTATTAATAATATCCTTAATTATTGTAATTCTGTCAGCCTAAAAGAAAGGTAAGTAAAGCAATAATATTGGTTAACAACTGCTTCATAATGGACAGCAAAATATTCTACAAAAATCTTGTACAGGAAAGAATGTTCCAACAGGTGAAAATGGCTTAAGAAAAAATATTACTATTATTAGAAACCACTAACTTTTTTTTTATTAGCAATAATTGTTATTACTGAAAACACAAACAAAAACTAAAAAAAAGTCATGCATTGAGTAACCCAGAAGAATGTATCAAGAAAGCTATAGGGATACTTCATTGAACCTTCCTTCCACACTCACATACAAATGATAGTGGGTCCTGCGTAAGACAGTAAATTATATCTACTATAACTTACCTATTCATAGTATACAATGGAATGTTTCAGAAGGCAGCAGCTTGAAAATAGAAGTGGATGTGAAACATATATTAAAGTTAATAGTTAATTAAAGTCATCTTAAATAAATACACAAGCCAGAAAAATTTGGGTTGTGAAATGATTTTTAACTTTTGAAAATTGATTCTTATGTAATTTTCAGCACTGAATCTGAAAATACCCTTAACTTTTTTCTATCACGTCAAAATTTTTCAAAAATCGCAAATGTCAAAATTTGTAAAGTTGAAAAATTTCAAAAATGTGATACTATAAAATAGACATAAAACGTTATAATAAATTAATACAATATATTCACGTTTTTTGGCTTATACTATAAATTTTTATAGCTAAACAGTACAGTTATCTAAAAAGAACAGGGGGGGAGTTGAGTTGAAGGTGACGAGACGGTGAGATAGCTCAGCCGACAGGTTGAGCTATCTCACAGTCAGACTTAACAAGATAAGACCGATAAGACTTAACAAGATGTAACATGTTTACTGGCAGCTATCCACACCACTCATGTACCATACAACTACTATCAGCGCTGTTTGAACTATCAGCATGTATAAATCAACTTTTTTCTCTCCTCCATGATCAAACACGTATTTGTTGGTGGAGAATATATTTTCAGGCCATAAAGCAAACTTTCTGTTTTCAAAATGGCTTCAGGAGGCTGCTAAAATTCTGCAGATCCTTTTTGTACATCTGTGGTGAGTTAAATCTGTGGAAAGGCAAAAAATAAATAAAACAAGTTTCATTTGATAAGTGTACCTCAAATATTTCAGAGTAAAAATAAGAGATAAAGACAAAACTTGGGCACTCCATCATTCGCTACACATGTGTTGAAGGATTTACGACGATGGTCAAAGTGTGAACAAGAAGTGTTCAGATTTGGACTTCCAATAGTGTGGTGAGAGCCACAAAATCACATCAATGATTGTTACTTTTGTTTAACTGGTGTTCACAGTTTCAATTTGAAGAATAAAAAAAGAATCATCTATCCAAATATGCCATCCACTTTATGCCCAGTTCCTCATGATCCAGACGTACCAGGACCAATTCCACCAGAAAATTTACCTAAAATAGACAATTCTACAAGTGATTTAAATGAAGATAACACCAAGAATTACGAACCCAGAGATAGCTGTGCACCAGAGCTTTATTCAGAGTCTGAACTAAACGATTTGGTTTGAGACTTACAGCTGATTAAAGAAAATTCAGAATTGCTTAGTTCGAGGTTAAAAGAGAACCTGCTAGCAGCTGGCACTTCATTTTGCTGGTTCAGGTACAGAAAAAAAGGATTTTCTTCCATATTTTTCGGAAGAAGGGGAATTAGTCTTCTGCACTGATGTACGTGAACTTTTGACTCTATTTAAGATTTCATATGAAAGTACTGACTGGAGACTGTTCATAGATTTATCCAAAAGAAGCCTCAAAGTTGTCCTTCACAATGGGAATACATATCTGTCAATACTCGTCGAACATTCTGTCCATTTAAAAGAGGGTTACAGTAATTTGGAATTCATTCTCGATAAAATAAGAGGATTGAGTGCGGTGACCTCAAAATAATATTGATGTTCATAGACAGCAAGCAGGATGCACAAAGTTTCCTTGTTTTTTGTGTGAATGGGATAGCAGAAACAGAGAAAATCATTGGATAAAGAAAGATGGCCAAAAAGAGCTTCATTAGAACCTAGAACCAAAAATGTGCTCTGAAAAGCTCTCATAGATCCGAATGAAGTTCTCCTTCCACCTTCGAATATGAAGTTATACATGATGAAGGAATTTGTCAAAGCCTTACCAAATGAAGGTAAATGTTTTAAATATATCTGTGACAAATTTTCAGTCTTATCAGCCACCAAATCAAAAGAGGGTGTTTTTATTGGTCCTGACATTAGAAAACTTCCCAAAGATGGTAATTTTGAGAAACAAATGGAAGTTGTAGAAAAAGAAGCCTGGGGAGCCTTTGAAGATGTAGTAATCAAGTTTATGGTCAATAAGAAGGATCCGAATTTCAAATCAATTGCTGATGGAGAAGTACAAGAATTTAGGCTGTTCCTTGAGCTTGAAGTTTCACTACCTAAATTCACATGTAGACTATTTTCCTGAAAATCTGGGTGCCGTTAGCATAGACAAGTGTGAGAGATTTCATCAGGACATGAAAGAAATGGAAAGGAGGTATCAAGGAAAATGGACTACTACAATGATAGCAAACTATTATTGTATATTACACCAAGATGAGCACTGAAATGAGAGAACACAGAAGGAAAAGCGTGAAGCAGAGTATAAACCATCCAAAGAAACTTCGATACATAGAATAAAATTGTAAGTATTTTATATACTTCGTCATTAAGAGTAGGTGAAGAGAGGAGGAGTGGTTTCCAAAGGCATGATGTACCTCATAAAAATTAATTAAACAAATAAAAATAATTTAAAAACATACTGTAATAGAAATTAGGCTTATTCTGTGGCAATTTTCATTAGAAATTAAGGGGTCAATGAACCCCTCCCCCCATCATCTTCAGACCACTCAACTGTTTAGCTCTAAGAATGCATAGTATAAACCAAAAAAGTGAATACATTATATTAATTTATTATTAAAAAAAAAAAACCATGTTTTATATTTATATATTTTATTGCATCACATTTTCATTATTTTTCAACTTTTTACAAATTATAAAATTTATGATTTGCGAAAAATCCTGACGTGATGAAAAAAAAATAAAGGTTATTTTTGGATTCAGTGCTAAAAATATATAAGAATCAATTATCAAAAACTGAAAAACACAACCATTGCAGGCTTACGATATAGATAGATATTTCTGTAAATCACTGATATATAAAACCAGATAATTTCATTTACATCAGTATATATTTGTATAACAGCAGCACTTTTGACTGATACGTTTAGTATCCAATGGCTGATAAAAAAATATTGTATTCAAATTATATAGCAACAACTAATGCAGTTATGTAGTCAACTTAGTCATTGCAAATTTTTTGAAGTGTTCATAGTTAGTATGCTACTCTACTCATAACATGTAAATAATATACACTACTGTATTAGAATATACATCACTGTATTGTTATTATATTATTTTTTTGGTTACACTTGTACTATTATAACCGACACGTACTACCACAGATTTTATAATATAATATACTTTTCACATAACACACATTTAAGATAGCCTCCTCCATTGGGCTATAAAATACCACTGCAATACTACACCTACATACCACTAACAACAAGTTTATATCAGAATAATTCCTGTTGTATGTCACATCAGCACTATCTGATATGTTAACATGTTGTCTAATACTTTTCATAATTGTATAACATAACACTTATGAGCTCCCAAATTTGATGCCATCACATTTTTATTAATAAATTTTCCTGTTTTATTCTATGCATTTTCTTTTTATAGAATATTTATTTGGCACTTTTATAATTAAAAAAAAAAATAAAAAACCTAATCAAAAGCACCTTCTTGTACATCATTACACAACTGTTTAATTTTTGAAAGACTTTGAAATATTTAATGAGTTTTTACTTCATGTTATGATTAAACTTATAGTAATTTATTTTATAACAGTGCATTTAAGTAACTAAAATGTATATTCTTACCAAGTACAAAACGTAACATGTTGACTGCAAACAAACTGATGCAGTTTTAAAATAGCAAATGAAGAGTACAAAAATAAAATTACCTTAGACAATGTTGGAATTTGAAGTAATGTTGGAAATAGATGATAACCTCTAGGACCTAAAATTTCAGGATTAACACTATTACTTGACTGAGCAGTAGCTAGTATACCAATAAGATGATTAGACTGATTTTCAAACACAATATCACGTATCATCCTGCACATCCTTTAAAAAAAAGCATCACTCGTAATAAACAGTAATAGCTTTATAGTAACTCTTGTTATTATTCAAGGTGTTACTCAAGTTCTCATTCATTTCTAATTCTTTATCTACAATTAACAAAAGTTCACACTTAAAAATCTTAGTTATTAATTTTTTATTGTAGATGATTATTTTATTTTATTATTGCATCCCCAGATGTAACTGCATATGCATTTTAATAAAGAATATGAGATGGATGATGGGTGAAAAATTTCCAGATCTTTTTTGGGAATCAAATCCAAGACTAACTCATCTAGAACTTAATGTGCAACCCACAAGTTATAGAAAATGTCTATTTTCCTTTTAATTTTGTGCTAATATTATTAATTATCTCTTCCTTTAATTTAATTTTGTAATTATTAATTGACATTTTTAAATCAATTTTTGTATGTTACACATTTGAAAAACCTTGTTTTAAATAAATGTTGAAACATGTTTTATTTAAAGTTTTAGGAAAAACACAACAAATATATAGACAGTATACTATATTTATTAATAAGATATAATTCTACAAACCCCACTTTGACTGAATTATGTCTTTTACACAAACACATCATAAAATGAGGTTTCGTACAAAACAAAAAATTTTTTAACCAGTATCGTTAAAGAAATTTACATCACAGGAGTTTCAAGGGAATATTTTTTTGTGGACTGCACAATAGATAACACAATACATAACTGAAAAATAAAAATATAAATGAATTTAACAAATTATACAATTTTCTCAAATAAATGGAAACAAAACGAAACATATACAAGCAATTCTTAGAAACAGTCTGTATTCTTTCTTCTCCCTGCGTTTCTTAAGTTAAACTACAATTAAAAATTCCATGAAACCTTTCCCATTAGTTATTTTTTGAAGTTTCCTTTCTTCTATGGCACATTTTATTAAATATAGTACTTCAATCTCCTTACTTTCTCATTTTATTTAGTTCTCTTTTATCATATTTCAAGATGTTTTCCTTAGTCACTTGTTTTAAAATTAGAAGTAGTGACATATGCTGAAAGATATAGAAACAGGGCCGAAAGAAAATTTAATTCTAACTGAAAAGTCGATCAGTGATTGGATCAACCCAAAAGAGAAATTAACAATCAGCAACAAAAATAAACAATACCTTCAGGTAGAAAAATTACAGTAGCCAGAATTAGAAAAATAAATCAGCTAGTGGGAAAAGGAATAAAGAAAGCAATGATAACAAAAATTGTTGAAGTGAAAGGTATGTGTATGGCAGAAAGAAAAATGAGCAAAATTTCACAGAATGAGTACCTTAGTGCTTGTTTCTTTTTCATAAAGATGGCTTGACAATGACAATCAGACTTTCTCAGAAGCTGCCAAGAGAATTCAAGAAAAAAATTCAATCACATCACAAATTAATACTCGACAGTATGAAAAAAATTTATTTTCAACTTTAGCAAATTACTACAGATATATTAAGGGAAACCTGATTCATGGTGATAAGAAATATATGAAAGAAATATATATTTACTTTAATGAGGTTATTATTTTCTTAAACAAAAATGTTGCTGCCATTAAAAAGGGTTTTGAAACAGGTGATTTGAAACTATGTTATACATATAACAGTATATATTGCATTTGTTTAACACAAAAAAAAACACACAGCCACTTCTATCATTAATTTCACATATTGGAATCAATTTTTTTTTTTTTTTTTTAAGTACAAGAACCTAAACTTGACAAAGACGTAAAAATATTATTATAGATAATTAACTGAAATATGTACTGGGTTACTGGGATTCCTGGGAGACACTTTATAGCCACCTTAAGTTTGGTAGCAAAATTCAGCTTACATTAATTTTATTAATATATATATACATAGACAAACAAACAGCTTTCTTTTTTATGTTTAATTTTTTTATATTAACATAAATTACAAAACTGTACTGTTTTTACTTTAGATGTACAGTATTGTATTTTCTTTTTTTGCATTGCTGTAATGATTTCTTTTAGAATATATTATAAGGAGAATGAATGATATTATATTTGTCTAATAAAAATGATACAAATGAAATAATAAAAATTATACCATGAAACAAATATGGTGTAAAAGTACATTTTAGTTGCTATAAAAACTTATATTTATTTTTTCAAGTAGTGACTGTTTACAGCTACACATTTCTCCCAAACGTGAACCAGTTTTCTCATTCCATAAATAAAAATGATAGTGGTTTTTTCTTGATCCATGACCTCACTGCATTCTTCAGCTCATTATCCAATGTGAAATGATTACCCTTAATATCCCTCTTTAATTACAAAAAGAAGTAAAAATTATAGGGTGCTAAATGTGATGATTAAGGAGTGTATTTGGATTAGGTTAAAATTTCAACTTCACAAGAGCCTCGGTGATTGCATGCAATGTGTGTGGCTGAACATTATTATGTTACAGAATTATTGGTTCCATGGATTCTCAAATGCAATACACATGTCTCAACTCCATTGCAGGAGAAAATTTAACATTTTAAATGCTGTTATATGTGATAATTTTTTCCATACATAAACAATTATTATTTTTGTTAAAATATCTAATACCTCAATATGTAAGATGTTAAATTAATAGCTCGTAGGGTTAGATTACCATGATATGTACATAACAAACATACAGATTGTCATATTGAACAATTTTTTAATATACAGTATAATGACAAAAGAAGAGAGCCACTGTTAATACTATTAATAAATATACTTTAAAAAAATTATTATAATAAAATATTGTGTTATTTATTTACTCATAAAACAGAATGTCACCTTCCAGGTAATATTAGAAGATTCTTTTAATTTAGTTCTAAATATTTAAAACACACCTGTAGTACACAAATTTTTGCATGCATATAGTTAAGCTGGATCACACAATAAATATTTATGAACAATGTTTAATATATGATAAGGAACATAAAAGATACGATTTTTTTAAAAAATAAGGTACATAGTAAGATACGGAAATTTTTATTCATCTTACCCTTGCAAAAAGATTTCTTCAGCTTTGTTTTCTGGTTGATTTGGTACACCTGCTATAGCATCAATATCTAATAATACCAGAAGTGACGGCTGATAATATATGCATTTCTGTAACCTCTCAAGAAGGAATTTTTGTATATTATCTCCTTTTTTTCCTGGAAATAACATAATAAATCTAGAAACAATTAAAATTAAAAAATATTTACTGTAGTATATAGTTCATTAAGATTTATCAGTTAGAATTTAATTTACTTCAGACTAATGACCTACGTATTGCAATAAATTAAATCTTATTAACAGTAATAAATATAATTCAAGTTATTTAATCAAACTAATATGTACAGTAAGGGGGCTTATATTGCATTAAGAAAAATGCATCCAAAAATCTGTTTTTATTGGTCTTTAATAACTACAGATCAATTTAATTCCACAAGATGTAAAACATTTATATAAAATATCTTCATTTCATTAACTTTATCATACAAATCTAATTTTATCATTTTTTCAATTTTTTTTTTTTGTCTTCAGTCATTTGACTGGTTTGATGCAGCTCTCCAAGATTCCCTATCTAGTGCTAGTCGTTTCATTTCAGTATACCCTCTACATCCTACATCCCCAACAATTTGTTATACATATTCCAAACCTGGCCTGCCTACACAATTTTTCCCTTCTACCTGTCCTTCCAATATTAAAGCGACTATTCCAGGATGCCTTACTATGTGGCCTATAAGTCTGTCTCTTCTTTTAACTACATTTTTCCAAATGCTTCTTTCTTCATCTATTTGCCGCAATACCTCTTCATTTGTCACTTTATCCACCCATCTGATTTTTAACATTCTCCTATAGCACCACATTTCAAAACTTCTAATCTTTTCTTCTCAGATACTCCGATCGTCCAAGTTTCACTTCCATATAAAGCGACACTCCAAACATACACTTTCAAAAATCTTTTCCTGACATTTAAATTAATTTTTGATGTAAACAAATATATTTCTTACTGAAGGCTCGTTTAGCTTGTGCTATTCGGCATTTTATATCGCTCCTGCTTCGTCAATCTTTAGTAATTCTACTTCCCAAATAATAAAATTCTTCTACCTCCATAATCTTTTCTCCTCCTATTTTCACATTCAGTGGTCCTTCTTTGTTATTTCTACTACATTTAATTACTTTTGTTTTGTTCTTGTTTATTATCATGCGATAGTTCTTGCGTAGGACTTCATCCATGCCATACATTGTTTCTTCTAAATCCTTTTTACTCTCAGCTAGAATTACTACATCATCAGTAAATCGTAGGAATTGTTCTATAACATCATTAACTGCAAGTTCCATGTAAAGATTAAAAAGTAACGGGTATAGGGAACATCCTTGTCGGACTCCCTTTCTTATTACGGCTTCTTTCTTATGTTCTTCAATTGTTACTGTTGCTGTTTGGTTCCTGTACATGTTAGCAATTGTTCTTCTATCTTTGTATTTGAACCCTAATTTTTTTAAAATGCTGAACATTTTATTCCAGTCTACGTTATCGAATGCCTTTTCTAGGTCTATAAACGCCAAGTATGTTGGTTTGTTTTTCTTTAATCTTCCTTCTACTATTAATCTGAGGCCTAAAATTGCTTCCCTTGTCCCTATACTTTTCCTGAAACCAAATTGGTCTTCTCCTAACACTTCTTCCACTCTACTCTCAATTCTTTTGTACAGAATTCTAGTTAAGATTTTTCATGCATGGCTAGTTAAGCTAATTCTTCACATTTTTCTGCTCCTGCTTTCTTTGGTATCATGACTATAACACTCTTTTTGAAGTCTGACGGAACTTCCCCTTGTTCATAAATATTACACACCAGTTTGTATAATCTATCAATCGCTTCCTCACCTGCACTGTGCAGTAATTCTACAGGTATTCCGTCTATTCCAGGAGCCTTTCTGCCATTTAAATCTTTTAATGCCCTCTTAAATTCAGATCTCAGTATTGTTTCTCCCATTTCATCCTCCTCAACTTCCTCTTCTTCCTCTATAACACCATTTTCTAATTTATTTCCTTTGTATAACTCTTCAATATATTCCACCCATCTATCGACTTTACCTTTCGTATTATATATTGGTGTACCATCTTTGTTTAACACATTATTAGATTTTAATTTATGTACCCCAAAATTTTCCTTAACTTTCCTGTATGCTCTGTCTATTTTACCAATGTTCATTTCTCTTTCCACTTCTGAACACTTTTCTTTAATCCACTCTTCTTTCACCAGTTTGCACTTCTTGGTTATATAATTTCTTAATTGCCGATAGTTCCTTTTACTTTCTTCATCACTAGCATTCTTATATTTTCTACGTTCATCCATCAGCTGCAATATATCGTCTGAAACCCAAGGTTTTCTACCAATTCTCTTTGTTCCGCCTAAGTTTGCTTCTGCTGATTTAAGAATTTCCTTTTTAAGATTCTCCCATTCTTCTTCTACATTTTCTACCTTATCTTTTTTACTCAGACCTCTTGCGATGCTCTCCTCAAAAATCTTCTTTACCCTCTCTTCCTCAAGGTTCTCTAAATTCCATCGATTCATCTGACACCTTTTCTTCACGTTTTTAAACCCCAATCTACATTTCATTATCACCAAATTATGGTCGCTATCAATGTCTGCTCCAGGGTAAGTTTTGCAGTCAACGAGTTGATTTCTAAATCTTTGCTTAACCATGATATAATCTATCTGATACCTTGCAGTATCGCCTGGCTTTTTCCAAGTGTATATTCTTCTATTATGATTTTTAAATTGGGTGTTAGCAATTACTAAATTATACTTCGTGCAAAACTCTCTAAGTCGGTCCCCTCTTTCACTCCTTTTGCCCAGCCCGTATTCAACCACTATATTTCCTAACTTGCCTTTTCCAATTTTTACAATAAGGATGGTATTTTTTAAATGATGTATATTAAAAATGACATAATGTTTATGTGAATCAGCAGTTTTTCACTCTAAGGTTTTATATAAATTATTAAAAAAAATCGGTTTTAATAATTATTTTCCTGGGTGCACAACGAAATGTCATCAGCATCCAGACACAATATTTATACAATAAATAAATAAATATTAAAAATTAAATTAGAAACTAAAACCCAATAATACAGAAACACAGTGTAAATGGAAAACGCCTACAACATATGCTAAGAGCGAAATAAAACTACAATGAAATATTACAATAATAAACTAAATTAAAACAATAAAATTACTATCTGCCATATGCCAAATGGCATAAATAACTGAAACGTACTATAATAAAAATCAAATATATGACAATAACCAGATGACCTTATGAAATTGTAAAACATTCGATAACATCATCTCACTGTTTTCTAAAATAATTTGGAAGTTAGTCCCTAGTTTAAACTTTTGACACAACACCGCATAACAGACACAATCCATAAGGACAGAGTGTATAGTTAGTTGGCAGTCGCAGCAATCACAAATAGCTGCATCTGTCTGAGTCATGAGATATCCATGAGTGAGACTATTGTGCCCTATTCGCAAATGACAAACAATAACCTTCTCTTGATGGTTATTCTGCATGAGAAGCTTGATGGTGATACAGTGCTCTTAACTGGAGGAAGTTTATCGTTGATGCATTCCATTCATTTTGCCACTCATTATGGACCACCCTCTTCAGAAAACGAACATGATCATCAAGATCAATAAAATTGGTGAAAGGAGACTGGAAACAAGCCTCTTTTACTACACTATCAGCACGCTCATTGTCTTTAATTCCAATATGGTTGGGAATCCAGGAAAAGCTCACAGTTGTTACGTTGAGTTGTTTGAGAAATAACAAACTATATCTCACAGACAAGATTGTACGAAAGAAGTCTACAGCAAAGGCAAAGGCTGAGTCATTAATGCACTGATGCAAATGTCTACTGAGGCATTAACATCGGTGGCATCCCAATGAGGCTTGGCTTATTACTATGAGTTGTAAAAAGTTAGAAAGCAAAAGACGATACCCATTAAAGCCCATCAGGGCTATGAGCAGGGGGGGATGTGGTGACCGGAATTGTCACAAGGCGAGTGTCATCCCCTACGAGGGTTGGGATGTGAAGTTGAAATGTTTCATATAATTGAGTGATCAGGCAATTGCGAAATATGGTCAGTGAATTGATTTTTGACTACAAGGAACGTGTCAGCAGCAGACATTCATCACCAGATATGGGAGATTTATGGGCCTAATTCAATGAGTGACAGTAAAGTGCGTAAATGGGTAAGACTGTTCAAGGATGGGCGAGACAATGTCCATGATGAACTGTGGCCATGATTACAGACAGCTAAACCTCTGTAAGCAGACAATTTGGTGTGCAAAGTTGACAAAGTTAAAATTCATGAAGACTGGCGATTCATGATTTCCACTTTGTCTATGATATTCTCACAAGTTTCAAGGTCAGTGCTATACAAAATCATTTCTGAAATCTTGCAGTTCAAAAGACTGTGCTTACAATGGAATCCCAGGTTGCTTTCTGAAGAACACTAAAAAAGGGGAATAACTAGTACTTTAACATTTTTGACCCAATTCAGTGAGGAAGGAGATGAACTTTTGGACCACACTATTACAAGGGATGAGACATGGGTTTCTTACATCACTTTAGCATCAAAATGGCAATCAATGGAATGGCAACACACAACATCACCAGTCAAAATGAAAAACCAAACAAACAATGTCAACACACAAGATTATGGCAACTGTGTTCTGGGATAATGTCCTGACAGTCAATTTCATCCCAAAGGGACAATAATAAATTCAGCTGTGTACTGCAAGATCTTAACAAAGCTTCTGCCATACAGAACAAGCGACATGGCCTACTGTCTTCTGGAGTTTTGTCATTACATGACAATCTACGACCTCATTCTGCTGCTAAAACTCTTAGAGTTAATCAGATCTTTTAGATGGGAAGAAATGGACCCCCTCTCTGTACAGCTCGAACCTAGAACCGAGCGGTTACCACCTGTTCCGCTATCTCAAGTTTCTCAGCAGTCAGCAGTTTGACACTGATATAATGAAAACAATTGAAGATTGATTGTCTTTAAAGGTGGCTGATTTATATGACGTGGGTATAAACAATTTAGTAAAACATTATGATTACTGTTAACAAACAAGGTAACTATGCAGAAAAGAAGTGTAAAGAGTAAAGAGTGAAATAAAAAAAAGATTTTTGACAATATCTTTACTAGTATTGTTTGTATTAAAATTCGGACCTAACTAAAAAAAAATAGCCCTCATACATTCACAATGTCGATCTTTGTGGCAGAGTGGTAGCATATAGGCCTTGTAAGCTTCTATGGTGAATTAATTCATCAATCAAAAAAAAATTGTAAAAATAAATTTATTCAAACCTTTAAGAGACCTGCAATCAACTTTGGACACATATACCTTATGAGGAGGTCCAGTTAATGAATTACTTAACCATTCACTTAGGATATGTGCTCCAGAACCTGAAAATTCAAAACATACAATGATTCTATACATAAGTTACAATAATACCAACTAAACAAAATAAATAACTGCTTAATTGTAATCAGGCTTACAGCTTGTTGTGGCTGTATATAATATAAATTTAAAAAAAATAATAATATTAAAAATATCATTTTATTAGTCTATTTTTTGTCTAAATAAATGGAACAGTTGTAACTACAAAATATATCCTATTCTTCAGTTAAATTCAGATCAAATGTTAAGAAATATCTGAGAGAACTCAAAACTATTTCATAAATATAGAAATGCTGTTTGGAAGAATTGGGAACCCCAGATATGTATAAACTAGCTGTAACAATAAGAATACTTATCCACTTCAAAAAAAACAAAAAAACACAATTGAACAAAAAAGACTCAAATGGTCCATCTAAATTCATTTCCTTGCCTGTAAAAATCAACAAATTTTAAAGATTTAAGTAACATTTTATGTGAAAACCCACAAGTTCAAAATTGTTTAAATATTACAATGGCATCCTACAGTTGCATATTAGATATGTTTATAATAGCTATAAAATGGCTCAAAATTAATTTTTTTTATAAATTGTAGTTCAATAGACAAATTTGCTTTATGAATTAGAATATTAAGAATAGTATTAAATTTGAATTAATCACTCAGAAAAACATGGAATTTTATCAGTTAAACAACCACTAATACTGCACATTTCTATGAATTAAATGTAGTTGGGGAAAAAATCATATTTACAGGTCAGTGTAGATAAAGTGCAGAATAAAAAATCATATTTTACTAGTGAGTGGGGATTCTTTTTTTCAATTGCATCTATTGCTTAGATAGACAACATTTAGAAGAAACAACATTATTACTATGATATATCAGAATCATTAATAATCAAATTATGCTAATTTTATTAAAAAATTTATACATCAATAATTGTACTGTGTTATAAATTCCAATTTATGTCTTCCTCTGCAGTTGTACCACCTATACATCCCTCTATTACCAGATTAATTAAACCTAAATGACTTAATAAAATTGACACACTAACTTTTTTTTTCCTCTCAACTCCCCTGGGCCGGACCGACTTGTTGGTATTACGCCACCCAGAGGAGTGTCTTTTGACTCTAATGGGCCTCCCCACCACCGGGCTGTACGTCCGGCATGGCAGGTCGGCCCACCGGTTCAGCTCTTTTGAGAGTTCCTTATTTAGATTTGCCCATTTCTGACACCATGCCATACTTGGTTTGTCGTGGCGTGGTGTCGGGTCTTTTCACTGATCTTCCTTTTCCAATATTCCTAACTTAGAGCCCCTGGAGTCCCAAGCGGCTCATTGGAACCGACACTCCTCGACATGTCGGCCCTCCCCGCTGAGGCTATCCTCCCTACCCTAGTCTATACTAATATCCTTGGCTTCTTTCATCAACATATTTCTGGGTTAGAATCTGCCTAACATAACCTGCTACTGTGTTCCAGTAATATTCACTGCTAGTCATAAATTGCACTATATTGTCAGGTGTTAATCCATTGATGTTCTGATTAAATCTCAAAGAGGGCCCACCTATCACACATGAAAAAGGTGTGCTCCTCATCGTCAAGTTGGTCACAATACATACAGGTTGTTTCTTCTCTTCTGTCTATTTTATTTAAATAATAGTTAAATACACCGTGTCCACAGAAAAATTGTATCAAGTAATGGTCCATTTCACCGTATCCTCTTCTTACCCATGGTGTAATCTCAGGGATGAGCCGCCTCGTCCATCGACCAACACCATCATTGGTCCATTTTTCTTGCCACAAAGTATTGATTTCCTCTTTGGCCTCTTGTTCTATTTTTCTTGCCACAAAGTATTGATTTTCTCTTTGGCCTCTTGTTCTATTTTTCCTTAGACCTCTCAACCCTGTATTTCACGATGAGATCAATCAGTGGCACCCCCACAAGCACACAGTGTGCTTGGTAGGACACCATCCTATAAGCGGCCACCACGCCAAGTAGTATCCTCCAGTGTGTTCTGACAAGTTTCTCCTTGTTACAACCAATGTCTATCGCCTGATGCCATACAGGTACCGCATACATGAGTGAAGATATTATTGTTGATGCTAACAGTCTGCACTTGGATACCCTAGGGGCGTTCTGCGTTGACATTATGATGTTGAGACTCCTCACCATATTTTCGGCCCTCTTACAGATGTTATCTATGTGTTCAGTGTATTTACCATTCCTCTGGAGGATGACAACCAAATACTTCAGACTGTGAACCTCCTCAATGACATTACCGTTGATAAATACAGCAATGGGGTCTAGTACCCTTCTGCCTGTTATGGCAATACACCGACACTTTTCATATCCATCCACTCATATATAACGCGGGTGGCCGCGTTCGCTCTTTCTTGTACCTAATCAACCGTTCTGCCCTCCACAAGGACTGCGAGATCGTCCGCATAAGCCAGCAATTCCACTCCATCAGGGAAACTTTTAAGCAGGAGGTTGTCTATGTCAAGAAACCATAGCAGCGGCCCCAAGACTGATCCTTGTGGCACCCCACAGTGCATCTCGAAATGTATCCTTCCTTCCTGGGCCTCGATGCTACATTTTCTATCCTCAAGAGATAATCCTCAATTTGTCTACGTAAATAAGGGCTCAGCCCCTTTGAGGTCATCGCACTATTTATATGTCTCCAGCTAACTGATCCGAAGGCATTCCTTATATCAAGTGAGATTATCAACGGTATGCGTCTAGTACGCCAAGTTCCTCTTTTGACCTCGTCGGCCCAGTTCGAAATTCTACTGATGACCTGCACCGTGGACTGCCCCCGCCAAAAACCATATTGGTTTGCACTGATCCCGACTCCCTGTTATAATTCCTGTATAATTCTGCTTGCTAGCATCTTCTCTACAAGTTTAGCCATGGTATTTAGCAGACTCAACTGCCTATAAGTGGCGTCCTCAGCCGTAGGTGCACCTTTAGGAAGGAAGACCACTCTGGCCTCCTTCCAACATGCAGGAAAAAACTTCCTCTCTAAACCATAGCTAGCGATCTCTAATAACTCCCAGGGAGTCTTCCTGATCAAACACTTTATTACCGCTGCGGGGATCCTATCCGGCCCGGGGCTTTTTTTTAATGCCAGACTTTTGGCTGCCAGTTGTAATTCGTCGATGGTAAACCTCCTGCCCTCACAGAGTGTGGGTCCACTGTCTTCAGCCATCGTTCTGGGGAACAAATTCGCCACCTGTATCTCTGCGTTTGCCCTGTCCAGCACAGGCAATCGTCTTCCGAATCTCTTCGTCACTACGCGATAAGCTTACACTAAATCAAACATAAATTGATATATAGGTGGGCAAAAGTGAAAATATTAAGAAAATCTTGTTGGTGATGTCCTATTGATTTTAAATTTCCCTTTTATTAGTTTTTTCTCCAATAGCAATTGATGTAAATTACAGTGTACTATTAATCAACCAAACATATATTGGATATAGCTATTATATTCACTAGATATTTTCTATCCAAGTAATGAAAGCATTTACTAAAGACGGAAGATCTTTAGTTTTAAAAATCTGATACAAAGGTGGTTATAATTTAATAACTGATGAGTAAAATAATAATTTCAATGCTGTTCTGCACACAGAAGGCAGTCTATACTTTACAAAAACCTACTGAGAAAAATGCATCTGCAGCAGACTACCCAGATGAAGAAGACAATCGTTAGGTGATGAAGTAAGATTGAAGTTTACAAGTGGTTATCCTGAGTCCTAAAAAGTCTACTCACAGGCTAACTCTTGAACAGAATGTTTAAAAAATCTCTGAAGAATTCAACATCAGACTAAGTTCAAACATTACATTCCTTTTTCTGTACATGGCCAATTAGAAGATGGTCCTGAAAGAAAGCTTGTTTTGCAAGACAGTGTTAAATGAAATAAGAGAAAGAGGCATTGAATTGTTTTCTAAAATAATCTGAAGTAAAGGGGCCAATTACAAATTATCTGACCACATCAACAGTCACAACAGTACTTATTGGTATGTAAAGAATCATAGAACTGTCTTTGTAAACAGCTAAATTGATAGCAATGCTTCTAGAAAATGAGGGGCAATAAAAATACCATCTAGATCACTACAACATAGATGATACAACTGATGAAAATTCAACAGCAGATCCTAGTTTGTCACAGCACAGAGTGGCAGGGATTAAAGGGAAAAAACACATCAGAGTGATGTCCTCGGAAAAAGAGGAGTCCCCTCCTTAGGGATTTAAAGAGTTAACAAGCAAACTTAGGTGTGTGCTGTTGCTTCTCAAGCAAAACTTAGGCTCTGCAGAAACAAATCATGCAACATGAAAAGGTACTGGCAATTTTCAATGGATTGCAGACTTTGACCAGGTACTCATTGCTGGTGATAGTCATCACACAGGCGATTCAGACTGAGCCTATTCAAGAGCGCGGATTAGAAGGCATTCTGGTGGATGATTTGAATGATACTGAGATATTGAATCAATTGCCATGAAGGTGGCCATCAGCAATAATGAATAAAGTCAGACTGGTGAAGGTCCTAACTGAAGAAAACAGCGATACTTGTACTTTTGTGGATATAGCTCATGAAAGAAGTGATGAAAACAGGACTCAGGTATCTAGATTTAAGCCTGGGGACATCATATGTAAAGTATCGTCTCTCTTGGGTCAGGAGAGTAAATATATTACTTACTATAATTCGTCTGGTGCTGATAAGAGAATCCATCTCAATAATTTTGAGGTTGATAAGATGGGTCTTGGCTAAGATGGCATCCCTGGTGTTCATACTGCCTGGCGGTACTATTGGCATAGCCATCATGAAGATCTTAATATACCTTTCAGGAAGAGTGATGCATTGGTAGTGATTGTTGCAACAGCCCCTACTGATAAAACAGGTTGGTCACAGTTGGTTAGACGAACAGCTGTAGAAGGCAGCAGAGTTGTAGTTGTCAGGTTGTGTGGGAAGTCCTATGCAGATCTGGAGAAGACCATGAAATCTTTTGTTACCACTGATGAAGCCGGGGAAGGTCCTCTCGTTACGAAAGTGGCCTAATGACAAAATACAGGTCAGGATAAAAGGCCATGAGAAGGCCTGGAATTTCACCATTGCGCTCCACGTTAAGGCGTCCAACCTCCAGGTGGACTTACACCCGAGGAGATAGGCGGACGGTGGTGCAAATTAGATATAGAGATGGACACCACCAAGCAGGAAGTCAGAAAAGCGTTAGAGAAGATAACTAGCAAGTCAGAGGATTTCCGTATCACGTCATTCAGGCACACTTATGGGGATTCACGCAATGCAACAGTAGTCACAACTTTCCAAATGGTGAATAAGTTAATCAATGAACGAATAAAGATTGGGTGGGTTCACTGCAGGGCGTATATTAGAGAGCAAAGCGACTGTTGCTTCCTGTGTTGGAGGTCTGGACACTGGAGCGGAATGCAGAGGGCCCAATCGAGTGGAACTTTGTTATAATTGCAAAGGTCACAAAATACAGAAATTTAGGGAGCCAAAAAATGTCTAGATTGTAATTCAATTACCCACACACCAGAGGCTTGATGTGCAATTCTCGAAAGCATGATTAAGGTCGTCTTATCGAATCCAAATAGAAGCATCATCTCCCACAATCTCATTGGAGAACTGGCTAGCAGCTTGGGCACAGACTTTTTGATCACTAGAGAGCCCAATTAATTTACAGCAGTGAAGAGTGAGTGGTGCTCCGATACGACCGAAAATGTAGCTATATGCTGTGTCAGCGGTAGATGGGGCTACCATCTGTTCTACAGAGCCAAGGGAATTATTGCTGTCGAGTTGTCAGACACGCTATTAATAGAAACCTATGTTAGCCTTAATTGCGGCTTTCACAAATTCAAGAACTACATGTGGGGTCTCAATGAAGTTATAACAAAATCACTGAAGAAAGTTATTCTAACGGTTGACTTAAATAGTAAGACTGTTATCGCTGGCAGTCTTTATACTAATAGAAGAGGGAAAATATTAGCAGAATTGATGATGTCAGCAGGTTTATACTGTATGAATGATTAGATGCCAACATTAGATCTTACCATTTTGGATGGTGGCTGGGATCACTCCAGTTGCAGCTGGAGGGTCCTACCAGATGAGACAGTTAGTGACCATTTTGCTACATAGCTAGAAATTGAAAACACCTGATCAAAACAGCTGGAGAGCAGAGACCGCCGCAACTAACACAAACAGTTGTTGATAATGCTGTGAGGCAGTTAACAGATGGACGGCTGTCACCTGAAGTTCTACAGGGGCTAATAATACACAAGATTGCTCAGATACCAAAGATTACGAATAGACACCACCCGATATATTAGTAGACGGAAAATATCGCATGGCTCAGGCAAAACCTAGTGTCTGCAATGTAAAAAACAGTGGCTGAGATTGGCAGGTGGTGAAGAGTATGAAGATGCGGCTAGGAGATATGTTGATGTGAGACGCATATTAAATCTTGAAATCAAACAAAAGTGATGAAATGGTGTGAACTATGTGGGGAGCTTGACGTGGATCTGTGGGGGTAGGCCTACCAGATCACTATGAAGTGTTTTGGTAGGTGATTGCTCATCCTTGCAGAAGAGTCAGCGAGACATCAGATACGTAAACTCTTCCCCAGGGAGGAGAGTGGCTTTACAGAATTAATAGACAGCGACAGGAAGAGATTCTCGTAGGATGAGGTAGTCACGGCGATTTTAAGGTTACAGGATACAAAGAGCTCTGGGCCGAATGGCATTCCAGCCACGGTCTTGAAGGGTTGGGCCAGGAAAATACCATGGGAGCTGAGCGATATCGCCAACTTTGGTCTTTAGAGTAAAAGCTTTCCCAAATGTTGGAAGGATTCTAGGTTAGTCTTCCTGCCAAAGACGGCTGATATCGGGGTTAACGCAGACTATAGATCACTGTGTTTAATCAATAACATGGGTAAAGCCGTGGAGAGGATTCTAGCATCCCGCACAGTTGAGGAGTAGGATGCAGGTGCTGGCATCCATACCAGTTAGTATGGTTTTTGGCAAGGGTGCTCTACAGTACAAGCCACTGAGAGAGTGATTAGCTGGGCTGCTGTAGACAGGGAACCTGGAGGACCCGGAAAATTCCCAGTTATAATGTTGGACGTACGAAATGCTTTTGGGTCCCTTATGTGAGATTCTACTTTGTCAGCATTGGTAAGAAAGGGAATCAGCTGCTATTTCCGAAGGCAGGTGGCTGAGTATCTGACGACTAGATGGATCGAGGCTGACTCATTGGGTGGCAAGTTGAGGTTCCAGGTCTATGGAGGGGTGCCTCAGGGTTCAGTACTGGTCCCCCAGTACATATTGTACATATTGCGGCTATTAGTGTATGGCAGAGTCCTTAATCTTCCCATCCCAGTAGATTCTCATATGGTGGCATATGCTGATGACCTCGTCGTCCTGGTAAGATGGAGGCAACTGGTAAAATGGAGGCAGACATAGAAGAATGAGGCAACATGGCTTTAACTAACATCAGAGAGTGGATGATTAATCATGAATTGGACTTGGCCCCACAGAAATGTGTATTTATTACTTTGACTAGAAGACGACATATTGGCAGGGTAGACTTGAGGCTGGGTGATTACTCCTTGCAACTCAAAGTATAAAATATCTAGGAGTTAACATTGACAGATCCTGTAAGTTTACGCAGCATATTCTTGATAGCTGTGCTACATCGAAGAAGACATTAAAGTCTGTTTGAACATGCTGCTTTCGACACAGTCTGCCCCGTGGGCCTCTAAAAATAACTTAATAATGTCAACAGTCATGTCCACTGTGTTGTATGCTGCACCAGTGTAGAGTGCTGCTATAGGTGTTAGAAGAAATCTGGATCAGCTTCAGAGAATACACCAATGTACATTACTGGCTGTAATATGCAGATACAGGACTGAGTCATATAACATAGCTTATGAGTCATATAACTGGCATCGGTCCCACCGATTGACATACAGGTGAAGGAATGGATGATGTGACATGAAAAGACAGAAAGACGTAAAAAGCAGTTACAGCCATGAGAGAGGGCTGAAAGGTAAACTGGGTGGGTGACAAGTAGAGGTTCTGTCTGGATGACGTATATATGTGGATCATTAGGGGCCATGGTGAAATGAAGTTTTTCTGACCCAAATGCTCTAATGGCATGGTGCTTTCGAGTACTACTTGCACAAGTTTGAAGGTTAGATTCCCCCTATTGCATGTATTGTAGCAGGGTGGACATGGCAGAACATATGATCTTTGAGTGTGATGAATAGAATCTTCAGCACAGGCAGGTATTGACAGACTTCAGCCAGATAGTATGATTTCGTTTGTTTTGGTCTCAAATGAAAACTGGAGGGCATTTGAAAGTGGAACTGCCATGCTGGACATAACGCTGGTATGTGGGGAGGCCCCCATAGAGTTAAAGGACACTCTCCTGGGCTAAGCTTTACTTGATTGTATGTCCGGCCCAGGGAAGTAAGGGGAAAAAAAGACCACTAGACCCCATATCCATGGATTTTACTTTTGGGGCATAGTTGAAAATAAAAGTAAATGCTACCAAACCACAAACAATTAAGAATTAAGCACTTGAAAGTAGCTATTAAAACTTCTTTTGAAGATTTTTTTTATGCAAAAAAGTATGCTTAAGTATCCCAGATTATCTGCAGAGATGTATCAAAATAGAAAGAAAACAATTTGAGAAATAATGTAATAAATAGTCGTATAGCTTCAAAATGTTTTCTCAACTCAATTTTTACGGTTTTTTTTCCAATAACTTTACTTACAATGGGAAGCAGTAATCCGTACAATATATTAAAAATATAAAAAAAATCTAATTAAATTAATTTTTGACTAGTTATATGATGAGTTTTACCATTAGACTAACCTGGTGAGTTAGTTTTCTTGTGAAAAAAAGTTGTAATAGTGTCAACATACAGTAAATTAAATATATTTCCATAATATTCTTTTAACCAGATGTGCATTTAACTCTCAAACAATCATAGCTATCAAAGATATTCAAATATTTATTAAAACTATTTTGGCTATCAACTGATGATTTAACAATCAGAATTTATATTGAAATATAGATTTTTAATTCCTTCAAAATGTTTTTGAGCATTTTCTTTTCACAATTTTATTTCAGTAACCATTAACCATAACTATATTTTGGATTTAATATGGCAAGTAAGTCTTTAAGCTAAAAACCAACAAAATATCTACTAATGATTTGTTTTTTAAAAATCCTATTTAATACACACATAAGATTTTACTTATTCAATCAATTGGTTAGTATAACCAATCGATTTTATAATGCTTAAGTAAACACATATGCTGGAAATTCCTTTTTTGTACAGCATAATCACTAAGGTGTAATGGGTAATGATCCAAATCTCATTAATTACATACGGTTGCCCTTAATCAATACCAACTCATAAAGAGCCTGTGAGCAACAAACGTTAATGCTTATAATAAAAATTGAAACTTCGCAATGATTCGATTAGTAATATATTCAGTATATTCTCAGTTAAGATAACTAATAACCCTAGTCAAAAATTCATAAAGTATACAATTAAAAATAACATATCTCAAAAAGATGAACAACTTATTCTTATATTTAATAGCATACCAAAACATTTATATATGCTTACCAACACACAGTACATTATTATAAAGTTTAACTGGTACATCCTCAGGAACAATGGAAGAAGAGAGTTTCAAACATTGATCAAATGATATCAACCCTTCTTTTACAATATCACTTAAAGTCCTGAAAAACAAAAGAAAAAACTTACTATTTAATGAAAATAGACTACAACCTTTCTTCATTTATTGAGCAATATGAAGTCAATATTAAATATTCAAATGTAATCACCTTCTGATGAGAGGAGTTTAACACACAGATGATTAATAATATGTTGATGGGAACTTATAGAGTTAGTAATGGTGGTAAAATAACAGTATTTTGCAAAGAAAAGCAATACCTGAGTACTTTAGATTGAGAGTTAAGTATGTCAAACTCAAACCCTCCCAAACACATAAAATAATGCTTGGACACGAGAGAATTTTCATTTCAAAACTTTAAAAGTATCATATATTATTAGCGTTTATGGTTATAGCAGTTTTGTACATAAATATTGGTCATAATACATATTAGAAAGAAAATAAAATGCGAAGTTGATCACAAAGTTACTATTAAGTTCATTTTGGAATTCTAAGAGAAATACAGGAAGGATGAATTAAGAATGAAGCTATTTGAAATGACAGAATGTAACTCCGCAAGACAATCTAAATGATATAAAATCATCAGGTAATCATACATGCAGTTTGTAATCTTACAAAATTTCTTATTGTGTCTATTTCTACCTTTGTTCATTATTTTTCTATATAATCTGTCAGTTGGTTTAGTATTGTATCCATTATTTTGTATCTATTATATTTATTTATTTTAATACTTTACTTCAATAAATTGATAGTCAACTACATATTTGTATGCTATTTGGCATTTGGTTTCTTGTCCATTTTGAATTTATCTGTTTTTATTTCTTTTGTCCCCATATTACATGTTTTATATTGTAAAATATAATGTCAGTAAAATTCTTCTCCATATGACCATAAGATATCAGGTGAAATACTGGCTCATATAAGTCTCATAGATTATCTGTTTACAAGTATTTATAATATTATGACAAAAGTAATTTTAGATTTTACTTCGGTTAGGTTTACAATTTTTTTTATATATACAGTTGACAAAAAAGAGAAAAGCTTAAAAATAGCTGTTAACTCTTAAATTACCATAAAGCAGATACATTAGATTAAAAAAAAAATCAGTATCCTAAATATGGATATTGAAAATTTTACATTGTATTATGAACTTTATATAATGTTCCAGCAATCACAAAATCATGATGTGACTGGGACCTGACTAAATCAAAGACTGTTTTATAATTACTTTAGTATTAAAACTTTTTAAAAAGTGTTCATACATAGAAAAAAAAATTAATATCATTAAAAACATAGCTAAGTAGATAATCCAATCAGATCATTCATTTTTACAGCAACTTCCTATGAATAAACTATAATAATAGTATTATAGTTATCAAAAAATTAAAAGAAACAATGAAACATTCATGAAAAAACTTTACCTAGATAAAGACATAATGGGTATCTGTGCAACATTTTCATTTATTCTATTACTTGATTCCTTATCACTGTCAGCTTCTTCTGTAGTACTTTCATCAATCTCATTATTACTGAAATAAATTACAACATAACAATGGTAAAACAACAAATACTTTCTTTTTATTAAAATAAATACATTAATAGCACATTAACTTATAACAAGTAAGTTAATTATATACTATAGTTAATAATATACTAATAAACATGTAACCAATACATTAGTATTGGTAATTTGATGATGCAATATATAGATTACTCCATACTTTCAAAAAAATAAAATATTAGCACGTATAGTGTAATTGTGGTTTAAAATATAGATTAAATCTACTCATGAATTCATTTACTTCTATATGTAAACTTACTTACCTACTAGTCAACACCCGTCCTTGGCTGTTGTGCCATTTGGCGACATGCTGACCAATAAAAACAGGCTTCTGTGAACTTTGGACTCTCATCCAGCTGGGTATGGTCCAGGGTCGGACAATATCTCAGGTGAACAGCATCCACTGCCCCACAACCACACAGCGGGCACTCAAAAGATGGTAACACATGGATGTGGTGAAGGTGCAAGCAAGATAGTTGCAGCCAGTTTTTAGTCAGAAGGAAGCTATGCTGACCACACGCTGTAGGCCAGGGGTTAATTGCAAGTGACCAAAGTCTCCCATCTCCTACTAGCAGCCATCTCAGAGTGGCACTGTTCACTCCATCGGTCGACCGCCATGTCGACCAGTGCCCTGGAGGAATGCAAGGACAAGGGACAACTAGGCTGGGGTAGAGTCGTTCCTAACTTGGCCAGTTTATTGGCCTTCTCATTTCCAGATATGTTGACATGACTGGATATCCACTGAAACATCATCAGTATCCACCTGAAATTTCTCAGGCTTTCCAATCTTCTTCTACACTCAACTGTCCTTCTGCAGTTCATTTGGGTGTTGCACGATAGATTATGTATAGCAGCTTGGGAGTCAACCAAAAACACAGCTTTCAAAGAAAAAAACTAGCTTTTCCAATTCAGCCGCAGCGGCATGCACTGCTTCAACTTCACCATCATAGTAGCTAAGGAGGAGCACCTACGGCTATATGTCCCTGGAAAAGACGGCAGTAGTACCCAGCTCCTGTTTCTCCACTGCCTCAGATTGAAGACCCATCGGTGTAAACATGAATCCATTCATTCTTTGGAAATTCCTTGTGGATGGTTTGTAGGGCTAGCTGCTTCTACTCATATTGTATGGAGGCGTTTTGGTTCTTGAGTTCTTGAGTTTGTAGCTAGCTCGAGGTAAGTGGTTAAAGAAATCCTGGCTTGTCCACAGGTGAAAGATCATATTTCTTTACAAGTTTCTCATGTGCAGTGAGTGGAGCCGTCTGTCTCCTCAGACTAGAAGCAGCTTGCTGGTAGCTGGTCCATCGATGCTTCTAGACTTACCTGAAATGCTCCCAGAATCTCAATGCTACCCTTTTTCAGAATGATTGTAGGGGCTCAATCTGAGTCTGTGCCTCTATGGCTGCAATAGGGGTGGACTTAGCTGCGCCTGTGATTACCTTTAAGGGTGTATTTTGAACGAGGTCGAGCTTGATTAGTGTGCTGGCTGTGACCATCACTTCACTTCCATGTACTAGCACAGGTCTTATGTATGACTTTCAGGCAGTTTTGAGAACACCCTGATTTGCATCCCACCTGACAGTCTTCTTAGTAGGCGGGTTCTTTTTACTGCCTTTTCCACACAGTGGTTCACAGCAAACATCTATCCAGTTGAACTGCTAAATATTTGGATGCATTGGTTTCCTCCAGCACTATTCCATTGTACTGGAGGTGGATCTGTGGTATTTTTGTTGACAGACAGAGAAAAGCTGAAAGGTGATTTTAACTAACTAAAAACTAATTTTATAAAACATAATAAAATTGACAAAGAATATCAGTTAAAGTTTTTGATAGTAGAAACTTAAAAACATAACCCAGTTTCACTAATGTTTCACTAATATGTTCTTTCCATCTTAACTTCAGCAAGTTAAAGTAATCTGCTCAGCCAATTTTTTTAACAGCAAAAATCTCAAAAATAGCTGTTTCATCACCATGTTACTCATAATGTATCTCCAACAAGCAACAGCAACTTGCTTTTTTGTTACTGCATCAACATTACTAACACCACATAAACTTGATTCTCACAACATGATGTTTACTGTTATTTTAAGCTTTCTATCTTTAATGTGCTTTGTATTAATTTTTCCTAATGTTCTCATCACTTGCAAAACTTCAGCATGAATAACTGATCCTAAAATAAGGATCATTCACACACTAACAGACTACTCCCTGATGGTATTGTTGGGTCAATTTTGTTATCAGAAATGTTTACACTCTTTGTCTTATTTTTCTGTTAAACTATTCATAGGTTTCTGCACATTATTTCTTATTATTTTTATTTGCATTATTCTGTAGTATAATGTTAGAATTGTTTAATAAGAAATTTCTATTCATTATAATCCTTCACTATAACTTTTCCCTCTGAATTTATTATTTTATTTTCATTAACAAATAGAATTGCCAATTATTTAAAAAAAAGTATATACAGAATGATTCTGAACTACAAGGCAATATGTCAGGAAATGATTCTACAGCTAAAAATAACAAATAAAGTTTGAACATAAGTCAAAAAACGCTTCATTAGCGAGTTATGGCTAGCAAAAGATTTCGCCCAGATTTCTGATCGACCAGTAACATGCAGCCACATTGAATTTCATGGGGCATAAATTACAACACAAATTTGGAGGTTCTATATATATATATATTTTGTGACCTGAAAAACTGGAAAAAATTGATCCCAAAACCATATCTCTTGTAATTGTTGAGAAAATTATTGTAAAACTCAAAAAACTGAAGTCGAAAAACACAATCGTTTAGGTTTGATATACAATAACTTTGTTAATGTGCAATTAATTATTCAATATTTTTTATGTGATTTATATCACTTGCATTATTCGATTCTTGGCACTCACTGATATGTTTAGGCATAACCCAAATATCATCCTTGACTTTTTTAAATTCAGTTTTCCCTCTTCAAGAACTAGAAGATCAGGCTCATATTTACTTTTTAATCTACTGTACTCATGTATTGCTTCAGAACTGGCTTTGATCATGGATGGATCAAAATTGATCAAATGCAATCCCTCAATAGACGTTGCTCTTGAAAAAGTGACATATGTTTGATCAACTGTAAAAATATTTTTACCAGCATCAACGAAGGCATTCTTTTATACTAATTCCTTGTAATTTATATATGGTGATAGCATAGCTTAAACATATAGGAAATTGTTTCTGCATGACAAAAACTTTGTCCATAAATTCAAATTTAACACTTATTCTTTCAACTGTACATTAAATAAAATAATCGTTATTGTTGAACATCATTTTTATCAACATTCTTTTTTATACTTTTTACAATACCTATGGTACCATTAACAAATCCTTAAGATACATCGATATTTCTAGTCAACATGACTTTATCACCAATTTTTATAGTAATGACCTTAGGAAGACCTCCAGTTTTAGAACAATTTTCATCATCTGATTTTAAATATTAGGCAAAATATCAATGCTTCAACAAGAATCTGCTGAAAATCTCAAAGCATTGATTATTATGCTTAAACAAGAATTCGTATATGAAACCGAGAAGTTTTACGACTGCTTTGCGGAATATGTATATGAAATACTTGAAGCAAAAATGTAGCTAATACTGCAAACTAAAAAAAAAACCGAAAAAAAAATGAAAATGTGTATTGAAATCAAAATATAATTTTCAAGATGATAAAGTAACGCTTTTCTAATTTTGAAATTAGACACAAGTACTTTTATTCATTAAAATATCAAAAACTTTATTGTATTTATTTGTCTAACAAATGCTTAAAATATACCAGATAAAAGTCAATTCATCTTCAATGAAGTTTTGAGGAAGATTACATCATTTTTAGAGTGTTCTCTGTTATATCTTGAAAGTGTTCCAAAACTGTTACGAAAGTGATCAAACGTTTACAAAGTTATTCAACTTTATTTATTCAAAATAAAACCATTATAATTGTAGAATTTATAATCATATTCAGACGTTTTTTAACCACAATATATAATATCTATTGATACTAAAAAAATGTTAAAATTATGTTATTTGCTAGAATGTATTTCATTTTATAATTATGTTATTTTAAGAATGTGTTTTAGTTTAGCCTTATATCACTAAAGTGATTTTTAAAATTATAATTAAGTTTTTACTTAAAAAGAAAAAAAAATTGGGCATATACTATGTACAACATCAACATAATTAAAATACATTAAATATTACTCATTGTTAATATTTACTTATTTCTTCACAGGAAAAAACTTCAAATGATAGGTTATGTTGCACTGAAGCTATTATTAAAACGTATTTTTATTTTGTGTTAATATTGTTAAGAATGGGAGCATCAGAATTATAATTCAAATTACCTATGAAATTAACACTATGTAGCTGATGATCAAGTTGAAAAGATTTTACCAAATGCACTGAAAAAAATTTAACTTAAGTTAAAGAGAAAGATTCCATTCAAGTAAAATAGCAAGAATATACTAAATCTGAAATCAAGCAATTGGTTGATTTGATGATATATCAAGTCTAGTCAATAACTATTCATCTGTTAATAATAAGATTCTTCTTATTTTTATGATAAAACAACTTCAAATTTTTCATCAAATAGAGCACTCAATCTTCATGAATGAAAATCTTTTTTTCATACTTATGCAAAAATATGTCTTTTCATGTAACTAATATGTATTCCAAACTTGAGTTAAATCGGACCATGAATACAATTTTTTGAAATATCACGACCCCCAGTGCCACCAATAGTTCTAATTGTAGAATAAAAATTTTACTAATTTATTTCTGTTTTATTTACTCCTTTTTTAATAAAAATAGTATAATCTCTTTTAAATTTTATTATTTTAAGTATATGCTACCTAGTACTATCAAGTACTGCTACCTAGCGACACGATTCGTAAACAGATTAGGAAAAAACTCCGGGTTAGAAGAACAAAAATTTCATATCCAAATTAAAAAACATGATTATCATATATTTATCAAAAAAAAAACCTATATTCATTAAGAACATCTATTTCTGTGATGATATGTAGCTTTATTTCATCAAAATTATTATTTTTTTTTAATAATTTCAACAATTTAAAAAATTTTGAAATGTCAATTTGGAGTAAATAAGTCTTCGGTATTTCTGCCATCAGACAAACTCTCGCCGGCATCATTCTACCCAACGACTTGATAAAAAAAAAAATCATCTGATTTTTTGACAGGCAGTTATGTTACTCTTGTCTCATGTTCGTCTTATTCATTAGTAAAAGTAGATAAATACATAAACTGTCTCTTTCTTCTTATTCATTTGTAAGAGAAAATTTGTTTATACTTCAAGAAATCTTAATTTTATTAAATTAAAAATAATACAAAAATGATTAAGGTAATTTTACAATCAATGTAGTTGTTTGATGTGGTTACCTTTCTGTTGAACACAGCATTTAGCAAAACAAATCCACGCTTTTCTAACTTTGTTTAAGGTGTCAGGACTATTTCTGAGAATTGCTGCTGCTTCAATGATACAATCCCTTCATTCTTCTAGAGCATTCGTTCTCAAAGTGGGTAATAACACCCCCTTGTGGAAACTGGAGGTCTTCAGGGAGGCTGTAGATGGCCCACAGAAAATTGGGGAAAAAGCACATCAGATTCATCCTTCACATTAATGCAAGTGTAATTTTTCAACTGAAAGCTTTATTTTAATTATTGTATTGTTAAACTGAATATACTATCACTGTATCTGTTATATAACTATATAAATACAATTGTAATTTTTTTGAAAGCAATTTTAATAAAAATACTTCCAAATATGATTAAATATGCATTTTAATTGCTCTCATTTAAAATGTAAGTTTGATCTGCAAAGGTAATAATGTTAATAAAGGTCTAATGGCGTAAGATCCAGAGATCATGCAGGCCATTTTACAGGTCCTGCTCAACCAATCCACTGGTTACCATTAGTTAAGTAGTCTGATATTGAAAAGTTTAGTAAACTGACAATTAATCATGCATAAACCACATTCCTGCTTTATATTAAAGAGGAACATCTTCCAAAACTCATGCAATTTGTTTGTAAAAAATTCAAGTACTTTTCTCCATTGAGCCGTGGAGGTAAGGAAAAAGACCCAAATTAATAGTCAGCAAGATTCCACCCACACATTAAATGAAAATTTGTGAGGTAATGCATTGTGGCAGCGTCATTTGGGTTTTCCTCAGCCCAAATATGTATTATGAAAATTTACAATTCCATTCATGGTGAAGCAAAGTTCATCTGTAACTAAAATTCATTTAAGGAAATTGCAATCCTGTGATTTTTGTCTAATTAACCATTGGCAGAATTCTTTTCAATTATTGTAATCTTGTGGTAGTAGATTTTGCACTGATGTGACGTGAAATGGGTACAACTTTTGCTCTTGTAAAGTTCGCCATACAGATGTCTGAGAAATATTAAATCGACAAGATAGTCTTCTAGTGCTGGTTGTCGAAGACATGTGAACTGCATCAAGTACTCCTAAATTCAAATTTCTTACAAATCATTGTCGACCATTTTCTGTATCTCTTGACATTAGTGTACCTGTTTCTCTTAGACGTCTTTTGACTGCTTTAAACATCTTACGGTCTGAAATTCTTCTATTAGGATATTTCTCCCGTATTCTTGAACCACAGCAATTACTTTTTTACTTACAATTTATTTTCCTTAAATTAATAAGATATCAGTCAATTCTGTGATTGTAAATAAATTTAAAGTGTCTCCCATATTTTTGTAACAGAATAAATGATCTGTTATTAACAAGTTGATAACTCATAAGCTCGTAGACCAATACAAAAATATTTTCAAAACTCTTAAAATACTGTACAATAGACAATAATGTTACTTAGCAGTTTATAATAATAATTAACTGTTACTCTGAAGCTTGTTGTTGCTATAGTCTACTTATGAAGTCAAAAAATAAAAATAAAGAAAATTCTTTCCACAATCTATTGCAGTTACTTTTTAAGTTTAATAAATCAGATAACTGTATTTAAGTAGACAAATATGTTTGCTCATAGCTTTGCTATTCATTATAAAATGAAAAGTATTACGTAAATTTTAAAAATTATTAAAAGTAATAAAACCAAAACAAAATCTTATCCCACTGAACAAAGAGTAATAATTATGCACCGCTTTTTTGTGTCTTATTTCATTCAATAAAATTAAGTATTTTTGATGTAAATCAAGTAAAAAATATTGAACACTTAATTGCCCATTTAACAAACTTATTTTGTACGTCAAAGCTAAACAATTGTGTTTTTTGGCTTCAATTTTTTGGGTTTTACAATAATTTTCGCAGTAACTACAAGGGATATGGTTCTGGGGCCTTTTTTTTCAATTTTTTAGGTCATTAAACATAAAGGACCACCAAATTTGCGTTGTAATTTATAATCCATTAAATTTAATAAGGCCACATATTACCGGTCACAGAAATCTTTCGCTAACCATAACTCACTAACAAAGTGCTTTTGGAATTATGTTTATTTGAAATTTTTTTCTTACTTCTAACTATAGAATCATTTTCCAAGAGATTGCTGTGCAGTTCAGAATCAACCTGTACAGGATCATTCAAATATACACTGGAATTTTGCCGCATGAACTGAGAAAGAGCAGTGAATGTGGTAGGGCGCTGAGGGAAGTTAGTTGGATATGTCTGGAGAGGAGCAGCTGGCAACCTTAAGTATAGGTCATGTTCCCATGTCAGTAGCAGAATGTCTGAGCATGCAATATCATCATCTATTGCACAACAAATTATAATCCAATTTATCACAAAGATGTCAGATCCTCGGAAATTTTGACTCTTTTCCAGGTAGAGTTCAGAGATACTTCCTTGTCAAAAACTCAAGTGTATGATTAAGCCAAAAAATTTCAAAGTGTCCATGATGCAGTGGAGAACAAGTCACAAATGTCATCAATGGACCAGCGTCAATGACAAAGGAAATTGCATCAGATGTGGGAAAAAGTGTTGGGATTGTGCATACAATGTTGTCAGATCATTTTGGATACAGCAAAGTATAGGTGAGGAAAGTTCCACGTCTTCTCATTACGTCATAGAGAACTGTCAGGAATACATGTCAGTGGCTTCTGAACCACTTTGAGGAAGAAGGAGAGGCATTTCGAACTATTGTAATCTGCAACAAAATGTAGGTCCACCAATACACCCCAGAAAGCTAGAGAGTATGGAGTGGTGGAAATGTGGTGAGAGAGTACCAATGAAGGCCAAGAAATGCTTGTCCAGCTGAAAAAGTTCTGACAACTGTGTTTTGTAACTCAAAAGGTATGCTGCTGATTAATTTCCTGCATGAATGAAGGATGGCAAATGCAGCAAACTACTGCCAGCTGTTAGATGATGTCAGGGCTGCTTATCGCAACAAATGATGCCGGTAAACCAATTCGCAATGTCTTCCTTCTCCACAAGAACACACAGCTGCATACAGCAGCTCAAATTTGCAAAAACTTACTAAAATTCATTGAACACCTCTTCAACACCCTCAGTATAGTGCAGACTTGTCGTGTGATTTCCACATGTTTGGTTTGCTGAAAGAAGCTTTAGGAGGGGAAAGATTTGAAGATTCTTCAGTCAAGAAGTATGTGTACAATTGGTTGTTGGTGAAGCCATCTTGTTTTTTTGATGAGGGGATCAGGAAGCTGAGTGATGAGGAAGGTGGAGATAATGTATTTCTGTTGAAGGAAACTATATAGAAAAATAGGTAATTTATTTGTAATTTTATCTAATGTCAATAAAGCTATATAAACAAATTTTGGTTTTGTATTTGAATGACCCTCATACTTAATATCACTAAAAAAATTCATTAACTTGCAAAACTTGTGAGCAATAAAATATTTAAATAAGTAACGACGGTTAAAGTACAATTTTTAATAATGTTCAGTACCCATTCTAATTATGTAAAAATAACTCAAAAAAGTAGGGAACAAATAACATAAAACTCTACGTAACACTAACAGAAGAACACAGGATGATTAAAAAGTAACAGGGGCAATATATGATGGATTTTATCTGCTTCAAAAAGTTTGTCCACGGTATTTTCTTCCATTACAGCATTATATATCAGACTGAAGGCCACAGATAATCTATTTTAAACTGATTTATGGTTCTGTATTACTTATAATACAATTCTGTATTACAACAAAAAGATATAATCTCTGTTAACAGACCGTACCCAACAAGGCTGAGAAGGTTCAATTTCCCATTGATAACATTAATATCCTTCATTCAACACCAAAGTTATTAGATAGTAAGATATTTTCTTACTACTGTAAAACAGGACTTTTAATTTCTTTTAGGAAGATTTCCACATTATTAAGGGACAAACACATGAATTGTGGTTCATTTTTTCCACTTTCATACTTTTTATTCTTTGGATGATTAATTCCCCATACAAGCTGGGGAAGCTTGTGCATGGGAATATGAAATAGAGATTCTGTAGTGTATGAAAAATGCCATGCCTGATCAGTATTTCAATCTGGGACCACCAAATAAAAGACTAAGATGCTACCAACCCACCACGGAGTTCATTAGAAAGGTTTTATTGCAAGTTGTAACTCATATCAAAGTTTAGCATTAAGTAAAATTTTAAGAGTACTGTTTGGTTCTTAAGATTTCCTAGAGAGAATTTTGAAAATAATTAAATCTTTATAAAACAACCCTCCTTCTCTATGAATCATGAGACCTTGCCGTTGGTGAGGGGGCTTGAGTGCTCAGGGATACAGAGTAGCTGGACCAAAGGTGCAACCATATCGGAGAGGTATCTGTTGAGAGCCAGACTAAGGAATGATTCCTGAAAGAGGGCAGCAGCTCTTTCAGTAGTTTTTAGGGGCGTGAGTCACAATGACTTAAACGGCCATATCAACATCACTCAGTCCTCTGAGTGCTGCGCAGTTGAAAGCAATGGAAAACTACAGCTGTTTTTTTTTCCAAGAAAATGTGGCTCTCTGCATTTTCAAAAGCAATAATGGAGGCGCCTTCCTTGGTAAAATATTCCGGAGGTAAAATAGTCCCCCGTTCGGATCTCCGGGTGGGGACTACTAAGGAAGGGGTCACCAGAAAAGTAAAAAATAACATTCTACGAGTCGGAGCGTGGAATGTTAGAAGCTTAAAAAAGGTTGGTAGGCTAGAGAATTTAAAAAGGGAAATGGATAGGGTAAACGTGGATATAGTAGGAATTAGTGAGGTTCGGTGGGAAGAGGAAGGCGACTTTTGGTCGGGTGACTTTAGAGTAATTAACTCAGCGTCAAATAATGGGCAGGCAGGAGTAGGTTTCATGATGAACAAGAAGATAGGGAGGAGAGTGGAGTATTTCAAGACGCATAGCGATAGAGTCATTGTAATAAGGATAAAATCAAAACCTAAACCGACAACGATTGTTAACGTCTATATGCCTACAAGCGCCCATGATGATGATGAGGTAGAATGTGTATACGAAGAGATTGATGAAGCAATTAAACACGTAAAAGGAGATGAAAATTTAATAATAGTTGGAGATTGGAATGCAAGCATTGGAAAAGGCAAGGAAGGAAATATAGTGGGTGAATACGGGCTGGGCAAAAGGAATGAAAGAGGGGACCGACTTATAGAGTTTTGCACGAAGTATAATTTAGTAATTGCCAACACCCAATTTAAAAATCATAATAGAAGAATATACACTTGGAAAAAGCCAGGCGATACTGCAAGGTATCAGATAAATTATATCATGGTTAAGCAAAGATTTAGAATTCAACTCGTGGACTGCAAAACTTACCCTGGAACAGACATTGATAGCGACCATAATTTGGTGATAATGAAATGTAGATTGGGGTTTAAAAACCTGAAGAAAAGGTGTCAGATGAATTGGTGGAATTTAGAGAAGCTTGAGGAAGAGGAGGTAAAGAAGATTTTTGAGGAGGACATCGCAAGAGGTCTGAGTAAAAAAGATAAGGTAGAAAATGTAGAAGAAGAATGGGAGAATCTTAAAAAGGAAATTCTTAAATCAGCAGAAGCAAACTTAGGCGGAATAAAGAGAACTGGTAGAAAACCTTGGGTTTCAGAAAACCTTGGGATATATTGCAGCTGATGGATGAACGTAGAAAATATAAGAATACTAGTGATGAAGAAAGTAAAAGGAACTATCGGCAATTAAGAAATGCTATAAACAGGAAGTGCAAACTGGTGAAAGAAGAGTGGATTAAAGAAAAGTGTTCAGAAGTGGAAAGAGAAATGAACATTGGTAAAATAGACGGAGCATACAGGAAAGTTAAGGAAAATTTTGGGGTACATAAATTAAAATCTAATAATGTGTTAAACAAAGATGGTATACCTATATATAATACGAAAGGTAAATTCAATAGATGGGTGGAATATATTGAAGAGTTATACGGAGGAAATGAATTAGAAAATGGTTTTATAGAGGAAGAAGAGGAAGTTGAGGAGGATGAAATGGGAGAAACAATACTGAGATCTGAATTTAAGAGAGCATTAATAGATTTAAATGATAGAAAGGCTCCTGGAATAGACGGAATACCTGTAGAATTACTGCGCAGTGCAGGTGAGGAAGCGATTGATAGATTATACAAACTGGTGTGTAATATTTATGAAAAAGGGGAATTTCCGTCAGACTTCCAAAAAAGTGTTATAGTAATGATACCAAAGAAAGCAGGGGCAGATAAATGTGAAGAATACAGAACAATTAATTAGTTTAACTAATCATGCATCAAAAATCTTAACTAGAATTCTATACAGAAGAATTGAGAGGAGAGTGGAGGAAGTGTTAGGAGAAGACCAATTTGGTTTCAGGAAAAGTATAGGGACATGGGAAGCAATTTTAGGCCTCAGATTAATAGTAGAAGGAAGATTAAAGAAAAACAAACCAACATACTTGGCGTTTATAGACCTAGAAAAGGCATTCGATAATGTAGACTGGAATAAAATGTTCAGCATTTTAAAAAATATAGGGTTCAAATACAGAGATAGAAGAACAATTGCTAACATGTACAGGAACCAAACAGCAACAGTAGCAATTGAAGAACATAAGAAAGAAGCCGTAATAAGAAAGGGAGTTCGACAAGGGTGTTCCCTGTCTCCGTTACTTTTTAATCTTTACATGGAACTAGCAGTTAATGATGTTAAAGAACAATTTAGATTTGGAGTAACAGTACAAGGTGAAACGCTAAAGATTCTACGATTTGCTGATGATATAGTAATTCTAGCCGAGAGTAAAAAGGATTTAGAAGAAACAATGAACGGCATAGATGAAGTCCTACGCAAGAACTATCGCATGAAAATAAACAAGAACAAAACAAAAGTAATGAAATGTAGTAGAAATAACAAAGATGGACCTATGAATGTGAAAATAGGAGGAGAAAAGATTATGGAGGTAGAAGAATTTTGTTATTTGGGAAGTAGAATTACTAAAGATGGACGAAGCAGGAGCGATATAAAATGCCGAATAGCACAAGCGAAACGAGCCTTCAGTCAGAAATATAATTTGTTAACATCAAAAATTAATTTAAATGTCAGGAAAAAATTTTTGAAAGTATATGTTTGGAGTGTCGCTTGGACGATTGGAGTATCTGAGAAGAAAAGATTAGATGCTTTTGAAATGTGGTGCTATAGGAGAATGTTAAAAATCAGATGGGTGGATAGTGACAAATGAAGAGGTATTGTGGCAAATAGATAAAGAAAAAAGCATTTGGAAAAATATAGTTAAAAGAAGAGACAGACTTATAGGTCACATACTAAGGCATACTGGAATAGTCGCTTTAATATTGGAAGGACAGGTAGAAGGAAAAAATTGTGTAGGCAGGCCACGTTTGGAATATGTAAAACAAATTGTTAGGGATGTAGGATGTAGGGGGTATACTGAAATGAAACGACTGGAACTAGATAGGGAATCTTGGAGAGCTGCATCAAACCAGTCAAATAACTGACGAAGACAAAAAAAAATTCATGAATACAGGAAATTGATGCAATTTAATTTTACAGTTAGCCAGAGAGTGGGGACATGATTATCATGGTATTTGTATCTCAAAATTTTACTCACAGTAAAAAAATTATAACTCTTTACCCACATACTTCATGTTTTCTCTAAGTAGCAGTTCTTGGTAGACAGTTTCATAACGTTCCCAGAAAGTTATTAATCTAGTTGTCAGCTTTCTTTAGATTTAAACAGAAATAAAAAAAAAAAATATATCCACAGGAGAATATATAATAAATTTTGGCTAGTTATTTGATAAACCTTATTAACCATTATTAACCTTATTATCCATTTTGATAAGTCAAAAAACAAATCTTCCACTTTAAACCGAAAAGAAAACTCAAATTAGATTTTAGAGTAAATATTTATAAAAAAAATATTATTTGTTTTTTGTATTCAAATTAACTTAAAGTAACAATATAAGACAACTAAAATTTTTGGTGGACAAAAAAGAATATAAGGCAACTACTTTAAAAACAATATTTTTTTCCAAATTAATTCATTTTTGTGCTTTATAATTAATTTTCACTGATCAATATGTAGCTGATAATCTGTTAACTATTGTGTTACCACTATCTTTACGACATAAAAATACTTGCTGAATGATTTGGATTTTCAGCACCTATATAATACTTTCCGATTAACTTAAACAGAAGTACAGGTTTCCATTTAAAAGGCAACCCACCAATCCATCTTCTCTAATCTTTGAATTACTGTCCTACTCTCATATGTCTTACTGGTATAGACTTGTTCATCAAGTGAAAACATCACACCAACACACTAGACAGTCATAACAAAATCATAACGCTCATTGCACTGTTAGAAAGGTGATGTTTTCACAGCACAAAAATGTTTTTGTTTGTCTTACTTTAGTACGAGATCAGTGGTTTCAGTGTAAGAATCTTTTTGCCGTAAGTACTGTGATAAACCAGAAAATCAGGAAAAGATTTTTGAAAGTGTATGTTTGGAGTGTCGCTTTATATGGAAGTGAAATTTGGACAATCTGAGTATCTGAGAAGAAAAGGTTAGAAGCTTTTGAAATGTGGTGCTACAGGAGAATGTTAAAAATCAGATGGGTGGATAAAGTGACAAATGAGGAGGTATTGCGGCAAATAGATGAAGAAAGAAGCATTTGGAAAAATATAGTTAAAAGAAGAGACAGACTTATAGGCCACATACTAAGGCATCCTGGAATAGTCGCTTTAATTTTGGAAGGACAGGTAGAAGGGAAAAATTGTGTAGGCTGGCCACGTTTGGAATATGTAAAACAAATTGTTAGGGATGTAGGATGTAGAGGGTATACTGAAATGAAACGACTAGCACTAGATAGGGAATATTGGAGAGCTGCATCAAACCAGTCAAATGAGTGAAGACAAAAAAAAACAACCCTCTCCAGATGCAGTTGCCAGGAGAAGAAATGCCAATGGACATAAGAAGGCTTGATAAATTAAATAAATGAAAAGCAAAACTCCTTCAGCTTCAGCTTTCACCAGCTGCTTTTGAAATATAATGTGATTATCTTATATCAAATACATTATCTATTCTGATAAATTCAAATCAAAGGCAAGATAATTCTAAAGGTTGTTTGTTCATTTTTTCAGCAAATTAAATTAACAACACAATGGGTGATATATTTAAAAGAAAAATTGTATTGTACAACCATAAATGATAATAATATTTACAAAAACAGTATAGCCCAAAGAGAATCGGTGTTTATTGCATAATAATATTGTCATTCTGATAGTGAAGAATTAGTAATCTTGACATAATACACATCCATAGGTTAAAATATCAGAACTAAAATATTTGACACAAGAACATAGTTAGAAACTGAACCTAAAAATCTGTATTTTAATAAAATTTTTAATTACCTCTTATCACAATCTCCATCATTTTGATATGCCACAGTAAGTTGACAGGTTTTTAACTCAGCACTACAAAATGGCCAGCAAGGAATTTTTGTTGGTAAAAGTGAAACCATAACATTCTCCACAGATCCAGTTACAGATCTAACTGGAAACGGAGCATTATTATTAATTAAGATATTACCACAAACAGAAAGCTCATCACGAAACCAAGACACAACTTCATCTTCATCCTATAAATCAAAAAAGAGATCTATAACTCTATCCTCTCTCTCTCCCTATGTATATAATAAGTCCCTTTCTAAATAGTATGTATATATATATATATATTAATATGTATACATATTATATTTATAATATGTATATAATATAACTACTGTTCCATTAAAATTGCTGATTTTAATTTTGAAATATAAGCTTATACAATGACAAACAGAACCAAAAATTTTATAACAAGCCTTTTTTAATCAATTACTTCAAAATGTTTTCAGTATCTTTGCAAATATTTTCAGTACCTGGTTTTGTTGTTCTTGCAATAGCTTTAGCAGAAGGTATTGCCATTTTTTTTTTTTTTTGATTAGATAAAGATGTATTTAGAATGTGGTAAAAAAGTGTACTGGATATGCAATAAGTTTATCTAATTCTTGTATGTTGTTGGTATGTTTATATAACTCATAATCTTTATGTGCAATAAGATGCGGTCTTTTTTGTATATGTATAGATCATGAAGACTATTGTCAATGCTGATGCCTAAATAACATATATTAAAAATATACATACAAATCCTTCTGTAGTTTTTACAATTAATCATAAAAAAAATAAAAATATACAGATTACATGATAAATATATATTTTTTAACTTATGTTCTTAATCGTTTATCAAACAAGTAATTTATACTTAACTAAAGCCAATAAATTTTCAATTTTCATTTTTTTTTCCAATATGTTGTTCTCAGAGATGTTTTACGTGATGTGAAACCATCAAGATGAAAGAGATGTAGAATATACATTATCACAAAAATCTTGTCGTTGAAAATACTTTATTAATTACAGTAATTTTTTTTTGGGACAACATTCTGTCCAAATGGGGTTGTAACTTATAGTATGATTTTTTTACCAAAATTCACTAATACTACACTAAATTCACTAATACTACATGCTAAAAACTTTAATAGAAAGATAAATGTGGTATAATTCACAATTAATTATAAAGAAGCAAATTTAAAAATAAGAAAATATATACCCTATACTTCCCCAATGACAAAGATTACACACATCTAAATTTTTTATGTCTTAAAATTATCATAACGTAACCAGGAGAGGTGTTAAAATGGCTTCCATTTTACTTTCAACCAAAATCAAAACACACAAGTGCTCACAAATATTAATAAACATAAACAGACTTATAAACATTAATTTTTTGGGAATATAATAATGCACATCTAATCACAGCAGTTTTACAAAGTTAAGAACAAAACAATAGCTATTTACAGTACATTTACAGTTAAGAGAATTAACATGGTTAATTTTCAATATGGAACACATACATCACACTATTATATGTATAGCAGCAGCACACTAATATCTTAACACAGAGTAGTCTAAATTAGAAGTAAATATAATTACTGTTTATTTCCAAATCCCTAGTCTGAACACAACAATTCAATTACCTTTAATAAACTAATTCAATAACACAAATGTAACTCAAGTTACAAAAAAAGATTTACTGCCATAAAACAATGGATATTCCAAATTATTTCTTACTGCTAATGCAACAGATTATGGCCAGTGATCATAAAAAAGACCACTTTAAAAATATTTAACTCCAACTTATGTTCTATTATAAATATCAAGTAATAGGCATTTTATTCTTTTCTTAACCAAAGGTACAGAATAAAAGATAAAATTAAGGAACAGAGGAAGAAAATCAATTAATTACACTAAACTTAGTAACTCGTTAATTGGTACAATTGCCTTCATAAAAAATGTAGTCATTTAACATTGTACTTACCAGAGTATTTGATATTATTGAGAGTTTTATATGCGTCATTTTCACATCTAAACAAGGATTAAACATTTTTAATTTAACTTTTGAGCCAGTTCTCAAAGACATTAATTTTGCTACTGCATCTGATACATACAATGTCTGGTTTTTCCAGTTGCATCCATTCTTTACAAAAGGAATAACAGTGCAGTTTTTCTGTATTTCATATAAACGAACATATATTTCAGAACTTGATTCTTTACTATATGTCTCTTTATTAAATGTATCCAATACTTTTCTCATATAACAAACAACAGCAGAATTTTCTGCAACAAATTTATTTGCCAACTGTGACAAAGCATCTCTATTGGTAAATGCATTATAAGGATGCCTTAAACAATCATGTAATGTATCACAACAAGACACATTTTCATCTTTTATGATAATAACTCTAAATACCCTTAAATGTTTTTTCATCTTAATAACTTCATTTAATTTTGAACAGAAATCAGTATCATCAGTCACTTTATATTTCTCTGATTCATTTCCAATACTATATGTGCTAGGTTTTTCTAAACAGTCTTTTGTTGTCAAATCCTTATTTTTTTCATTTTCACTACTCTGTAACGCACCAAGCGTAGGAGAAACAACAATGTCTGTTAATTTTTCTAGTCTTCCAATCTTAACAGATGGCTCCATAGCATCTAAAAACATAGTAATATATTATGTTATACATCAAATAAATAATAATACAATTAATGTTTTAAAACAAACATGGTAAAATCATTAATACCGATTCCGTAAATAGAAACCTGTTCTTGAAAAAAATATCTGAAAAACAGCATTCAATGATAAGAAATTTATACATCAGAAATTATACCAGATGATAACATGGAACACATCATGTCACCTAAAGGTGACAAGATGTGTTCAAAAGTATTAATGATGAGCAACATTTGAGATGCCCAACTAAGATTTCAATTTCCAATCAGGTAATCTTTTATTGATGAATACCTTTTTCATCATAAATCACAAATTACTCATTTTAAAATGACAAACCTGAAAATTTTAACAACTCATGTGACTATTACCCTACCAACTGGGAACCCAGGACTTAAATTTAGACAGCATTATTCTCTCTAAATCCAGAAACCTTATTACTTATCCTCAAAAGTAATAACACTTTCATTTGAGAACAATTTTCAAGAGAAAAATTATGGTTAATGGCGTACTAAAACTTACTTAATGAAAGATACTGGTTGAGTGCATTTTTAACTGATGACAAAGTTTAAATTCCTGATTTGAACATACTGAACTTTTAACTTTGAAATTTTTTAACCACAACTGTTTATTCTTTATTAATAAAATAATCCTAAGTATATTAATGTAATTTACATACAAAATTGGTAGTAATAAAAACAAAAAAAAAACACACAAGAGAATTAAAGAACCTTTAACTATTCCTTACTATTTTATCTACAGGTAAAAAAAAAAATATACGTGAGCATAACCTTTCAAAGCCACTTTCAATGTCTTTTTAAATCATTAATGGTGTTTTCTCATTGAAATAAAAACTATCAGTTCAGTTTGTCATTACAAAATTACAATTTAAAATTAACATCACCACTCAAAGAAACAAGAGAAACAGTTATTATGTAGTAAGATGACTTTGGGAAGGATTTCGTTAAGTATTTGGGAAGGATTTCGTTAAGTATTATATTTAGAGTGCCCTTCTGTATGGAATTGAAACATGGATATCAGAACAAAAGGAAACAGAAAAATTTACTAATAAAGTATTTAATGAAAAAGTCGTAGACAGAGCTTTTGAGCTACTTTATGAACTTTTAGAAGTATGCTCTGAAAAAAGCAAAAAGTTTAAAACAAAAACTAAATACGTCAACGAAATTAAATCCTGGGTTTCAGATAATTTATTAAATAGAATTAAAAAAAAAATTATTGTTTAAAAGTGTTAAAAATCAACCAAATAATTTATATTTAAAAAGATATTACAGAAGGTGTAGGAATAGACTCATCTATGACATAAGGAAGTCTAAAGAATTATATTATAGAAAGTTTTTTTATTAATAACACTGATAATACTAGGGAACAGTGGAAACTAACTGATTAGTTAATCAGTAAAAAGGATAAAAAATATGAAATAAATGAAATTGAAGCAGAGATAAGTAGACAGCAGAGATAAATAGTTAGTGAGGTTCAAAAACTTTTGAATATTTTTAATAAATAGCTATATTTTAAGAATTGCAAATAAACCAAAAACACTTCTTCAGAATGTTAAGAGTTCAGAATCAATATTTACATAACAATATTTTTACCTCAACTGAAGTTGGAGCCACTATTTTCCTAGAACCTATACATTATCTCAAGATTGAAAAAATGAGAAAGTCTATGAAACCAAAATATCATTTGGTTTTGAAGAGATTTCTTCGTATGCCCTAAAATTTGTGTGTGAACATATTTCTCATGTTTTTGTGTATTTATGCAATTTAAGTCTTCAGTGGAGTAAAGTTCTAGATAAACTTAAAGCAGTGATAGTTCCTATTTATAAAAAAAAAAATATATAGTTATTATGTTGGGAATTTTAGGGCGTAGCCCTGCTTTCACAATTTTCAAAGATTCTGGAAACTGTAGTAAAGTCAAGACTGGTTAACTTTCTTAATAAAAATAATTTTTCCAGTGTTAAACAATCTAGTTTTCAGAAAAATTAAGGCACTGAAAATGCCTTACTTAAATTTGTCTCACAATTGGTAAACGGCATCAATGAAGACTCTAAAGTTGGCACCCACCCTCTTTCTAGATGTCCAACAGGCCTTTGATGTTGTTGATAATAATATATTAAATAAGATGGAGCAAATAGGTATAAGAAGTCTAGCCTTTAACTGGTTTAAATCCTACTTAAAGGTAGAAGGTTAGAATTAAAAATATGCTCAATGACAAGGGAATATTAGAATTTGGTGTCTCTCACGGTTCAGTTTTGAGCCTAATTCTGTTCCTAATTTATATTAACAACTTCAGTTCTGGCAAATTTCAAAGTTATTTGACCACATATGCAAATGATACTGCCCTTTGTTATAGAAAAAAAAGTTTTGATAGAGTTTTGAAATCTATCGAAGACTTATTTAAAATTAGGTTGTGGTTAACCAAAAACGAAATTACGTTAAATGTATCTAAATTCAAATACATTATCTTCCAGTTAAAGGGTGAGAAAACTACCAATTCACATGTTAGATATCTTACTCTCACCTGCTCTAGAATAGCTGAGTGTAGTTGCATTATTATTGATCCAAGTCGATAATATAAGGAGTTGGGTTAGAGATTCTGTCGAGTTCAGATGTATTTTTGTGTGCTCTGTTCATATTTTTTTTTTTTTTTTCGGTTCAACAGTTTTTGTTTCTGATTTGGAGGACTGGCAATCGTCAGTGAAAGTTACTGGAAGCGTCTTTAAAATTTTGTCATTTTTGGATATAGACAGACCTTTTTATTCAGTTTTTTAATTGCCTTGGCAATAAGGTCTTTAGTCATCAGCTTGTTGTGGCAGCAAGTTAGTTCTGATGTTAGTGTGTTACTTGTTTACTACTTGGGGAGTTATTTTTATCTTTAGTAGATGGTATTGTTATCAGTTGTGGATGGTAGATTATTACAGTTTAGACTGATAAGTGCTTGGAGGCTCATCACATGGATCGAATCGTGGCAAAGCAGAGGCATGGGGAGCTGAATTACTCTACCTTACACAGCTCCTCACTGGCCATGGTGATGTTGGAGCCTACCTGCACAGATTCCATTGACATGAAAAAAAAAAGAAAAGACTGATAAGTGCTAGTTGAAATTAAATTTTGTTTTGTTAGCTTCTAATAATGGACTGTTTTAGCTTTGTTTAATAAGCTATTGTTTTTACTGGTTACATATTTGAAATAAAAAAGTTGTTGTTATGTTTTCATCTAGTAGGTATACAGCATGTTCGATAATTGTTGTGCCTGTATTAAATTCATAATAATTGAAATGTTATGGAGGAAGATTTCAGCAAACCGAGGAGATGACAATCCAGTTTGCCGAAGGCAGGTTCCTCTAGGGCTGTGGAGGTTGTTAGTATCGTATCGTCAGTTGAAACAGAAGCAGTATAGAAGAGTCCCTAAAAAAAAGGAACTAACTCAAGACAGCAATGATGGCGATATCACTGAGAGAACTGATTTAGATCATCTGATAGAAGAATTAAAGTTGCTGAATAAGCTTATTAATACAGAATGTTAATCTGAAGCGAGAGGTTAAAGAAAGTGCTGCTCAAGCCCTTGAGAAAACAAATAGACTTAGAAGTGGTACTTAACCTCTGTATGAGTTGTTGCACCCTAAGTTGGTGGCCAGTATGGATATGCAGATTCAGACGGAGCAGCTCTGGGAGCAAGATATAAGGAATGTGATTGATATCCTCACTATGTGGCTTATAGATGAGGAGTCACAGAAACTTGTCACAGAAACTGGTGAACAAACCTGGAGAGGTGACTATGGAATCTTCAGCGTGCTAGGGTTGCTGGTGCAATTGAAGAGGTTTACAGTGTTTTTTGATTCGTTGGATGGGGAGAAGAGTGGTATTGCACAAATTCTCTCTGGGCTGAAGAAACTCCTGCTGCATGAGGATGAGTATAATCCAGATTTTTTTGTCCTGCCGAGTGGAAGGATTGGTGAGTGTACATGAAAGATATACACATCTCGGGAGGGAAAAAAGAACGTTACGGCTGTTTTACCTATAGAGGAGATGACACCGGAAGGAATCACGAAACCAGGGGTCAAGCAGACCACTCCGTCTGCTGCCGACAGCCGGACTGTAATAGTCAAATCCCAAGGAAAAACATGTGCTGATCTCTTCCGCACTGTGAACCTTAGACGGTCACTAGCAAGAAGCTGGTGAGATATTGTCCTTGAGGAGGGGGATAGGCTAGGATTACATATTCTGATGAAGGGGGCGGTAGAAGCAGAAGAGTTCCGGTTGGTCCTGAGCTCGAGGGTGGCCGACCTCCGTCTCGATCTTAGATCATGGGACAGCTGTCGTACAGTTGTACACTAAAAAGGTATTTCTGCAGATACTACAGAACCTGAGATTGTCTTCACACTCAAAGGAGTATTCAGGGATGCTGAGGATTTTAGGTTGTTGTCCATGAGCCAGCTTATGGCAACACCAGAAATGGTATGGTGTTGACCAGCCATCGGGTGGTGATGTGGCTAATAGAGCAGTGGGTGAAGATTGGATGGGTGCACTGCCGGGCATCCATTCGAGAGCCCAAACACAGTGTTATTGGTGTTGGCATGGAGGCATGTGTCAGCAACCTGTAACGAGGTCAACAGGTCAAGCCTGTGTTGACAGGGTGGTAGACCATCAACATGCACAGTGTGCAGAACAGGAGACCTGTGCGCTCTGTGGCAAAGAGTGGGCGCTGTCTTGCAGTGCACTAAGCTTAATTCTATGATGGGGAAGTTAGGAGATGATGGGCAACCCTGGTCAGGAGGGGACAGTTTGACAAGGTGGGCTGTCCTCAAGGAATAATCGAGGACCTCTGGGGAAAAGGGAAATTAAAAGACCCGGTACTGGTGGGGGAGGTCTTGGCTTCCCCCATTTTTGGGCTGAGAAAAGATCCGACCCATCATACAGAACATACAGCCAGTAGATGGAAAGAGCAAGAGAATAAAAATAGTATTATAACATCTATTGACAATAGAGTCAATAGTATTCTTTTTCTCAAATATTACTGTGTTTTAGTAGGTAAGTTGTTATTTTGTGTGTGTGTGTGTGTGTGTGTGTGTGTGTGAAATTATAATTTAAGTGAATGGTATTTTTATACTCCTCATAACTCAAAACTTTAAGAAAATTCAATTTCACCCTTGAATTCTCTATGCGACCAAATACTGTACTTTTCTTAGAAAATTCAGTAAAAATTCTTAAAAATATGTAACCGAAACAAGGTTTTTCTAAAAATATAAAAGAAATTCCTTGATCTCCTTCAAAAAGTTTACTAACTCTTGCATTCCTGTCTGTAAGGTATTACACAGAAAAAAAATTACAAGTCATAAAATAATCAAATGCAATAATACATAAGGAAACTTGTATGAATTAAAATGAATGTAAAAAAATTCAATTATTTTAATAAAGATGTATTAATACAAAATAAATATGTGGGCACTTCAAAGAAATGCCTCTAGAAATTAAACATAGGCAAATTCACTCAAACCAACACCACCAACATCATAGGTAAGATCAATTTAAAGCATATTCAGCAGTAGCAGTGTATTAAACTAATTCAATTTGATTCATATGACATCCTAAAAGTCTAACTTTCTTTCTCAGGGCTCATAGGCAGTTTTCTATCCCTTGGTTTTCTTTATAATGAACATTCATTGTAGCTTCCTACAACCACGGATTGCCAGACCAGGTATAACATAATTGGCTTGACTGGTTTATGAATTATTAACCTTCTGCATGGAAAGGCAAGTACTTAAGAGTAGATGTATAACAAGTGAAGTCTATTAAATTTTGTTGCTCAATAAAATAATTTATTCCTTTGGTAAGATCAAGTTGAACTGGAATTGGGCTTATAATCTGTTGGGGCTGTATAATTTCAAAATAAAAAAGTAAATGAATTTGCATATACTTATAATGAGCAGACAAAAAGTAACAAACAAACACATTCTTTTAAATAGAATGCAAGACATTTAAGGCACCTATTCAAATAATAGTTCAAGAAAGAATAAATCTTGATCAAAAAATAATTATGAATACTTACTAACAAATAAAGAGCAATGTAAACTTTTTGAGTACCACACAGTCATTCGTTGACCAATTGAAACAACCCGAACTTGATCTAACATAGAACTCTGCAATTCATTTTGGCTCACACACTAAAAATATAAAAATAATACTTAAAAAATGTATAAAGAAAAGAAATAATTATAAAATTAGGAGCAAATATTTATTACCAAAATGTTATCAAAAATTAAACAAATATAATCACATTTTGCTTTTTTTTAAAATGGAAAACAACTGGATGGATTATTAACTTCACAAGACAAGACTAACAGATTACCGTACTAAAGATTAACTACTGTTAGTAAGATTTACACAACTTATCCAAAAAAAAACAAACATATGTATGTAATTACAAAAAAAACACAAATTAAATGATTCATTTTTAAAATAATAGCACTCCATTATTAACAGTACTTTCTTCAGTAACCTGACTTGAAGAAGATGCAGTTAATTAGGTCTAAAAGAAGAAATTCCATATTTTGAAAGCAAATTGTTTAATTAATACTCGTAATTTTAAAATGTAACTATTTTTCATAATACTATTTAACAAACAAATTACACTTTATAAATATAGCACATTGCAAATGGGAAAGTAATACTGAATTACAAAGAAACCTTACAAAAAAAACCATGTTTTAGATCGAGATATAAGGTAAAAATTCATCAATAAGAAAAATATATCAATAAAAACATAACAATAATAATACAACTGTAAAAGCAAAAATAAGAAAATACAAGGGCAAGTCAAAAAGTAAATTGAAATTAAAAAAAATCAATATATTTATTTGTACTTAAATAAATGATACATGCATTATTTTTCAACATAATCCCCTCCTACTTCTATGCACTTAGTCCATAATTTAACAAGCTTTTGAATTCCTTCCTAGAAGAAAGTTTTCGGTCCTGTGTGTAGAAAATTTTTCACCCCTTCTGTGGCCTCTTCATCATATCGATGATTCCCTCACAACTCTTCTTTTAATGAGCCAAAAAGATGAAACTGCTTGAAGCCAGGTCCGGACTGTATGGAAGATGGTCCAGCAACTCAAAACTGTGATCTAGAAGGCAAAGGACTGTTTTTTTAACCGTCCGAGTTTGAGTGTTATCCTGAAGCAAAATCACGCCTTTAGAAAGTTTACCATGTCTTTTGGATTTGATTTTTTGCTTTAGTAAACACAGTAGTTGTCACTGTTTACTGACTGACCTTTAGGTGTGAAGTAAACCAAAAGCAAACCTTCCATATACCAGAATAATGTCATTATCACCTTTCCTGCTGACTTCTGAGTCTTGAACTTTTTTGCTGTGGAACATGAAGGATGTTTCCACACTAAACTTTGTCGACTATTCTTGGACTCAAAGCGATGGACCCATGTCTCATCAATGGTTATTATTCGTTTAAGAAATGAGTCTCCTTCATCTTTATAACATTTCAAAAGCTTCTGGGAAATTTTCAAATGATTCTCTTTATGGATGCTTGTCAACTGACGTGGAACCAATGGGCACAGACTTTTTGAAAGTTTGAAGAATCATGGATGATTGAAAATGCTGAGCCATGGCTTACATTCAACTCACTTGCAATGTCATCAACTGTAATTCGTCAACTACTGAGAATCATTTGTTTAACCACTTCAATATTGTCGTTAGTCTTTGAAGTAGAAGGCCTACCTTCCTGCTGTTCATTACAGAGAGAAATCCTACCATTTTTAAAGCGACCAATCCATTCGAAGATCTTGCTTTTACTCAAACAACTTCCTCCATTGTTGCTGCATTCAACAAATAATCTATGCTGGTTGCACCCCTTCTGAACTGAGGAAACTTATCACTTCTCGCATTTTTTGGTGCAATCAGACAAAGGAGCTCTCATTTTAAACACAATCACAAATAGCCAACAATGAAACAATACTTTCAATGAACAGCTAATAGAGTTATAGCAGAACAATCACTGCTGTCATACATGTGATTCGGAGGAAAATAAAAATTTCCCTTTAGTCAAAAAGTAAAGTCTTTTTGACTTACCCTTGCACTTTGAATATACAAATAATTTTGTGTAACACAAACACAAACAAACATTTATATGAAAATGATGAGCAGGAACTAAAAAAAAAAATACATCAAAGTTTGACAACTACAGAAACAAGGTTTTTTCAGTTTGACAACTGAACAAATTTCAGAAATTTGGAACATTTGTTAATTTACCCACACTATCACCATTATGTGTACCAGTTTTACTACATAAAATCAAGCAGAAAGTGACAAACTCTTACACATCATTCATCCAATGAGCATTGTGGAAAATCACCATATAACACGAAAAATCATGTAGTATTTAGGTGGTGTGCCGTAAATGCAAACAATAAAAGTCCATTTCTTCATGGTGAAGGTTTCCAACAGATATAAAATAAAAAGTTTGATAGGAAAACTTGAAAAGTTAAATAAACAACACATCATACAAAAAAAGTTTAAATTAATTTTTAAACTTCAATTTTCTACATATGTTTGAATTTGAGAGTTTTTCTATTATTATTACAAAATAAAGTTCTTTATACTTGATTTTTTAGGAAATATCAGCATGATCTCAAACATGTTCTTGCCCTTTGTACATTTCCCAACTGATTCTTGTGGACTCACCGGCACATATGTTTGCGCAGGGACTGAAAGCCTATGTACTAGTATTTTACATCCATTGGCCTCTGTTACAAACAAACTAAAAACATTGTCATTTTCTATATATCTTTTGTGGTATGGTAATATATAAAAAAAACAGGTTTCATAAACTTTCTGTAGCATATGTAATTGTTGAACTTTATTCTAAATCATATATTCATGTGATCTATGCCTACTTCCTATTATATAGCAATTAACAATAATGGAATCATTCATAAATCAAGCATGACTAATGTGCTGTTTATGAATTGTTGTAAACCCAACACGCAATTCTAGTAATTCCATTTACTTAGTGGTTATTATAGAAACATTTATTATGGTGTACACTTTACTTAATGAAATGAATAGCTGTTTGTGATTTATTTTTACTATTTTTTGTGTTGTTTCATTTAAGGCTTTGTCATAAATTCAGTCATATAAATCTTTAATATTACAATGCAGTTATTTACTTTTAAAATGCCCATGTTAGGAGGAAAGTTAGGAGGTACAGTAAGCTCATAGTCAGGCGAGGGAATTGTATTCAATGTTTACAATTGCTTTTTACAAAACAATGCCGGAACTGGAATAGTGAGGAAAACTGAAGTGCTAATTACAGTTGTCCAAGTAACAAAAGTATTAAAAAAATCGGTCCATAGAATTATAACAGAATGAAACTGAGAAGCCATCCATGTTCATTTGCTGAGAAAATGTATAAATCACCTCAGTGCTGTGTGCAATTTAGATTTGTTTAACAATGATGCTTTGAGGCATTTAATAAATTTTATGGAACCAAAAAATGCGTTCCTACTGTGAAGAAAATTATGCAAAAGGCCCACGAAATTGTAATTAATTTCAAAGGGAGTGAAAAATCTTTAAAGAGAATATTACGTAAAATGGGATTTAGATGGGAAAAAACCAAAGAAAACCGGAAAATACTGATAGAATGGCATGATATTAAAATGCAAAGAATGAAATTTCTACAACAAATTTGCGTGTTTCACAAAGAAGGAAGGTGGACTATATGCACAGATGAAAAACCTACATTCACAGTAGTCAAGCAACACCAAAATTGTGAGTAGACACAACAAACCTTCATAAAGGACTGAAAACACCAGTATCCAAGGGCTCACTATTAATAATTGTCCATGCCGGCTGTAATAAAGAATTCATTAACAATGCTTTACTTATGAATGAGTCAAATAAGAAAGGATATTATCACAAATTGATGGATTCCAAAGAGTACACACAAAATACTTATGGGAGAAGTGTATTCCCCCAACTTGTCACCTCGGTCAGTCATTGTACGAGATAGTCCATCGCAACACAACATTCTGCAACACAAACAGCCAAATTCTAACTCTTTAAAAAGTGATATGATAAAACAGTTAGCCAAACAACAAATTAACTGTTCTCCTGCTATGACGAAGACTGAATTATATGATATAAAATTACACAATGAAAATCAAAAGAAATTTCTAACAGACATTTTTGAAAATTATGGTCACACAGTTCTATGATTGCTACCTTATCACCCTGACTTACATGCCATTGAAATGATTTGGAATCAAGCAAAAGGGCAAGTAGCTAAAAGAAATACAACTTTTAACATGTCGGACATTCCTAAGTTAGCTGGAGAGGAATTTCAAAAATTGTCTGAAGCTCAGTCGAGCAATGTCTGTGAGCATGTTGTCAACATTGAAAAAAAAAATACATTGAAGATGAACATTTACATGATGTGCACATTGACAATTTTGTGATAAATATGAATTCAGAATCGGACACAAGCACTTTAGAATCTACCAACAACAGCAAGTTCAGAATTTGCAAGCTATAGCAATAAAGTGAGTTTTTTTGTGTTCAGTCATTTGATTGATTTGATGCAGCTCTCCAAGATTTCCTATCTAGTGTCAGTCGGTTCATTCCAGAATATCCCCTACATCCTACATCCCTAACAATTTGTTTTACATATTCCAAATGTTGTCTGCCTGCACAATTTTTTCCATCTACCTGTCCCTCCAATATCGAAGAAACTATTCCAGGATCCTTAAGTGGCTTATAAGTATGTCTCTTTTTTTTAGCTATATTTTTCCAAATGTTTCTTTCTTCATTAATTTCTCGCAACACCTCTAAATTTGACACTTTATCAACCCATCTGATTTTTAACATTTGCCTACAGCATCACATTCTTTTCTTCTCAGATACTCCAATCGTCCAAGCTTCACTTCCATATAAAGCTATGCTCCAAACATATACTTTCAAAAATGTTTTCCTGATATTTAAATTAATTTTTGATGTAAGTAAATTATATTTCTGACAGAACGTTCATTTCACCCTGTGCTATTCAGCATTTTACACTGCTCCTGCTTTATCCATCTTTAGTAATTCTACTTCCCAAATAAAAATTTCTTCTACCTCCATAGTCTTTCTCTTGTCCTATTTTTATATTCAGTGGTCCAACTACTTTATTTCTAGTTTCATTACATTCACATACACTTTTTTCATGTCTTACATTTCATTACTTTTGTTTTGTTCTGGTTTATTTTCATGCGGTAGTTCTTGCGTAGGACTTCATCCATGCAATTTATTGTTTCTTCTAAATATATTTTACTCTCAAGCTAGAATTACTATATCATCAGCAAATCATAGGATCTTTTATCTTTTCACCTTACACTGTTACTCTGGATCTAAACTGTTCTTAACAGTTAATTTAATGATCTAAACATCATTAACTGCTAGTTCTATCTACAGATTAGAAAGTAACAGGGATAGGAAACATCCTTGTCTGACTCTCTTTTTTATTACTGCTTCTTTCTTATGCTCTTCAATTATTACTGTTGGAGTTTGGCAACAATAAACTGTTTTTTAAGCACATTGTGCTTAAAAACCGTATTCATTTTAACTGAATAAGTAATAGAATGTCAATACAGATAACAGCTTTTGTTATTATTAGATAATAACTTAATAAAATGTCCACTTAAAAACATTATAGTCCAATGGTGCTTAATTTAAATTTCAATATAAAAATCACTCCCAATATGTGGGAGTGATAGTACTTTCTCTCTCTATTTCGCAGCCTTGCATGCAGCTTTCTATGTGCACATGCACGCAACAGTCAAACACCATGCCGCTGGAACTTGAAGTGTTCTATACAAAGATTTTTGTAATATCTTTTTCGTAAACTGGGGGTTAGCTATTGACATTAAGCTTAAGGAGATTATATATTGTACAAGTATAAAGAAAGATTCAAAGAAAAAAGGACTCATTATATTAAATGTTATCAATAATTTCAAGTGGAAATAGGGGTGCTGCAGTTTCACAGTGCTTATATGCGAGCCGCCACTGCTTCTTTTGCTAATTTGCACTTCCTGTTTATACTATTTTTTAATTGTTGTTTTAATTGTTGGTCCTTTTACCTTCTTCAACACTAGCATTCTTATACTTTCAATGATTATCCATCAGCTGCAATATATCCTCTGATAACCAAGATTTTCTACCAGTTCTCTTTGTTCCACCTAAGTTCGCTTCTACTGATTTAAGAATTTCCTTTTCAATATTCTCCTATTCTTCTTTTACATTTTCTACCTTATCTTTTTTACTTAGACCTTTTGTGATGTCCTCCTCAAAAATCTTCTTTACCTCCTCTTCGTCAAGCTTCATTAAATTCCACCAATTCATCTGACACCTTTTCTTCAGGTTTTTATTACCCAATCTACATTTCACTATCACTAAATTATGGTCACTATCAATGTCAGCTCCTTGATATGCTTTGCAGTCAACGAGTTTATTTCTAAATCTTTGCTTAACCATGATAAAATCAATCTAATAGCTTACAGTACCGCCTGGCTTTTTTCATGTGTATATTATTTTACTATGATTTTTAAACTGGATGTTGGCAATTACTAAATTACATTTTGTGCAAAACTCAATTAGTTGGTCCCCTCTTTCATTTCTTTTACCCATCCTGTATTCACCCACAATATTTCCTTCCTTGTCTTTCCAATGCTTTCATCAAATCTTAGACTATTATTAAATTTAATCTCCTTTTATGTGTTAAACTACTTTAATTATGTGTTAAACTACATCAATTTCTTTGTATGCACACTCTACCTCGTCATCATCGGCACTTGTAGGTATATAGACGTTAACAATCGTTGTCGGCTTAGGTTTTGATTTTATCCTGATTACAATGATTCTATCACTAAGCTTTTTTAAATATTCTACTCTCTTTTCTATCTTCTTGTTTATTACAAAATCTACTCCTACCTGCTCTTTATTTATTTGATGCTGAGTTAATTATTCTAAAATCACCTGAACAAAAGTCAGTTTCCTTTTCCCAACAAACCTCACTAATTCCTACTATATCTAAATTTAACCTACCCATTTCTCTCTTTAAATTTTCTAACCTAACCCCTTTTTTAAACTTCTAACATTTCATGTTCCGACTCATAGAATGTTATTTTTTAATTTTCTGGTGACCCCTTCCTTAGCAGTCTCCACCCTGGGATTCAAATAGGAAACTAGTTTACCTCCAGACTATTTTTACCAAGGAAGACGCCTCCATCTTTGTTACATAAAAATGCAGAGAGCTACATTTTCTTGGGAAAAAAAATAGTTGTAATTTTCCATTACTTTCAGCTGCACAGTATTCAAGAAGATTGAGTGATGTTGATATGGCTGTTTAAGTTTTCCTGACCTACGCCCTTTAAGGCTTCTGAAAGAACTGCTGCCTCTTTCAGGAATCATTCCTTAGTCTGGTTCTCAACAGATACTTCTCAAATATGGTTGCACCTTCAGTCCAGCTACTCTGTATCAATGAGCACTCAAGCCCCCTCACCATCGGCAAGGTCTCATGATTCATAGAGGGGGTAAAGTGAGTAGAAGAAATAATTATTTAAAGTACTTTAAAATAATAATATTAATCAGGATACTAAACTAGTTTTAATTAAATAGCATCGTATGTATTTTTGGTTATAAATATAATCTACATTAAACTGACAACGTTTTCAGTCGGCCTAGTAACATGCCAAATGTTTGCTGAATGCTAGTAGTTTTTGTGGCAACTTTTGTGCCATAGTTATAGCTGCAGCAGTTTCATTTCAGGGTTACTGGGAGATCCTTACATGGACTGTAATACAAAACTATTTTTTATCTTTAGTCAAAGAAATCTCTAGAACCAAGCTTTCCAATGCTTTCATTCCAATCTCTGACTATTATTAAATTTAATCTCCTTTTATGTGTTAAAACTACTTTAATTATGTGTTAAACTACATCAATTTCTTTGTATACACACTCTACCTCGTCATCATCGGCACTTGTAGGTATATAGACGTATATTGTACGTAGACGTATATTGTAGGTATATAGGTATATTGGTTTGATATAACCAACTTATATCAAAATTGCACTGAATGCCCAATGTGAAGCAGGATATAGCAGATTTAATTCATCTGATATGAGGATTGATCTGATAAGATAAATCTAAAAATGAAGTCTTGAATGAATTTATGAACTCAAGATATCTGAGACTGACTGAAGTGGAATTAAACATAGAGTTATAAATTCACTAAAGATTAATTAAAGAAAAATAAATTATCATAAGGCAATGGAAGGAAGAAAATACTGAAAATTATTCACATGCTTGGGAGTAAACTTTCTCCCTCATTAGTTAGGATAAATGAATTTTTTTTATATTTCCACCAAATACTTAGGAAATTCTTCTTAACTTCTCATCTGAAACTCCAATTTTTTTTCTAGTCAAACAGATTTTATTTTATTTTTAAAATGACTTAAAATCCAGTGATAAAATAGGATTTATTGTAAAAAAAACTTAAGCTCCAGATTCACAATGAAAAGACTCTCAACACCAAACCATTTAGTACAAGAACATTTTTAAAATAAAGGTTTTTAGTTACAATGATCAGTTAAAGATTGATGGACTTGGGTGATGAGGGAAAAATTTTCTCCAATAATTTTTATTTTCATAACTTTTATTTATCTCCCCTATATTAATTATTTATACCTTAAGAACTGTATAAGTTAAAATAAAAAATACATAAACATTAATAAAAAAAAATATAGAAAAAATAATGGATATAATGCAAATTTTACAGTGTATTAAAATACCTTTACAATAAAAAAAAAATAATAATAAATACATTAAATTAAACCTGAAAACATAATTACAAAAAATTGCAATAAAAATGCCAAAAATTTTACAATTTAGTTTTATAACAAATAATATACATTAGTTAAATGTATGTATGTATTTTGTATGTATACAAAATAAAGATTTATATATAACAGACATATAAGTTTGCAAATAACAAAATAATAACTCAGAAAAATTCACCTGTTGCAGTACAGTAAAGCTCAATTTTTACAAGAATAAAAATAAGAAAATGAATTGAAAGGATTTTTTTTAAAAGGGCAAAAACGCACTTGCGTGTAAACACCTAGCATAAAAATATAAGAAAAAAACACAAACAACTAAAACTACATTAAGAAATTAAACAAACAAAAACTTAGAATTAATATCACAGCTAAACTAATATTAATGTCGTACATTTAAAATAAAATATGTTTATTTAAAATAAATGTAAACATAAAACATAAAATTTAACTAAACATAAATAAAATTTAAGGACAGAGAAAATAAAAGTAGGTTATCTGTCAGTTCAAGTATGAATATACATCCCCAACCCAATGCAATGTTTCCAATATCAAAGTTATGGGCATACTATAACATCTTGTTCAAAAACTTGTGCTCATGTGCTAAAGAAGGCCACAATGACACTAACTGCAAAGAAGATGAAAAATGTACAAACTGTAGTGGATCACATACAGCTCACTACTGAGATTGCCCAACTTTTAAAGAAGAGAAGGCAATCCTAAGAATCTGTACCAAGCAAATGCTATCTTTTCCAGCCGCATAAAGAGAATATAAGAAGACACTAAACTCTCATAACCTGATTAAATGAGATGTCTCTTTTGCTGCTCCAACATCAAGAGAAGTTCAACATCAACTCCAAATGTAAGTAATCAATAAAGCTATTCCTGCAATGAGCTACACCTTCTGATGTTATTAAAAACACCTTCTGATATTATTAAGTTCTTCACTTACAGCCACTATTTCAGAACTAACTAGATAAACAAAAAGGTCCGTAGTTGCAACTAGTTAAACCAATAGTGGGATCCCTCTAAAAGTTCCTGTCCCTAAAGTTTTGTCTTGCGAACAGGAGTAAATATAACTGGTGGTAAGATATCTAATAAACTCCCTATTAAGGGAGCCCATACAATCACACTCCCTGGGTTGTCATCTGCAACTTCCCATTGTTAAAAATCTCCCCCTCCATCACCTCATATACTTAAGGATATGGTTGAAGAACCCCGACCCTAGGCATTTGGAGTTTATTGAAATTAAAAATTCTAAAAAGGAAAACTGGATAACATAAATTAATTTTTCTATATATTTACCTGTAATTCTGTATTTATGAGCATTATCCAACAGAATGTTCAAGGTCTTCGATTCCCACATTGAAGATGTTAGAGTATTGATGCAAACACAAGAACCATTAATAATGTGTTTCCAAGAAACGCATCTTCTACAACAGGACGCAGTAATACTCAAGAGAATATTTCTGTGAGAGATATGACTGTCTCATAGTCACTAGTAGAGAGAGTGATGGAGTTGCTATTTCCAAGCCGAACTACATGTCAGCTACAAGGATTACACCAGCTACCCTCATTCATGCTGTTGCCATAAAAATTTCTCTCCCCTTCAAATTACATATCTGTAATTTGTATCTCACTGAACTGCTCTCTTGAGTTCAATGCTCTAGGTATAGCAAATCTCCTCACACAAATTCCATCGCCGTCATTAATAGTAGGAGACTTTAATGCCCACCATGTTTCATGGGGCTCATTAGTCTGCTCTTCTCAAGGAAATATTTTAAACAAGAATGAGACAAGACATGGACCTGTCTACTGAATGATGGATCAGGCACATTCATGTCATTATTGTCTGGTACACTGTCCAACATCGACCTCTCCTTATCCTTTGAGTTTACTCCCTTGTCTTAATTAGTCTGTTAGTGACAACTTTTACAGCAGTGACAGCAGACCAATTATTATTGGGTGGTGTCAACCACAAGGTTAACAAAAGGCCACAGAGATGGATTGTTGAAAAAGCATATTGGAATGGTAACCATAAAACCTTCCCATCATGGTATGATGATGTTGGAGATGCCCTTGATTAACTTACCTTTTTTTTACAGCCCTAAACTCGAGAATGTAATAGATATATTCCACAAAAATCTGGAAATCCTAGACATTCCTCTATTCCTTGGTGGAATGATGACTGCTAAAACGCAATTAGGAAACGACAGCAGGCACTGTGATAAATTTAACTTCAGGCCTACAAATGAACATCTAAATTTGTACAGTGAACACCTAAATTTGTACAGTAAGGCTAGAGCATGTCATTGGATATTCTTTGGTGCTAGAAGAAAGTCATTGATGAATTATGTAAACACCATCACACACAATACCCTCACATCTAATCCAGATGTAAAATGTCCAGCCTTTCCCTTACCTCAAGGAGCCAGTGCAGGGAGCCCAATCTTAGTGGAAGAGATATTAAGATGTTTATGCTCAATTTGTGGGAATGCAAACTGCTCCAATATGTCAATATTCCTGGTAAATGGATTGGAAGAGGTGGTTAAATTCCTTGGCCACCCAGATTGCCGGACATAATCCCTCTGGACTTCTTCTGGGGATTATGTCAAAGACCGGGTGTATATGACAAAAGTAGCAAACATCCAGGAGCTGTGCGAGAGTCATTCAGAATGTCATTTCAACCATCACACTGGAAATGCTTCAACGAACATGACAAGAAATTTTCTATTGGCTGGATATTCTTCATGTGACTGGTGGGTGTGCCCTACCAGTCACACAGTGTGGAAGTGATGTGATGTAATTGATTTTTTGTTATAACTTGATAAGACAGGCTTTAATTTAATTTTTATTTCATGTCGATATATGTAATATTTTGAGATGTACTTAAATAAAAATAGAACATTTCAAATGTTCTATTTTTAGGAGAGACAATCCCCTACAAATATAGGGGACCCTCTACATTTATCAGCATATGAGGCAATTTTATTTTCTTCTCCTGAATAGTACATTTCCAATGGTTCAAATTATTAACAATAACCAACTCGATGCCATAATGAGATAAGGGTAATATACTTGTGATGTAGATGAGGTGTAATCTTCTATAGACAGGCCAAACATTCCTGAGATGTGATTAAATTGAATTCACACTGGTGCCCAGAGTCTAATATTTTAATCAGTATAAAATTAACTTACTTTTACTTGGATTTGAAACTGAAAACCTTTGACTTCATAAATTAGCTTTTAAACAACTGATTTTTGACGATTTATAAGGTAACATTTCAAATGTTCTATTTTTAGGAGAGACAATCCCCTACAAATATAGGGGACCCTCTACATTTATCAGCATATGAGGCAATTTTATTTTCTTCTCCTGAATAGTACATTTCCAATGGTTCAAATTATTAACAATAACCAACTCGATGCCATAATGAGATAAGGGTAATATACTTGTGATGTAGATGAGGTGTAATCTTCTATAGACAGGCCAAACATTCCTGAGATGTGATTAAATTGAATTCACACTGGTGCCCAGAGTCTAATATTTTAATCAGTATAAAATTAACTTACTTTTACTTGGATTTGAAACTGAAAACCTTTGACTTCATAAATTAGCTTTTAAACAACTGATTTTTGACGATTTATAAGGTTATGTAACCTAATAATAATAAATTATATGGCATTATGCTTGAAAAAATATATAATACCTACCATTACTTCAAAATCATCTTCTGTTACAGCTGTTACATGAACAGTTTTGACAACTGGAGCTTGAAGTTCAGTAGAAATTATCACAATTTCATTATCAGACAGCCCCAAATGATTAGCATACACAGCACTAATACCAACAGTGTTATCGCTTAGACCACCATGATACTGAGGACTCCATGTAAAATATAAAGCACTCTTTAGGTAATCCTGTTTTAATTTCACACATGAAGACTGTAAAATAAAGAAATATTCTCAGTTTGAACAAACACTACTTATGAGAAAAGCACATTAAAACTGTTTAAGAATAAAACTATTTTACATATTTCTAAATCTACATTACCAAAAGCTGATTGTTGTCAAATATGCTGAGTATTGCTGATAGGAGTTTGATTAGAAGTTGGAAAAATAGCAATAGGGTAAACAGTATTCCATTAACTCACGAGACAATAAACATACAAAAAAAACCTTAACAATCCTTCTTAAATTAAAAATAAATATATTTTATACATCAATTATCAAACAAAATCAGCTAATCTAATTTTTATTTTTGAATGTTCCTGAAAACATGATAAACTTGAGTCATAATTTTCACTAAAATTTACTGCAAGAATTCAGGTGGAAACACATATACACATACTCAAATGTACATACATCCCCTCCAGAATTTTTCAATGCTAAAATAGTGTTCTTTTGTCATAAATATCAAGATCTTTGAAAACTACAACATGAAAAATTTGATCCGATTAGCAAACTCCCTTACATAATGTGTGGTATTCTGTAAACAACATAATTACATACCAGAAAAGTAATAAAAGATTGTTTACATACATTTAACTTAAAATTAGAAACTTAATGAAATTTTCCAGTCTTAAATATCATTCATCAGTAGACAAAGAAAAAAAATTAAAAATATGAAAATAAAAAAAAATAGTATAATAAAAAAAAAAGTAAAGCATATTAACTAAAAAATGAACAATATTATGAAATACTGTAAGTTATTTTTAAGAGTGGTTTTGAAATAAAGTATATAGACAACTGTTGCCATTTAGGTGAAAAAAGAAACCTAAACAACTGAGACCTCCACACCCAGACCACCCACCATGTATTAATGTATGCATCTTGTATAATTTACACACACAAATAAATCTCAGAAAAATAGCATGAACCTTAAAACAATTAGAAACATCCTCTTCCATAAATAAGATTAACACTTTCAGACCTAGACTTTCATAACGTGACTGAACTGGAAGCCTGGACATTTTTGTGGTGTCTAAAAAAAATAATAAGCTAGTGCATATACATAACCTATTATATGTTATATTACCTAAAGGAGAAAGAAATAAGCTATCATTAAACATAAAAATATTTGTAATATATTATTTAACAAAAAATTTTTGCAATCTACATTTCCTTCAAATTTCATAAAAATAAAAAACAGCAACAGCACACAGTACTAGTCAATACACAAACAAACTTGTTGTAATCACTTAAAATTATGACATTTTATACTGTCTAAAAGATAAGATTTCACACTTTCTAATGACAAAAAATAAAAAATGTATAATAAATGTAAAATTAGTAATGAATTTTTGAAAATAATTCGTTTTTCAGTACTTTATCACACAAATAACAGTGATAAACATAATTTTTGTTATGAACTCAGAATCTTTCAATCAAACATAATTTTTGAAAAATTTTTAAATTTTAATTAAAGGATTTTTTCATTTTTCAACGCATAGCATTTTAAATTCCCATACTGTATTTTGTTAGCTCAATTTTTTATTGTTTAACTTTGTTAACATAATGTATAAGCTATAAATTAACAATACTAGACAAAGAATTAAATCATATCACAGTCACATATTATGACATCCTATCTAATAATGAAGAGTAAGTCAAGTCTGTGCAGGTCAAAACATGTACAGCAGTGTTGTTTGTATTAAGCACTGAATTTAGGAATGAATTAATTTTGTTCAGTATTACTGCTGTCTTAAGTTTGTTAACAGTACAGTGTCATAATGCCTCAAAATTGTGTAAATGATATGGATGTCTTTTGTTATATATGTGGTGAGTTTACCATAAATTCAAATAGAAGAAACATTACACCTTTTATTAAAAAAGCATATCATTTGTACTTTCAGTATAAAATTGGTGATCAGGATAAGATGTGGGCTCCTCATATAAGATGCATTAATTGTTTTGTGTATTTAAGAGGATGGCTGAAAGGTACATGGAAGGCTTTTTCATTTGGGGTACCTATGATTTAGCATGAACCAAACAATCATTGTTATTTTTGTTTAACAAGTGTATGAATTTCTAAAAAATCTAAACATACTGTAAAATATCCTTCATTGCAATCTGCAAGCAGGCCTGTATCTTGCAGTGAAATTATTCCAGTTGCTGAGCCACCTGTGAATATATGTTTTGAAAGCAGCGATGAAGAATCAGGCAGTACTGAAGAAGGTAACAATGATTCTGATTTTTAATTATCTTCCAATAAGTCACATTTTATTATATCACAAGGTGAATTGATTAACATCGTTAAGGATTTAAATTTATCAAAAAATCAAGTTGAACTGTTAGGATCAAGACTGCAAGGTTGGAATTTACTTAAAAAAATACAAACATTTCGGTCTTTTGGAGCAGACAAAAAGAACTTTCTCAGTACTTTATTGATGAAAATAATTTGGTTTATTGCACAAATATGGATGAACTTATGTTTCATTTAGGGCAAGTTCATAAACCTGAGGACTGGCACCTTTTCATATATTCATCCAAGTATAGTTTAAAAGTAGTTCTACTACACAATAGTAACAAATATCCTTCGACACCAATCGCTTATGGTATTGATTTCAAAGAGACATAAGATGAGATAAAAGATGTTCTTGAAAAAATAAATTATAAAAAAATAGCTGGAACAAATGTGGTGATTTGAAAGTTATAACTATTTTGTTAGGCATGCAGTTAGGCTCTATAAAAAAATCAAGTTGAACTGTTAGAATCAAGACTGCAAGGTTGGAATTTACTTCAAAAAAATACAAACATTTCGGTCTTTTGGAGCCGACAAAAAGAACCTTCTCAGTACTTTATTGATGAAAATAATTTGGTTTATTGCACAAATATGGATGAACTTATGTTTCATGTGTTTTCTTTGCGGATGGGACAGTTGAATTAGGGATAAAGATTATGTTACCAAAGAGTGGAAGAAACAATACAACTTAATTCCAAATAGGAAAAATATTATTCATGAGCCCTTAGTTGAACCCAAAAAAATACTTTTACCCCCTCACCATATCAAGCTAGGACTAATGAAAAATTTTGTAAACGCAATGAAGAAGGATAGACCCGGATTTTTATACATCAGGCAGAAATTTCCAAATATAAGTGAACAAAAGACTAAAGAAGGAATATTTGTTGGTCCTCAAATAAGAGAGTTGGTTAAAGATGATGTATTTAACTCATGTTAAATAATGTAGAAAGTGCGGCTTGGACTTCATTTAAAGACGTTTGAAAAACTTTTCTCAGCAAACAAAATTCCAACAATTACCACAATATTGTTAATCAACTTGTTACTTCATACAGAGCTATGGAATGTAATATGTCTTTGAAAATAAATTTCCTCCACTGACATCTGGATTTTTTCCTGGGTAAATGTCAGTGATGTAAGTGACAAATATGGTGAACATTTCCACCAAGATATTTCTGTGATAGAAAGCCACTATAAAGGGAAATGGAATAATAATATGCTAGCTGATTACTGTTGGACATTAATTCAGGATGTGCCTGAAGCTATTTATAAAAGAAAAGCATCAGTGAAATAATCATTCTAACACAGGTATGGCCATGCAAAATTATAAATTTTACTGATTTTTCCCTTAATTTTTTTTTTAAGCATAATTTATTTAAAACTAAGGGTGATAGAAAACTTGTATTTAAAGATCTGTATTGTACGCAAAAAAAGCAATTCAAGAAATGGTATCACACTTACAGAAACATTAAGTTTTTTTTTATTATCAGTCATAACATTTTTTTATAATCAATCATAAAATAAATCAATAAAAGAAATGTCCCTAATATTTATTATTCATTTAATTTTACAAGCATAGTTCACTGACATAGTTTCTAAATATATCTGCATTAGTTTTGTTAAGTTCTTTTTTTTACATACTGCAATTAGCCCTAGTGTGGTACAATTTGAAGCAACTATGTAAACATAACGGAACTGAACAGTCAGGGCACCAGCAACTTTGCTTCTTTTCTCCCAGACTTGCCTGTAGAAGCTTTACAATAAATACACACTCTACACATAACATAAAATGTTAAAATAAAAATAAACAAACAGAAAAGAAAAGAGTACAAATCAAAGCACGTAAACAACACCAAGTAAACCGTACTGTACATTTTATAACCTAAAACACTCTTGAACACAAGGTGTTGTTTTTATTGTTATTAATTAAAACATTCACTAGATAGTATAGAAATTCATACTGAATCTTTATAATGAACTACTGAAAGAGTCTACGAGGCCTAGCAACGAGTATAAGCCCATCAATGTTTACCATTCATTAAATGTAGCAGCCTGACCTATACTCAGGCTCCAGCCTTACAAATGAAATAACCTGTCTGTGTATACTCTAGCTTAGGCCTGAGAAAAAATGTTTAATAAATTTATTTCAAATTCAAAAAACTGTTACCTATATGTCCCCTTATCATCCCTTATAAATTTCTGCTCACTACTGATTTTTCCAACTTTTTAATTCCTATTTCTAATAGACAGTTGTCTTGTGTCTAATAAAGTAATTTTGTGTTAAGCTTGCAACTAATGTTAGGCTGAGCCATCTAATTGATTGAAAATTTCCCTTTCTTCCCAATGACTTCAAAATGAGCCTGATCGAATGGTTAAAATAGTCCATTGGCTGAAAAGGTTTTTCAGCTAAAGCTGGACCTCAATTCTTTTAAAAGAAAAAATACTTGACAGTAAATCATATTTTACAATAAAATAATTATCTACTAACACATGAGTGTATCCTCATAATGCATTCATCAATATCTAAGCTAGATCAGATGAACCAGAAATATTCCTCTTAATTAAACTGCTACCACAAGGAGAACTTCTCCTCATTCATCCTTTAAGGAAGAAAAACGGATGACATGCAATTTCTCATTTACCAAATCATCTCTCAAATCAGCTGAGGAAGATTTGTGAAATGATGAGAATGACTCATTTCCACCATTGCCTAAAAACAAGTTTTGCAACATATTTTTATATCACCCCCAAAACTAAAGGATGCAAGTAAAGGAAATTAGGTATCAAGAATATAGGGGTTCCTCCAAAGCAGTACTGAACACATATTACTTTCTTAGTTATTAGCTAATGTGTAACACATTTTAAGGTAAAATATTTTATCAGCTATATACTCTCTCAATTATACCTTGCAAAGCATAGATAATCAACTTCCAAAGTAACTCCCTGGAAGAAATTCAATCCTAAAATTATATTTAAATATGTCATTGAGCTTTACCTGGATCAAAATGACTTTACTTGCAACCAAACTAACACAATTACATAAATAATGAAAATCATAAAACTTACAGAAGAATTGGCAGAGAGCTTTTGCAGTATTCCAAAGGAAAAATGCAGAAAACAGTCTTTCACAGAAATAAGTTTTAATTTAAAAACTTCATCAATCATGATATTACTTCGTGATGATACACTTCCTTTCTGTAAACAGTATTAAATAACAATTTATTAATCCTCTTTAAAACAAAATAAACTTTTTCAAGGAAGCCACATTCAAACAAAAAGAGAATGCAAGGAATAAAAAAAAAGAAAAACAATTTTTACATAATGAAACATAAAATTAAAGGATTCTCCGGATCACCCAGAAAATAAAAACATTGCATTATTGCCTAGACATAAAAATTCTATGTAATTAAATTAATCTACGAAAATGCTTAAAAATGAAGAGTTATTCAAGATTTGTAAAGAAAACAACGAATTCAGTTATTGTAGACTTCATTTCATTTGTGGATGTTTGAGACATCCATATATATATCTTAGGTGAATACATGGAAAGAATAAATTAGTATACATCATACTAAGCCTAAGATTATTAAACCAATATAAGAATTATTCCAGCATATAATTCAAGCTGAACAATCAAAATTGACAAAATAAAAATCAAAATTGAGTCAAAATCCGTTATCGAAATTGAGTTTCTTTGATAACTTTGAATGAATTTTATGAATTATTTCTTAAATAAAATAATAACTAGTGGAGTTACATAAAACTGAAATTTTTAATTACAAATCAAAAAAAATTTAATGTAATGTTTTTTTAAAAACTTTAATTAAAATGTCAGCACTTTTGTGTACATCTTCAATAATTAATACTTATGTTTTCCATTCAGATATCTGCTGATGCTATTTTGTTTGAGTTCGAAAAACATATATGAGGTAAAGTACATAGATATGATTTAAATGAGTTAAAGACAAAGATATAAACTGTGTTTGTTCATTTATTATATCACTCTTTTATTTATTTCATAACATTCAGTGTGTTATTATGTGTCCCATTTATGTGTGTGTAAAACAACTAAGTGAGAAGCACACATATTGGTTGTAGGAAGTTATAACAGGCAAAAACTTTTGTAGTGTTTATGTGTTCTTTGTATGATCTAAAATTATGTTCATTTGTTCACACAGAAAATAGTGCAGGTGCACTTTTGTTTATTGCAATCTGTGTTTGATGATTGTTTTGTTTTACATTCTAAAGGATAATTAGCTTTTTTAAATTTCAAACTATTTTTCCTGAACCTTTGTTTACATTATTGTAATGTATTTTTTCTTCTGATAATCTATGATTTAACTTATTTCATATATATTATTTAATCATGAGTGTTTAATTGAAATTGTTGAGTTGCTAGGTATTTTAGATAACAGAGTCCTTGTTATGTGATTGAAAGGCGATGTAGGTCTTTTGAGTGGTAAATGGGCATGTTTTTAAAGTCTGATTTTAAGGCTTGGTGAATAAATGTGACCATGTGTTTTTCTTTTTATCCTGAAATGTTTTTTGCCGACAGCTTTATTTAATGTAAAAAACGTTTTTTGTACTTATTCTCCACTGTAAAACTTTTTATTATTTTCTGTACATATATATTAACAAGTTTTCACATTGTGAAGTTCCACCACTTTAAGGTGTTGGAATCACCAATGTTATCTGTAATAATAAATTACTTTGTGGGAATATTACTCATTCTACATGAGTAAGCATTAACAAGGAAAAATAACACTGTAACTATATCAGTTGTATAAAGTAGTGTTAGAAGATGAAGAGGGTTTTACAAAGAAATGTTTTTTTTTTACCAAGGCAAGACTTCGTAAACAAGTACTTTGAACTGTTTAAAAAACTGCATTGCAGATCAATAATGGATAACCAACCTGATATAAAAGTCAAATTGGCATGAATTTCATGGTTATGAAAAAAATATATTTAAATCATCACAAATTAATGGGGAAAAATGATCTATGAACAATAAGATGCTATATCCTCTATGTTATTTTTAAAAAAAAATATTATTAAAGAAATTTTAATTTGTTTAAAGAATAGAATTAAATCTAGTAATAGAACAAAAAATCGACGTAACATAGTTGTAATCTTATTTTCTTCGCCTTTAACAAAACAGAATAGTTACATAAACAAACCAAAACAAATCGTAAATCATTTGGATTATTGCATAAACAAGTACGTATAACCTCGCAATATAACGTCACTACAGTTGCCTTCTTATAAAATACAAAAGAAAATTTATCGTAGACTTACAAATTATTTTTTCTTCTTAATTATGTCCTTCACACATCACAAGGCTCTTTCCTCTATAAATAATACATACAAAAAAATAATGAAGAAATTATACAAATAATGTTTACTTCAAGATTAACGTCTTATCAACGGATGTCGGTGTCATTAAATTTATCAAGAAAATTTTAACTCAAAATTTCAACTCAACTTACACGATCAAGCCTCACATAACCTTTAAATATTCATATCACTGTTATCAAACATTTGCAATCATCTTGAAACACAGAGGATTAAAACGTTAATGAATCTTATAAAAACAAATTAATACTAATACTAAGTATTTAGTTAAAATAAATAAAATTTAACTATTTAAACTATTTTAATAAATATTTTCATAATGTTCATATTTTAATTATTTTGAGCGAGTCATAAAGAAAATTTTTATTTACAACATTATATTATTTATATATTTCAGGTTTTTAATTTTAAAATATTGTAATAAAATTAAAAGTGTTTTTAATCCTCTTTCTGTAGTTTTTTGAAACTTACTCAAAAACAGAAGAAATCTAACTAGCTTTGATTTAAGAAAGTTTCTTTACACCAACCACCAATCAAAGTCGTGAAAATTGTAACTGACTTTTTAAATTGGTGTCTGTTATTTGGCCGTTATTGGTATGTATTTAATAGGCTAAACACATGAATTTTGTTTGAATTATTCACTACTGATCTTTATTGACAGAATTTAAACATGTTTCTCTGAAAGTTTTGTTTATAGATATTTACTTGGTTTAATAATGTTTTACTGATTGTTAATACTTGTAAATTTGCATGTTTGTAAACGTAACCTGACAAGTTTGGTTTGGTTTTTACCTGAACAAGATGTATTATATTATCCGTAAATGATTGATACAGCATTTATGTAATTAGTGAATAAATAATTTACTATTAGATATTCAGAATTGTGGCTAAAATTTCAGGAAAGATGCCGGCACCAAATCAGGGTTATAGAAAGACAACTATTGCTGTTTCAAGAAGGACTACAAGAAGTTCTACTTGCAATAAATTATCGACGAATGATGTGACGAAGGGAAAAAATACTACTCTTGGACTAAAAAAAGAGACTGTTGTTTCTTCCAAAAATGAAAATGCTCAAGATGCATTAAATAAAAGAAAAGCTGAAAAATCTCCTTTTTCCGATAAAATGTTAAAGCGTTCTGCGTTTGGTGATATTACGAATGTGAGTAACGCAATTTCTTATTTTTACATTAAGATTTTACGCTCAATTATGATTTTATTTATTCTTGAAAAATCGTTTGTTTTCACATTTACGTATCTTTTATATGTATTACAAAAAAATGTTAAAGGATATATTAAATTACTATTTATGTTCTAAATTATCTTCCTATTCTTTTTTATGTTTTTCACTCTTGTAAGTCAAGATCAGATTTTCTGTGTAATAGCGCCTTTAGTTTCTTTTGAGAACTTATTTATAATTTTGTTTAATGTTATTTATTATTAATTTGTATTCATTATTTATTAAGGTCCACAGGGTCTATTAAATAATTACCAGGACATAAAGTGTTTTATTACTGCTGTTAAAATTTTTAACAGTAGTTAAAAATTTTCTTGTTCTTGTTTTTTCTTGTTTTTCGAGGATAAAATTTTAAAAACATTTGGAGAAGTTGTGTACATTTATGCTTAATGAATATGACAAAAAACAATTGGGTTTTTTACACATCAAAAATTTAAATAGCTATAAGAATCAAATGCAAAGTTAGATCTTACTTTGGTACTGTAGACTGTGATGCTATAAATTTTTAATATATTTTCATAATTTTATCCTTTCATTTCTAATTTTATAATGTACTTTTGAAACAACTTATGATTTTTTTTACACATCACTTACTTCCACAATATTGTTATTTAATTAAGGTTTTTTTAACTTATTGTTTTTTAAAAAAAAAACGCAATTTTGATGTTTTTAATGGTACTTTTAATTACTTACTGAGGCTAAATTTTGTTTATTAGGATTGTAGATTTTTTTGTGAATATCACATAATTTTGTGTAAAACAAATTTACTGTACTAAGAAGCAATTACATTGAATGAAATTTCCTGCTAAGTTGAACTATGGACTTTATATTTCCTTAGGTTATCATTCTAATTAGTTCAATTTTATCACTTATATTTAATTTTAGCTGCTTAGTATTCAGAAATGTTTTATTTATTTCTCAATATTAATTTTCCAATTTACAAATATATCTTCAAAAAATTACATTTGTTCAAGTTAGGTTATTCACATACTCACATTATTCAAATGTAATTTTTAAAGAATCTAAGATAACAAAATTTCTTTATAAATGTTTACCCAAGGTACTTACCTCTGTAAGTGTTGAATTATAAAATTTTTGCTAAGGGTACTGTGTAACTCTGATGAAAGGCGTTTCCAATAAATTTCAATTGTAGCGAATAACTTGGGTCCTAAATAAGGTATATTCCAATTTCCTCAAAATATTAGGAGTCCCTAATTGTAAACAACTATCAATTACTGTATTTTTATACTGGTCATTCTCACCATCTGAAATTAGTTAAAAATTTGTTATGAGCATGAATGGTCATGAACTTCATTGCTTAATTATATCTTGCTGACAAGTTAGCATTAGAAAATTTCTTAGAAACCCGAATAAATGCACATGAAGGGGTTCATTACACAAAGTCCTTCTTACTATTTATTTGATGAGCATCAACCATCACAAAAAACTATTGCCATATGAGTAGAAATAATCTCGTTAATTTTTTGCAAGAAGACTATTGGCTCCTTTTGCTCCAATGTTAAAATAAAATACACCAGAATGGAGGCGCTGGCTATACGTCAAAACTCTGCAGCTGATTCTTTATTCTGTAAAAGTTCTGAAGGTCATGAAAATTTTTCACAGTAGGTTTGCTTAGCATAAGAAATTAATGAAATTCCTTGTTACTGTTGTTTTCTCCTTCCTATAAGTATTATGCATAGGTACCATTATGCAAATATCCATTCATATTTAAGTTTGAGACTAAATTTTTTTTTATGTTACCTTAGACTGTAACCAATTAGACTATGGTAATTCATCTTTGGTGTGAAGACAATTAGCCCCAAAATAGTGCTATTTAGTGAACCACAATTAAACATTGTTGTACAAATTTGAATATTTTACACACACCATTACTCATGGACGTTTTATGGATTTTAGATTATTACATATAATATTATGTTGTAGATTATTGTGGATGATTTATTTAGTTATCATCAAGAAGTTTGTTAGAACTTCGCCGATAAGAGTTTGCAGAACTGAATGGCACAGCAAAGTCAACAAACTATGTTTACACTTCTAAACATGACCTAACCTAAAAGTGAAATGAAAATGAGAAAAAAATAACCTTGAAAACATTTTATATTTCAGTTCAGTTAGATTTGTAATAAAGAATACTTTAAAAAAATACCTTGAATTTTGTTAGACAACATTTGTTTCTTCCATTTGATGAACTGCAGGTCTCAAATATGTCACTTTTACCACAAAAAGGTGGATGTACTAATCGCACTGCTAGGTAGTAGTACCTATTCCTCAAAAAGGTGGGTTTACAAATCACGCCGATAGGTAGCAGTACTTAACGGCGCCTTTGAATTTATGAATAATCTTAATAATAAATTTACAAAAACTTGATAATGTATTTGAAATAATAAAATTTAAAAGAAAATATACTACAGCTTGTTTTAATAGTAAATTATCTTATGTAAATGAAAGTACTGAGGATAAAACAATTTTTTTAATTCCCATCACTTCATTAAAAAAAAAAGAAAAACTATTAGTTTACAAGAGATTATAGCTGCTAATAAAACATGAATGGTAGGAAAGTGTTGCAAATGCAGCAGCAAAGATTTGTTACATAAAACAGAAAAAATTCGATTGGTAAAGTTTTTATTTTACAATTAAAAGTATTTGAACTAATGGATGGAGAAATAAAAAAAAAAGATCATTTAATAATAATATAAAAAGTGTATCCAGTGATACGATAAAAATCAAGGATTATACTTATAAAGTAATAAGTGCAATGATTACATCATGGATCTTTGATTAGTGAAGGTTTCAAACAAATTTTTAAATATGGTATGAAGTGAATGTTATGACTATCAACAAAAAAGAAATTGGTCGAGAAATTCCAAAAATATATATTTGTTTGTTCTAGAAAAGCAGTAAACTTTTATAATAAATCCATAAGATAACAATCAGTAATTCATAAAAAAAAATAAAAGAATAATCTAACAAAACGCAGTGATATCATAAAAAATTACACTGAATTGTATACTGTATGGTAAGAGTCGAACAGACATCATTTCTTCTGCTCCAAAAACAAAAATTTCTATATTATAAGTAAAACTGTTTTTAACAAAATGATACTAATATCAAAAAAGTTAAGATACTACATTTCTATTATAATCTGTTATTAAGAATTTTGTTTTAAAAAAAATACATGTTAAATATATGTAATAGACAATAGATAATAAACAGTGTTTAAGCGTTCCATATAATAAGCAAAAATAGAAAAATTTGTAAAAACTCTTACTGGCCTGATTTCATTTATTAAACAACGAATAATCATAAAAATTGTATTATTTCTGTAAATGTGATATGTATTACATATAAATGAAATCAGGGCAGTAAGTGTTTTGTAACAGATTTTTCTGTTGTTTGCTTTTTATATGGAACACTAAACATTTTTTATAATCTATTATTGTATATTGCCTATTAACATATTTTTAACATATATTTATTTTTAAACAAAATTTTAAATTAAAACAGATTTTGATAATAGAAATGTAGTTTCTTATCTTTTTTTGATATCACAGCATCATTTTGTTAAAAACAGTTTTATTTATATTACAGAAATTTTTGATTTTTAGTGGAAGAAATGATATCTGCGAGATTCTTACCATACCGTTTACAATTTCATTTTAATTTTTTTGGATCTATCAGTACTGTTTGTTATAAAAATGATAGCGACTATGACATGGCAGTCACTTTCACTGTTTTGAATATATCAACAAGAATTTTTAATGTTGATAACATAAAAAAGTGCAGATAATGAATAATAATTAATAAATTTATTTTTTAACTAAGTTCTAATGCTAATACATTAGAAAATTTCTTGTCGCTTAGTAATTATTTTCTACACATCATGAGAACTATTGCATCATCAGTTTATCAACTAATTCTTTAAAAATAGTTACTAGCTTACAGATGAGAAACATGTGTGAAGTAGATAACCAGTTTGACATCAGAAAGAGCATAGGCATAAGGAAGGCCATTTTGGCTCTCAGCTTAATTATAGAAAGTTTACCTTAAAAGAATACAGACGCATACAGATAAGAAGCATTTGCAGATCTAGAGACGGTATTTAATATAGAATGGAACAGAATTTTTACGAAAAGAAAAACCTGTACACAATATATTTTAATATCAGGTGACAATGATGGGTTATAAGACAAACTCTGATTCAAAAAGTGGTAAGTATATAATCTGCCCAACTTACATAAGGAAAAATACAGGAATTGAATGCGGATTATCTATCAAAGGAGAAAACCAAAAGTGTTAAGATTCACTTGTGACATTGCTCTTTGGCAAAAACCAGAAATAATTTTGAAAAAAATCGGGTGGGAATGTGACACATGCGGTTTAACGTGAAATGTTACAGACCTTGGATGAAGTTTCTCCGAGCTGCAGACCGACCAACTTATCTGTAGTTAAATGGGAGAGCTACTATCGTAGTTTTTTTTTTAACAAAACTGAAAGTCTCCAATGGAAAATTTTAGTTCCTTCATTTAGCAAACTTTCCAGATAAATTGATCGGTCTGTATGTCAGCGAGTCACTTTTAGTGTATTGGATTGAAATAAAATGTCGAGACATTGACTGCTTACTAAATTTAATTTTGGTATAACAGACACTAAATGGTACATGATATTTATTTCGACGACACTTGTTCAACGTGGTCTGTGATATGAGAAGAAAGACAACGCATAATAAGCAGTGGTAGAGGTACTTGCGCCGTCGTTCATTGAGCGCGCCGTGCCAGCTTTGCGACGTTCCCTTTCGCTCGCTCGGCATTGGACACGAATACCTGTGCTTGGCCCATAACCTCTCCTATCCAACGATACCCGAAATTTATATTTCTGGTTGACTTTTGCGCGGGCTGATGTTGACATATTGAATTTTTACATTGTTTACTTTAATTTTTTACACATAAATATTGTCCAAAATATACGTATTATTACTTAAATCGCTATCTCAACAAACTAAACACAGACATACGAATCACGTATTTATGTATAAAACTGATAAATGTTTTAAAAATGTAGCCTTAATTAAAAACAATGTTGGCAGAAAAACGTTACAATTTTAAACAGAGCAAAAAATCTTAATGCCAAAATGTTGTCCAAATTTAAATATATATTTCATAAGCATAAAAAATTAATCTTAGAAAATGAAAGAAATACTAATAAATTTTATTTCAGAATCATGTATTATCCAAATACTTTATGTATGATAAAATATTAACATATATTCGGATTCATCGACGTGGACGACATTTTGTTTAGCATAGCATTCAGCCCAATAAATTCATTATCTAATCACGTATTGGAACTACAGGAAATTCTTTATTGTTGTTGCATTTACACCGCGATTCTTATCGCTAGACATAATTCGAAATCAATGTTTGTTGAATCATTTTTGTACTCTTATGGTGTTTTTCGACCAGATTTTAATTATATAGATAAAACATGAGGATGTTGTAAAATATGTAAAAAGACTGAAACAGAACTGAAAAGAATAGAGAATTGATACCAAGCCAGTCAATTGATAAAAAAGGCTATATGTTATCAGTAAACTTAATTTAAACTTAGTTCTATTCAATAAATCATCTATCTTTCATTTCATACCACTTTTTTTATATTAAATCATTTAATACAAAATTTTACACATCTCTAATTACTTTTTTAATCCAAATTACTTTTTATTGCATTACAAAAATCAAGCAGTTCATTTCTGAAAAGTCTTTTTCTATTTAATTTATTGGTGTATAAAATTATTGCATTTTGAGTGACAAATTTTGCCAGATATGTTCTTTATGAATAGTTTGTTTACGTTAATAATATTGTTTATAACAGCATTAAAAGATTAGTAAATAAACTGTGACACATTCAGGTTATTGCCTTTTTGGATTTGCAACATCAGTAGAATTATGTAGAACAATTTTATTTCAAAGAAAGCTGACAGTTAAAAATTCATTTCTGTTTAATAAATTTGTATTTAAGATAATAGTACCTTTCAAATTAATATGGATAATATTTATACTTTGAGTATTTTAAAATAATAATTGACTTTTTAAGGAAGTTTAATTTTTTGTTAGTCCTCAACAAAAAAAAAATTACTGATCTCATATTTTTTATTAACTTTTAAATTTTATCTCTCTTCCTCTCTCTCATCAATCATTTAATTAATTTAAATGCTTAATTTCTCAGTGCCGATGTTCAAATTCTGTTTGTTTATTAATATTTTAATTGTTTTTTTATTGTACTAATAATTGTAATGGATTTAAACTTGTTGTTGATCTCATATTGACATGTTTTGGTATTTACTATAAAGTATGCTATTCTCCTTAATGAATTTTATGTTTTTGTTTACTGTCCGTGTATGCTTGCAAATGTTGCTGAAAATGTTTTATTTAATTTCTGCTTGTCATTCCTAAGTGGAATGTTTTTCACAATTTTTTCATGGCACACTGTTCTATAAATATCACCTTCATATACATTAAAATTAGATATATTGTTTTGGACATTTTTTCTTCTTTTTTAAAGCAGGTAATAACTTTTTAAATTATTTTTTCTCTCAATGATATGAATTTGTTAATCTTATTATGTTTAAAACATAATATATAAATTATGTTAAACTTTATTTGTCCTTTTTAAAAAACAGTTGCTTTGTGTTTTATTAAAGTAAATTCTTAATTTAACTCAACATTAGCTTATGAATATTTTATCCATTAGCTTGTAACTGCTGTTAACAGTTAATTGTCTATTGTTACAGGTAATTTTGGTTTAATAGATACATTGTATTATGATCACAAAAAATGTTGGTTTTTAGATTTCAACGGAAATATCTATTTTGACCATCCGTGAATCCATTTTGACAGATGGCGTGACATCTGTACATACTCGCATAACTCAAAAACTATTAGCTGTAAAATGTTGAAATTTTGTTTTTAAAACTGTTGTAACATCTAGTTTTGCACCTCCTCATTTAATTGCAATCGGCTGAACCAAAATTGTCCAAAAAAGCCCAAAGTCCAAAAAAATTGGATTTTGGACTTTTTCTTAACTGCAGTAATAAGCCCTTACTGAGAACTTTTCAACATTATATCATAAGTGGTACTTATTTACATTGGTTCCAGAGTTATAACCAAATAACATTTTTTAGTTATTGAAATATTTGTATCATTAAAGGGAAAGGCACATCGGTTCGAATCCAACATTTCCTTTAATTTTTTTTTGTTTAATTTAAATATAATGATTTATTAATAATTATTAACCTCTGATTGTAAAAAAAGTTTTACAATAAATTATAACTATAACGATAAAAAAAAAAATTAAAATAATGAGAAGTTATTAGTGAAATATAATTTTATGTACTTTTCATTTTAATTCAAAGATTTTTTACAAAGGTTAATAATTATTAATAAGTCAATATATTTAAATTTTTAAAAAAAGTTAAAAAAGAATATATATGTATATGAAGTCGGATTTGAACCGATATGTCCATGATTATGGATAAGACATGTTCTTACTTACACCACCACATAATGACTTGAACGACATGAAACAAAATTTATATAAACTAATATAAATTGCTGATACAGACACCAAAAAAAAGTGATGCATTGTGGTGTCGCAATTGTGTAACTGTCCACTTTATTAAAGAACTGTAGGATCACATCTCATTTTCACATGAAATAAGTTTAAATGAAGTATATCAAAAAATGTGTGTGTATATGTAATTTAATAGGCGTACAAGGAAGTCACGCGGTGTCCACATTGGATTTTGTTATATTACATCTGAAAAGTGAAACGCATTTTGTTTTCTATTTTGAAAATGTGTTATTCAATTTATGTTATCACATTCAAATTCCAGAGAAATAATATATTTGAATTAAATTTACTAAATTCATAACAGTTTTTTTTTAAATATTTTTCATTTTTAAAATTTAGATTTTTTTATATAGCTTATTTAAATTATTTCTCTCAAAAAATATCTATTCAGGCTAGCTTCTTCCTGGTTTATTTTTTTGGCATCATCATTTCTCCTAACTGTAAAACCAAGATTAATTTCATCTGGTGGGCATCAAATAAAATGAATAAATTTCAAAAAAAATTAAGTTTATAATAATGTAATGCGTGCAAAATATGTACTCAAATTTAATGATCCAAAAACCATTATTTTTTAACAATATTTATAAAGCTTCATTTCTGTTCTAGAGAATCTTGTCATCAGATACTCTTCTACTTCTTCATATTTTGTAATAAATATATGTTTTCTGTAGATGTGTTAACACAAAAGTTTGATTTTCTTCTGCCGTAGGCACTGTCATACACATAAAAATATCAAATTTATTAAAAAGCATTTTAAAAATTAACATTTTTGTAAATATTAAATTACTTCAACCCTTTATTAAAATGGGATTTATTTGAGGAAAAAGTACTATTTTAAACAGAACAATTTACATACAAATGCTAAATATTATAAAAATAAATTTGAAAACATCCTTCTAAAACATATTAAAAATATTTATTTTTTCATAGCTTGGCAATAACAGCGCATCAACAATTAAATTTAGTGACTAACATTTGAATATTCATTTGAGCGGTGTTGGTACTATTATTGTTCATTCAGTCATTCACAATGGGTGATACCACAAATCTGTTTTCATTCAGAGAGTTGACACATGTTAATTTATGGTAAAGTAAATAAAAATGGATTGGTTGCTGTGTGTGAATATACCAGGGAAAATTATCCAGAACAAAGCCTACCAGATTGTAAAACATTTGAGGCTTTGGAGAAGTGAGTTCAAAAAACAGGTATGCTTAAACTACTACAATTCGATGCTGTTCTATGAGAAATGCCAACGCTGAAGAAGCAGTATTGAATGCAGTACAAATTATCTACCACCTCAAGCATCAGAAGGTTGTCACATCGCTTTCATGTTTCGCATTAAAGTGTGCAGTAAACATATGAGAGCAAAAATTATACCCATTTCATACAACATGTGTAAAAGAGTTATTACCGCCTGATTTTGATAAAATTCTGTCGATAGTTAATCAGAAAATGTGAACATCATCCTGATCTGTCATTTTTTAATTACTGATGAATCCTGTTGTGCAGTTAATAGCGTTGTAAATTATCGAACACTCGCACATGAGCAGAAGAAAATCTCCATGAGACTGCTACAAGTCATTTCCAATGCACTTTTTTGTTTAGTGTGTGGTGTGATCTTCTTGGTGATAATCTTATAGGCTCTTTTTCTTATATTCAAGGCTCAATGGGGAGTGGTACTTCCATTTTATGCAAACAAATCTGATTGAACTCTTGAAGATATTCCTCTTGCAGATGTGGTTTTTCAACGACAGTGCACCTGCTCACTACTCCCATGATGAATCATTTAAATAACACATTTAGTGAGCAATGGTTTGGTCGAAAAAGACCAGTAAAATGACCATTCTGATCTCACGCCAGAACTTTTTCCTTTGGGGTTGGATGAAGTTGTTAGTCTATTCCACTTATATTGGTACAGAAGAAGAATTGACATATAATAGAAGGCAGCTACAATTAGGAATAATAATGATGCTATTAGATCATCATTATTATTCCAGTGGTGTTGGGCTAGCATGGATTCGTCAAGCTGAACTATACATTGAACAGAATAGCGACCACATTGAGCAACTGCTTTGAAGAAATATTTGCAGCTTTATCGAGTAATCATTTTGATATTTAATGATTTTAAGAAAAAACCATATATGTGATTTTCATTTATGTTATGTTGTTCAAACATTGATGAAAACTGTACTGTTTAAAATCATATCAATTTTCAATCCAGTTTTTGTTTTTTTTCTAATTATAGTTGAACTTCTCTGATTTGTGTTCAATTTTAACAGACATTATTTACATCAATTTTCTCAGAATTAGATTCTTTACAAAGTTGACTAGAAATTTTTGTTTGTTTATTAATAAATTTACAAAGTTATTTGATTCCATACCAAAAATAAAAGTGTATTTTCCTACAAAACTTTGTCTTGTTTTTAAAAACCATAAAGAAGCACCAAATTTACCCCTCAATTTGTACCCCAAGAATTTTAGCACAGTTTAATTTCACAGAGGGAGCAGAAAGCAGGACCAAATGTTTCACAAGGCAAAACTCTAACGAACCGTTTTCTGACTTGTTTATATGAACATTCATTCTTATTTTTGGCTATAGAATCATCTGCCAAGGTATTGCCATGCATTATGGAATTACCTGTATTTATATTAAATTGATCAGATGTGAAACTGACCACAAATTGATGAATTTGTGGAAAATCATTATATATTGTATTACAGTTTATATTATTGTACTATAGATTCAATAATGAATTTGTTCATATATTTCAACTAAATGATTTTTTTCTTTTTTGTAATTTGAAAATAAACAAATATATTACTGTTATTTTTTTAATTTTGATTGCAAAATAACAATTCACTAATTAAATTTGTATCTGTTTAGCAATAATATATCATGTTCTTATATATTTATTTATTTTTCATCATTATTGCATAACACCACATATGCAGAAATAATCTACATGGTAGGCATAGAGTCATAAACATAAAGTAGCACAAAACAACAACGTCACAAACTAATCCAAAATTACAATTATAACACTATTTCCAAACATATCCCAGTAGCATATTACAAATAAAGCACATTTAAAGATAATTTCCAAAAGATCTATCACATTTTACACATGTTTCACTTCTGATAGCTTTTCTTCAATAAGTAGTATAATCTGGAAAATATAAATGGATGGAAGAGTGAGGTTTCTAAAATATCTAAAAGAACTAACTTGCATAAATCACCAGATTTCAGTTGATGAATCACATGAATGATTTTTTTTTTCAATAATAAATTTTTATATATCAACAGAATTACTCCATAATTTGAAAGTGAATATACACCAATACAGCTTTCCTTTCACTATACATGATAGTGTAAGTATAACAAAAAAGCCCAATTTAATTTAAATAACAGGTACTGAACCTGGCCCTTCCAAGTAAAGGTATCATCAATCATGAGACACAGAAAATCAGCAGAACTTGAAAATTTCAAGACAAAGCGGAGTTATCAGAAATTGTTTCTTGATTCAAATGAAACCTTATTGCTTGTATTTTATTGGAATTAAGTAGCTAGCCATTACCCAGAACCCATTAACTCATTCTGATAAGATCACTATTTACTAAATTAGGGAAATTAGAATAATTTAAATTGTAAAAGCCACCATGGTATCGTCAGTAAACATAACCTAACCAGTTTTGACAGACACATTGAGTTTGGCATATATTGCACTCAGTCATTTAATATATATATATATATATATATATGTTGTACTTAAGTCATTTACATAAATCAGAAATATTGGCCCAAAAATAGATCCCTGAGGAACACGATCAGGTACAAACTTGTAGGTGCTACTACTGCTTAATAACCTGACATGAACACTCTGCCTACGATCTTTTAAGTAGAACTTAAGCAAAGTAAGAGCAGCTCCAGAAACACCATATTACACAAGTTTCTGGAGCAGCAGCTCTTAACTTGCGCAATCAGATGCTTTTGATAAGAGGTCACAGAGGAGACCAAAAGCCAGCTGTGACCCATCAAGATCATCAATCATCTTGATGACTGTTGAATCATATGATCAGCAAGACCTATCAAAATCATCTGAGAAATTTTACTATAATTTTTTTTTTTCAATTTTTTTAAGGACCACTTTGATTCCAGAATAATATTAATAATTTGTTTATCCTTTGATCTTTTGTTTTAGGCTATTGACAAAAAAGCCAATGCAGACACTAAAAAAGTTATTAAAAAACCTGTTCAGGCATCTGTGATAAATAAAGCAAAACAAGTTGTAAAAATACCTACTGTTACTTCAACGTCTACTATTACTTCAGGATTATTAAAAAAACAATCTGTTGCTCTTCAAAAAAATGACAAGCAAACTGAAAAGACCAAACAGAATGTTGTGAAGAAAACTATTCTTACTAGGAAAAAAGAGCTAGAAACAAATGCACAAGTAAACATAAACACCAACAAACCTGACATCAAAATATCTAAACCTGAGATTGTTCTTAAAAAAGTATTAAGTCCAAGCTCAATAAAGCCAGTTACAAAAGAGTCCATTCAATTAAGTGAAATAGCGACTACCTCTAGTGGTGAAGACAGCTCCTTGTATGTTTCTGCCTTAGAAGAGTTAGTAGTAATATCTAAATATTAGGCTAAACACTTTAGTATAATTTTAAACTTGAGATCTAGCCATTTAATTAAAACATTTCCCTGCTGCCATAGTACTGGCAGTTTTTAGTGTATTTATAGCTATTAACGATAGAAGTATAATTATTATATAAAATTTCATTTTTTTAATATGTATACTTAAAATAGCTTGAGTTATGTGGTTAATAGGTAATTAGATAAATTTTTTTGTTAATTAGAAAAAATTATTTATAATTTGGTAATATTTAGGAATTCAGTGATAAAGGATCTTTATCATAATCAACTACATCAGTTTCAAATTTCTGTAACATTCTTTACATACAAAATTTGTCCAAAATCTATTCTCAACAACCTCATTGGTTACAAAGAAAAAAGAACAAAATTATACTTAATTATTCAATAAAATCTTTTTTTCAGTCAAGTGCATAAGTTACATTAACATATCTAGTGTCATTCACTTATAATTAATATCTATTGACATCTTGAAGCTTTAAGAGATGTAAATATTATGACAAAATTCCTTACAAATTAAAATACATTAGAGTATGATTGTGTTACGTAAAGTACTAAGTGGTTTTTATTTTCTTTCTTTTCAATTACTAAATTTTTAATGTCATTCTGTTAATTATTTTGTATAAGTAGACTGATAGAAAAACAATTAATTTTAATAAATTGATTATGTTTATTCGATAATGATTCTATCAAGTTATTAAGGGATGCAGTTGCCTTAATTTTTTCATTTTAAAATAATTTAGTTTGTGGATTTTTAGTTGTTTAACCAGTAGTGTATACATACTATTTTCAGACTGTATACTTTACAGTTATAAAATAATAATTAAATTTTATTTAGTACTGCTGATACTTGATACTCAATTTTATTTAATACTGTGATACTCGTGTAAAAATATTGTTTTTAAGTTCTGCCTATTGATAAACAGTAGACATGTATTTCCTATGGAACTGCCTAGATTAATATTAAGTTCAGCAAACAATTAGAATCCATATTTCAAAACTTAGTCAATGTAATTTAATTTTTGTTTTTACAATTTTAAGTTTGATAGTCAAATAAAAACTCGTTCTTGAAAAACTGGCATTTCTGTAATTGTATCACATAATTTAGCTTACTTTATCATTTTTTTATCTTAATTCTCAAAAATTTACATTTAATTTAATGTATCAATAATATAATGATGATAATAATTTGTCCTTATAAAACAAAACCATTACAAAAGTATATGAATTAAATAAAAACTATATAGTTGCTGACAATATTCTTGATATAAAACTATCAGAGATAATTGATAATATAAAGTGCAAAAATACAGAATTCAGAGTAATCATAAAAATGGAATTAAAACAGTTAAAAGTACATATGTAAAAGAAAATGTAGATTGTACAAAAATTTTAATAATTAAACTCCGTTGACACTTCTTACATAGACTTCACAGTCTGGCAGTATAATTATATTAATAAGCATAAATAAACTCTCTAGTGTCAAACAGCTTTTCCTGAACTCTGTCTGTAATTTTTTAAATATACTATTTACTTTGATATACCTTGATCAACAAAATGTCCCATGAAATTCTTTTCTATTATATTGCAAATTGAGATTTGTTTGTAATTTTATATCTCATTGGCACTTATTCTTCTAAAATACTATTGTTACAGAAACTTAAATTTGTTCAAGAATTCTTTTGGTGTATTATTGTACAGTTTATATGGGATTCTATCTATCTTCATCTGGATGTTTATTACCATAGAGTTTTTAGCAATTTCTCTAAAACATCTGAAGAAAATGGTGCATCCAGCATTTCATTAGTAATGTAAGGCTCCACATAACATATTTTATGATGTTCAATGGAGTTCGGGAGACTTTTGAAATGGTGTTACCCATTCCTTCACTGTTACACCTTTTCTACTAATAAAGTTCTTGAAACAAACTGCTCTCTAAAAATCACCAGCTTTTTTCACATCCTTCATTGTGTTAATAGATTTATTCCAGTAATTTTTTTTTATCTGTGTACAGTTGCTTACACTCATTGCTAGTTAAATTATGACTTCTTTATAATATCAGATTTATTTTCCTGTAGAATCTTAGTAAATTGAACACTTCAGTTCGCAATTTATGGTATCCAAAATTGTCCATACCTAGTCAAGGACTGTTATTAGCATTTCTTTTAAGAAACACAAAATTGGCAACCAACTACAATTACTACCCACAGGCAGTGGAGACTCCATTTTCATCTAAGCTCTTTGAGCTTACTTCTCATTTCCTTTCCAAACACAGGTAATGAAAATTTTTCTGTCCTTTACTTTTTGTGCACTTTTAAGTATCACTTATTTTAGATTGGCCAAGTGTTTTTCCCATTTTGTCTCACCTTTCTAACAATTTCATTATTTTTCAGTCCCACCTTTAGAACATTATTACGGATACCAGTGATGATCTTACTTAAATCAGCCTTGCTTTCCTTATTCCTTTATTCGAGACCAGAATAAATTGCATTTTCCTATAGTAGTCAAAATTGCTTTATTTTATTAACAGCGTATCTTTAAGTAATTTATTTTAATTTAGTAACACTATTATCTGCTTATTTTTTCCATCAATAACCACTATCAGATTTAGTTTACTAATTTCATTTTCCACAACTTGCTCCATATTGATTTTATATCAATTTTTAAATTGCTAAAAAGTAAGCTTATTCATATTGACATTTTGGCTACTTATATCTACCAGTGTAAAACAATCTATTTCTAATTTACTGTTTCTTCTCTGTTTCTGATTATTTATTATTCCTTTTATCTCTATTTCCTACACCATATTTTAATTCATATCTGTTTTGTACTCGCATACTTGCATAGCATATAATTTTCTAAAGATTTTGTTAAAATATTTTTCATTATCAATAAAACTTATAAATATTTTGTCTCCTTATATGATAGAATATTTCAATCAAAAATAATAAGCTTATTATCTTTGTTGTCTGCACTAATCTGGTTATTTTAACTTTTTCTGTTCTATTATTTCATATAGTCATGCATATTTAACCTTAAAATATGTAATTTACTTACAAAAAAAGTTAAAATTATAAGAACATCAGTCCTTCCAACACAGATCTCCTCACAACAATGTGGCAGCTCTAATAATATTCAATAATATAAAATCTTACTCCTTTCCGCACTTTAAATCACCTAAACTGAGCAATCATTCAATAGAACACATTTATTATCTCTATTTCAAAACCAGCCAACCTTAGTATATTAATAATAGACATAATTTTATGTACAAATTATTTTAAGAGTTTATCATTAGTTTAGGTTTATATTTATAATGGTAAATTCATTTTAAAAATTAAGATTGTTTTAATTTTCAGTTAAATTCATAACTTAAAAGTGATATATTATTTATAATTTTTTTACAGATTAAATATTAGTGATGATAGGCAACAAAAGGATTTATCTAAAGAATCTCCAGGACCACCTCCAGGAGTTGATAATTTTGACAAAGAGAACTGGGATGACCCACATCAAGTTTCTCACTATGCATTTGATATTTTTGAGTATTTGAAATCTAGAGAGGTAACTTCTTTTTTATAAAGAAATATTTCATTTTCTATTGTTTTTATTTATTTTTTCTCAACAGTTTGCAGGGTTCAGTTGCAAATTGTTATAATGCATATTTTAAATGCACTGAAATGTCAAATTTGTTTTAAACACTAATTCTAAGGAAAGGAGTGTGGCATTATTAACAGTAACATAGTCACAAGTGTTGAGTGCTATAATTTACTGGTACTCTCTCTGTTATTCAAAATTTCTATGCAAACAGTCCTATGTATAAAAAGATATAAAAAAATACAATGTATGAAGTATGATTAAAAAAGTGAGGATTTCAATTTTTATCAAAAAGAATTTACTTATTCTTTTATATTGATATTGTTTCGTTGTCCAACAGAGATGTGATCCACTTATGCCAGCATTTCTTTTGATCTTTGAAAAATTTTTTGGTATAGCTTTAAGTTCACTTAGTGATTTTGTTTTTCATCTATCGTAACAAATCATTGTTTTCTTTTATGTTCTCTTAATCAGTAGGAACAATTTTAAGCTGCAGGGTGCCACATCTGGATAATACAGAGTATATGGAGCATATATGGAGTATATGGTTTTATTTTTGGCTTAACAATCATGAATTAAGAATAAAGTGTGAGTTGAAATGTTATTATGGTGCAAAATTCAAGAATTGTTTGCCCATATTTGTGAAATTACTTCTTCAAATTGTTTCCTGTAAATGATGTAAAACTCCTAAGTAATACTCTTCATTGACCTTGCAACTTTGTTATAAGAATTCATAATGGATCACTTTTTTTTTAATTAGTATTATTTAAAAATTCATCATCTAAGTAATATATCGTCTTTGTAAAAGAAGATCTTTTAATTGCATTTTAAATAAATTGGAAAATATTTTTCAAATGGTTTAGTAACTTATTTAAAGTGGCAACACAATAAATATGAATATGTAGATATTAATTTATTCTGAATTGAATTTATATGCATATATTTACTGCACTGAGTTCTTAATTATAGTTGTCAGCTGGTCTGAATGAATGAAATAACCCATCTGTAAAAAAGAGATTTGTTCTTGTGCTAGATCAGAATGTGTAGTTTTCCTCTTTGGATATAGTGAAGTATCATCATTTAAAAAACATTGGTTATAGTGTAGTACAATTTATATTACATTGGTTATGGTCTACTATAAAAATTGCATACTTAAAAAAAGTTCAGCACTTCAAAGCAATTACTACAACACAGCTACAAGACACAATTGACAAAATATTGTTCAGGAAGATTATTCTAAAAGTCAGGCAAAAGGCCATCAATGCAAAGCTACGTTCTTCAGTTAGAAGTTTGATTTATTAATACAACTAGCTTTTTGTGTAAGTTAAGTAATAATTATAATGAACAATTTGTTAAAATTTTACACAATCTTAAATTTTGTTTTTATGCTGAATTTTTTATTTGATTTTTCAGGCTCATTATACAATGACGGAATATATGGAAAAGCAGACTGCATTGACACGATATATGCGGTCTCTTTTAGTAGACTGGATGGTTGAAGTACAAGAAAGCTTTGAATTAACTCATGAAACATTGTATCTTGGAGTTAAAATAGTTGATAAATTTCTTTCAAAAGTAATAATTGACAAGGATACTTTGCAGTTAGTTGGAGCAACCTCATTATTTATCGCAAGCAAGTTCGAAGTCAGTTTTTTGTTTTTTCCATTTTAATAAATAAAATATATTAGAAAATCATAAAAAGAAATAGATGATAAGCCAGTAACTAATATTTTTGCTTGTTTGTAAAGAAATAAAGTATGTATAAACATTGCATAATTAAATCTTTCACTGGTTTATTTGACTAATCGAATTGGCAGGATCTCTCTTTAGCAAATAATTTGAATTTAGTCCAGGCTATTAATTTTTTTTCTCTTTTTCTTGATATTTTCTATTATAATTTTTAGTTCACAGAAGTAACATTTAGCTTTTCGAAGTTGCATTGCTTTTATTTATTTAAATTCTTACAGTTATGTCTAAAGTCGTGTTCTTTTTTTGTTTTTAATTTAAAAAACTGATTTTTCTTGTTTTGAATGTGGTAAATAAATATTTTGGTTAAACTCTTATATGCCCAGCAGACATTGTACTACGTCTGCTGCAAACCCATCTCAGTATTGCAATTCTCCACTAGACAGCATTAGTGATGTAATAACGAATCACTGTTCATTAGTCAACAGTATGTCATTACCACCTTTTATTATTGTAATTCAACCTTAAGATAAGATTTTAGGTTAAGGTTAGTTAACCAACAATTCTGTGTACTGAACTTCATACAATATCAATATAACCTAACATTTGCTTCACTCACTAACCTCATATAATTAATCTTAAATATTAAATTCTGGGAGACTAATGAAAGTTTTAGATTGAACGTTCTAATTTTATACATAATATTAGGAGAATAAACTTTATATGATTACAAGACATCGTACTAGGACTATAGCGGGTTTATGCAGTGTATCCATAAATTAATAGTGGGGTTTTAAATGGTTGAAGCTTCAGAACAAAGCATTGTAGAGAAATGAACTATATGTTCATTTAAATGAAAGAGAAACACTGCCAAGTTTCTTACTCGTTCAGTAATTTTTGATGTGTGCTCCCTTAGTTGCCTTGCACATGTCAAGACTATATTCAGTCTTGCTATACATGGCAGATAACATCCAATGTGATATAAGAAACAGTTTTAGTGATTTTTTTTTTTAAAAATGAAGATTTTGAACTTGAATGGAATAATGTTGTGTTTTTGCATAACCCCAGAAACAGAAATCCATGGGGTAAGGTCTGGAGACTGTGGAGGGCCAAGCAATCCAACCTTCTTGTCCTACCCGTTGCTGAGAAAATGTTTTATTAGGAAAATCCTGCACAATTGTGGCAAAATATGGAGAAGCTCTATCTAACTGGAAAACAGAATTCTCCGGTATTTGGGGTGCTGCACACCCATCTAACATACCCAGGAAGATGTTTTCCGTTATTGTTTTTTCAGCCAAAAAGAAGGGGCCAATAACTTGTCTCATCCATTAGCGCACTACACATTCATTTTTTCACTGTCACGCTGATATCCAATAATGGCATGTGGAGATTTAGAGTACCCATATACAAACATTATGCCTATGTATTCGTCCAGAAACATGAAATGTTGCTTCATCACTGAAAATGAACTTGAAAAATCATCATCCTGCTCTGACCTATCCAAAATGTCTACAACAGTGATTTTCAACATTTTTAGCTTCACGACCCCCAAAAAGTAAAAAAAAAATATATAATGAATATTTTGCAACCCTCCAATCTCAACTAAATGAAACCTAGTTAAAACTATTTTGCTGCGTAATAGCAGTGGGTATAAAGTGTACAAGCACAAGCAATTCACAGGTACCAACTTGATGTGTACGTGCTCCTTGTAATTTGGTCTGCATGTATAATATTGTATGTGAAAGCATCATATTCAAACACGCATATGATATGTTTGAACATGTCATGCTCGCAGCTGTGTGAAAGAGATGTAAGGGATTGCAGAATGTCAATTTAGTTTCAAATGTGAAGCGTGAATCAGGTTCCTTTATTTAGGTTTTAAAAGCATATTGTTGGGTAAAGTTAACAAAAATAAAAGAACACACAGCTTGTATTTGCCAAAAGAAATTGGACTTTAATTAGAAAGAAAACAACTGAACTTATGTTAAATCATAACCTTAAAAAATTAAAAGAAATTATGAAATAAACATAACTTAATTCTATACAGAAATTATACAATGAAAAATCAGCATATCAGTTATAATACATGATAACTACATAAAAAATACATATTTCAAATAATAGTTTTGAGAATCTACAATTAAACAAAGCCTGAAAAACAAAGGAATATAAGACACCTTATTACAATTAGATACTTATAAACATAACATCAATAAAAATAGTATAACTGGAAAACAGTTGCATTACTGACATATTCTGTAATAATGAAAAATTAGCAATGAACAAATGTCATTAACTTAGAAAAATAAATTACAAGAATTCTTATTATTGGCACTGGCCTTTCCTAATTTATGAATAACAAACTTATCATTAAATAATTAAAACTAGCAATTCTAGTTTATTGTAGAAAAGAAGCCACGACAATCTTCCAGTATAAGAAAAGAGTTAATTACAATAATCAAATTGAAATAAGTAAACATATAGAGTTCATTTTAATAAATAAGCTTTCTTGAAAATATAAAATTACAAAGAAGTCCAAAAACGTAACTTCACATCAGGAGTTATTTTCTTTAGATTAATTTAAGAGAAGTAATATGAATTCGGTTCATGAATAGATAATAATTAATCTCTGCGATTAACAAATTACATTAAACTGAATGAGAGTCAAGTACAATAAAAACAAATTGTAATAAGTAAGCACATAAAATATGGCCCACATGAACAATAATAACATATTATTACTCCACTTGAGTGAATAAATGGTTTTTTAAACCAAACTTGAAATTGAAATGCATAATGTATGATTAACTGAATGTTTCACAAATTTTACTAATAACGTAACTGTTTACTATAATAAATAATGAATGATATGAACATGCCTTAATAAGACATGAATATTGATAAAAAATGAGCTCGTAAAATTAAAGTGCACATATACATACAGTTTATCCTTGGCATAGTTTACAATGGCGAATCAAAAATAACAGAGGCAACAATTTGTGATTAGAAGTTGAAAAATACGTAGCACCTCAGATATGTATTAACGAGTTTGGAGAGAATTTGCATCGATGAAAAATGTAATCAGCAGCTGGAGAAGATTCGGCGTCGATAGAATTGGCAGTTTGTAGTGATTGAAACACTTTCAAGCGAGACGTAATATACTGAATTTGAGGATTAACTTAACAAAGAAACGAGGCAAAACAAAACATAGAGATCGGTGAAATCATGAAACACTGACGAGTAGAACTAGAGAATATTTCGACCGAGAAATACCATAACGTTTATGAGAGTATGAATGCGAAGAAAGTATTTAAACATTATACGAGAGAGACAATTGCAAGTTGATCCTCCAAGGCTGGAGGATCAGGCTTGTGCATCCGCACAACGTGAAAGCCTGGACTAGAATGACCAAAGCTGGCGTGCTGAGAGATAGGGGAAGCGAACAAAGCAATGGACAGAAGAGAGAGTGTGTGTGTGTGTGTTGACAACAAGAATAGTGTCTAAGTGTTAGTATGAGAACGATTAGAGAAAACTTGTGGAATTCGGGAACAAAGACAAAACAAAAATAATTTACAAGCAAGCAGACCATTAAAGAATTACGTAAGACTGATAAAATAATTTCTGAATACACACAAGTTTAAGAAATGACATCAAGGCAGACAAAGAGAAATAGACTTCTAGGTACTATAAAAGTATTAAAATTGGTGAGAACAAAAACACTTAAGAATAATATATATATTAAGACTTAAACAGCAATAAATAATGCGTGATAGAAATAAGCTGACACCAATATGATGATGCAACAGTCAGTCAAGCTGGCGCCTAATTAAAAAAAACAAATTTTTTTTAATTAGATTATGCAAAATGGATAAATTTGTGAAAAACAGTGAGCCATCTACATCCAGTGAGAATTGATTGGTAAAAAGACTAAGATCACACAGTGACAGTTATTTAAAGTATGGTTTTACCTAATTGGAGGGAAAGTCACAGTGCACTGTTTGATTTCAAGGCCTCTTTGATAAAATTACGAAGCCATCAAAATTAATTCGACACGTGGAATCTAAACATCTGGATCTTAAAAAAAACCCTTGCAATTTTTTGAAAGAAAATTACATACTTTGAGAAATCAACAAGCTTCTATTTATAAATCATGCCAGATTGATAAAACTACACTTAAAAGCATTTATCTCATAACATTAAGAGTAGCCAAGATGTCCAAATCCCATACAATTGCAGAAAACCTCATTTTGCCTGCTACAGTCAGTGTTTTATAGGCATGGAAGAAGCAAAAGATTGAAAAAAGTTCCCATTCTAATGACACTGTCAAGGCGAATTGATGACATGGCTGCCATTGTTCACAATCTGATAATTCAGCAAGTAAATGTTCAGCAGTAAATGAATTTTTTGGTATTCAGTTTGATGAATCGACAGATTTGGCAAACATTTCTTACTTCTTATGCTTTATGAGATATGAATGCGATAGGGACAATCAAAGAAAGTATGTTCTGCAAATCAATAGCTGGTCATGCATCAGGACAATGTCCGTTGTTGTTTTTTATGAAGCTACTAAAAACTATAATATAGACGACAAAATGTATTGCAATATGTAATGATGGTGCAAAGACAATAACAGTGAATTTCTGAAAAAAGGTGTCCGTTTCGCTCTACACCAAGGGCGAAATGGACACCCTGCTTCCTTCACAGACAAGCTCTTGTCACAAAAGATATGCTAGAAAATCTCAAAAAAAAAATTATTTAAAAAGCTTTAAAAATGGTTAATTTTATTAAAAGTCATCATTACAGAATAGGCTGTATGCTAAACTATGCAATGAAGTGGGCTAAAAGAAACAAAATCTCTTCTTTTCCATACAGAAATCAGATGGTTATCGCAGGGAACGTGTTAACCCAGTTATTGGAATTGTGAGATGAATTAATATTATCTTTCCAGGATAAACAAACTTTATTCTCAATGTTTTTACAGAATAATTATTGTGTTACTGTTGGCTTACTTAACTGATGTATTTTCATACTTAGACAACTTTAATATGAATTTACAAGAATATGATAAAAACATTTTATTAATGACAGACAAAGTTCATGGTTTCATTAACAAATTAAGCTTGATATCTGGATTATTTGCCACTCGCTTCCAATTATATTGAGAAAAATTTGGATGACAAGAAACTATTATTCAACTCAGTTTAGATAGCATGAAGATGCATTTATGTGAGCAAAAAATTCAGTTGGAGTATTTCCTGGAAGATAAAAATAATTTCTCAAAGAGATGAGTACTGAATACATTACCATTTGAGATTCACAACTAGCTCATCGAAATGTCTGCCAATGAAATGTTTTGGCTTACTCGTCGAAGTAAATATGGAAATTTAATCACAGTAGCATTGAAAATATTAATCCCTGTTGCCATGTCTTACCTCTGTGAAAAGGGTTTTTCATCTATGGTTACGCTAAAAACAAAATATAGGAATAGTCTTTTATCAGTTGAAAACAATTTGCTTTGCATGTTACAAACGTAGATCCACATAAGGAAAAACTTTTAAATGAAAAACAAATGCAACTATCAATCAATTTTCTTTACATTTGTACTTATTAGTAAAATGTTTATAATAAATTTTTTTTTTCTCATATGTTTTCATTATAATTTACATGTAAAGTTGTAGGCTAATTTCGCAATCCCCGCTTTTCATATTACTGTGACCGCCAGGTTGAGAAACGCTGGTCTACCGCAAAATCAAATCATTTTACTTTATCCTGTACATAAAGTTGTTGTAACACCTGAATTTCATATGCATTGAAATGTAACCATTTTTAACAAATTGTGAACAGTTGTTTCAGGAATGCCCAACTGTCTAGAACACTTGTACATGGATTTCTTCGGGCTGCACAAAATATTTGTTCGCACTGCTTCAGTCATTTCATCATACACTGTTGGCCAACCTGGACAAGTTTGCTTCAGTAGGCTGCCCATTTCTTTGAGTTATTTGTCTCAGTTGAATGTTATTGATGTGAGGGGTCTTCATTGTATACACAACAGTATTCACACTTAACATGTGTAACTGACTCAAACATAGCAAGCCACCACACATTAAACCTTCTGCATCGCAATCAAGATGATTAACCTGCACATGCTGCTTGCTTGTACTGGAAACAATATGCATGTGCTAACTTTCATATATATAAACTAAGAGTGTTTCTCTTTCATATAATGTACAGTTCATCTCTCACAATGCTTTGTTCCAAAGCTATAACCATTTAAAATCCCCCCACTATTATTTTACAGACACTGTATAAAATATTAATGTCAGCAAGTCCTGAGGCATTTATACTTCAATAACAATGTCTAGACATAGTACAGTGTCTGCTCTGCATATAACAGATTTTAACCCACATTTTTAATCACATTAATTTAATTTTTTATATGCAGGAAATAAGTAATTTCTATCATTCTTGTTTGTTTTCATGTATATGCTACAAGGTTTTTTCAAGAGTTTGTTTTTTTTTTTTTATTATTTGCTGCTTATTTTGATGCATTTTTTTTTTCTATAATTTTATTAATCAGTTTGTGAAGAATAGAGGAATGTGTGCATAATTTCTGCCAAAATAAACATTTTTTTAATATAGTTCATGTACTTCTCTCTTTTCTTTAGTGAACTGTGAAAGGGTTAAACTATTTATGCTTAAGTTGAGTGAGTAATTTGCATCATTGATAGTCAGCTGTTATGATAACTGAGTCATTGTATATCAAATCACCAAATCTAAAATTAATTGGTTCATGGCCATTTTTTTAATTTTGTTATTTTTTGTATATTCATTCTCTCATATTTCAAGAGTTCAAAACAATTTTTTTTTTCTTAATTGTACACATTCAGTTAAATTTTTTTAATGCCTCGCATGCCAATTTTTGGTTTTTCCTTCTCAGAAACTGATTGGCTTAAGGGACTTGAAACAAAAACCATTGTGTTGTACACAAAAATTACTACTTATTATGTTAATATCATTTTCCTATATTGTTCATTCATGCTCTAAAAATCAGTTCTGAATCACTCATTTAGAATGCAAAAATTTCAATTTTTGTTCAAGTATTTTACTGTGAAGGGAAGAGACATCAGTTCTAATATTTATACCTCTTCTTAATGTAGCTCTAGAGATCCTATTTATGAATTTTGAAATCTGATGTCCTGTTACTTTATTTTTTTATAAAAGATCAAAAATGCAGGATTTTTTTAAAATGTTAGATTTTTGATGCCTTATATCTGAGATGGGGAAGGTAAAAAATTCAGAAATTATTTGGTTTGAGGTTGTAATAAAAAGCAGTAAAAATTACAATATTGAAATTCAACTGATAAGCAACATTTTACAGCTGATTGTAAGAAATTGTACTGGTCATATCAAAGAATGTCTTATATTCATTTTTTGTAATACCTAAATTCAGTATGTATCATACATGTGTTAAGATTATTTGGAGTTTACATTATTGCCATAAGTCAAATATTTCAGACATTTTCTTATCAGTTAAATTGGGCGTAAATTATTTTTTAATATTATGATAACTTTTATAAAATTAACTTATGGCTAAATAAGAGTATAATTCTTAGAATTTTAACTGTTTGTTAAGTACAAGACTGATTCTTAAAAGAAAATACTTACCGGTTTACAATTTTTCAGGTATTTTGTAGAGTATCTTGCTTATCAGTTGAATACAGTGTTGTAATTTTTACTGCTATCAATTTGTTTAATGTCTGATAAAAACTTTTTTGTCTACATATTCCCTTCAGCCAGCTTACCAGCAAGAGTAACATTTTACACCTTTTTAAGATCTTTAGCTTGTTATTTTTCTTTTTTGTTTCTCATTTCTGAGTACCATCAACACCCCTTACATAAAATAGTTTCTGAACTTCATTTTTGCTTTCACCATGCAACAATTTCATCAACAGGGATGTTTTCCTTCCCTCTTCATCTATCCCCTTCTCTTTATAATATTGCTAACCATAATTTTTATAAACAAATTTGGTGACAGTATATTTCCTGTCTCAAGCCAGATATTAACCAATCTGAGAATAGTATGATATGGATAAATTATTAATTGGAAAGCACTGCTGGGCAAAATTATCATCTGCTTTGTACAAAATTAATTTTGACCTTGACAGTTTAAATTTTGAAATATATTTTGTCATACAAATTCTGAAATGTCATAATAAATAAAAAATAAGATCTAAATATGGCAAACCAAGTACAAAATACACATTCACTAGATCAGTGCAGATGATGACATTTAAAGTCTCATTTTAGTATTTAGTTGTAAAAGCTGAAATAAATGTTTAAAGTTAATTTAATCTGTTGACAAAAACTCATCACTAATATATGCAGAAATTGTAAAACTACAAGTTATCTGGAACAAAAAATGTAAAGCATTAAATATGCAAGCAAAATCTAGAAGAGTTAATACTGAAAATCAGGTTAGTTGTGTATCTATCTCTTTGAAGGTCAGACTGTTCTAAATGTACACTTTTGTAATTCCACCTTCCAGAGAGCTCTCTAATACTTTTTACTGGTTATGAAATAAAATCAAACTTCTGGTAATTTTTACAATTTCCCTATCACACTTATTTTAATCTAATATCAACATCCTTAACTCACTCCATTAGGTTTTAGTTTCCTGGTTGACCTGAATACTATCTGTCCGGCAGATTTGATCATTTCCAGACTCCTGTCACAATAGCTGCTTTCCCATCTTTGTTTAGTTTAAATGGGCTTCCTTTAGCTTCTGTTATTTCCTCACTTGTAGTTCTTATCTCAAAACACTACTTTCTCTTCTGTTTCCCAATACTCTTCAGTTTACATTTTTAACTGTTCAAAGTATCTTTACCAAACGTTGATGCCTTAAACATCTTGTCACTGTATCCACCCTCATCTTCTATTAAAATTCAATCTGTCCTTCCTTTCTCTTACTATGAATTAAGTTTCCACCTTATCATCACTCATCTCCAATTCTACCATCTTCTTTTTTCTTCCTTACATACCCTTTTTTCATTTCTTATTCTCTCCATACATTTTTCTTTCATTTTACCATTTCCTTACACCCATTCCACCATTGATGCCTCCTTTCTCATTTAATTGCTAACTTTGCCACATATCCTTTTGGCACTATTAACAATAGTTTCCATAAAATTGCCCATTCTTAGGGGTAATAGTTTCAAGACTTCGTCAAGTTTAGGATGTTATGTTTAATTTATATTACACAGTAAGTTCTGAAATTTTCTTTCCACCTTCCCAATTTTGAAACTTTGTCACTTACTGCCTTTCTAAGTCTCAATTTAGCCACTATTAGTACCATCCAATGCAATATTTGGCATCACACTAACATCTGAAAATTTCTTTCTTTTCTTGACTGTAAACACATAAAAATGTTAAAATTATATAATTACAAACAGTATTTTTTTCTTGGTGATTTTGCAATCATTAGCCAGTATTAATAATAAATGTCAAAAACATGCAAGAAAACTCCACCCAAATTGTATTTACACCCAGTTTTGTGATAAGAACTTCAAGCATTGCTTCAGCCTCTGGCATTTCACCCTTCACACCTTTCAGTTGTTCCATGCTACCACTGAGGTAAGATATTAGAGATATTTTTTAATAAAAGAGTGAATGAATTTTCTTGCATCATCCAGGATCCCTATTAATTACTAACTAATAATTGCTTTAGTGTTGTTAATACTTGTACAGTTTTCATTTTAGTGATTTAAATGAATTATTACAATACACATCAAGACTAAGAATCTTGACAAGTGACAGATGTAAAATCAGTTTCTTGGAAGTTTTTACAAGTAGAAAAGTAATGATTTAGTGAAACTTTTTCACAAAACAACAGTTTTTGTAGATTTGGTACTTAGATTTTTGCAGCCTCATTAAAGGTTACACACAAATGTCTGAATGAAAACGATGAACTGAATATAGTTAAACCAGAAATGCATTATGCATACTGGGATTTAACCTGACAGTCAAGTTCTGTCTAAAATTAATTGATTATAGCAATTCTGAAATATACTGAAAACATGTTTCCAGTCAGTTTAAAGTAAAATTTAGATCAGTATATTTTTTTTTTTCAGGAACGATCTCCTCCACTACTGGAAGATGTTGTTTATATCGGTGACAAGGCTTATACTGATGAAAAAGTAATTGAAATGGAAATTACAATACTGAAAAATCTAAATTTTGATATGGGCTTTCCACTTTCTTACAGATTTCTTAGACGATATGCTAGGGTAAGTATTAAGTTTTTTTATCCAAACAGGCTGGTAAATTTTGATAAGAAAGGTGTGTAATTTTTTTCTGTTTTAAAACACCAAAGACAGTCTGAAGGTATTCTCATCTTTACAGATGATGTTTTTCTTATTAAAATCACCAGAGTATGGCAAGATTGACATGTTTTAAGGTAAATTATTAATGTTAAATACATTTTTTTAAAAATGCTCATTATACTAAGTAGGTGCTGGCTAAATTCAACTGAAATTATTGAACAAGTTCTAAAATAGCAGTATATCTTCAGGTCATAATATAGATAAGGGTTCATAAGTGTGTTGATTACATGTGTGTTAGTTAATGAAAAAAAAAAACAAAAAAACTTTAAACCAAAGTTATACTAGCTGCAACAGTAAATCAGACAGTATGGCAATTTCCTTCAAGCTGGTTTTTCTTGCACCCTGCATTTCACTGTAAAGCATTTACTTTCAATGGAACTGCAGTATTTATGTGAAATCCTTTTACAAGATTATTGTGTAAATTTCTCACTCGTTACTGAAAGAATATATTTAAATGAACTGTTGACTAGAGTAATATTAAAAAAAAATTACTTGGACAACATTGAAGTTTTTATTATGTATATTTCTGAATTTTCTTTGTGATATATCAACCACAATTTATTTCTGGTGAAGATTATTTTTCTCAGGTGAAGATGGCATAGTCGAGTTGGAGACTCTGCCGTGAGTAGACGTGTTTAGTACTGCTCCGCAATTTCGTTATTTTTGACCGGGTATTTTGGTGATTTTTATTGATTTGTCGATTGGAATTATTAGAGTTTTGAATACTGATTACGGACCATCATATACGAAGATTTTTTGGACACGGACTGATTGTGTTTTTTAAGAGTTTTTGATAATTAACAAGTGACCTAGTTAATTGGTGTTTTTATACCCTTTTACTATTTTATAGTAGAGGGTATCACTGAAATAATACATTTGGATTAGTGAAGTGTGGTATTATGTACTAAAACTGTAAGTAGAAGTGCTTTTTTAACTCTTTTAGAGTGAAATAGGGTTATAAATACACTTATTTTTGCGAATTTTTCTAAGTCGAAAGACAAGATTATACAAGCGTTCAATTAGTAGTAAACAAGGACTTGTAAATTATTTCGTTTAGTTCTAGTAGTAATAGAGGTAATTTTTCTCTAAGTCCTGAGAGTCGCTTTAATAGGGGAACAGTTTTTTCCTAATATTTCCTGTACTATAAGTCCTACATCCAAATTTCCTAGTAATAAATCCGTTTCATAACTTTTTCTATCTCCTGACCCCCCAAAAATTTTTGACACCTTTTTTGGGATTGATACATTTTACCTACCCCCTGACCCCCCCAAAATTTTGGGGCCCCTATTTTGGCGAGTGGGTACTCATTGGATGCGGAATTGTCCCCTGAGTGCAACGGTGTACAATGCGTAGAAGAGGGTCGCTTCCAATGGAAGATATGTCCACGCAAAGAGCTAGAAGTTCCAGAAATGTTGGTACGAAAAAGGCGACGAAACCAAAAAGCAAGAAGAGAGTAAGACAAGGCTCCTCAGAGGAGGAGGAATCAAACCCGAATAGTCTGGGTAATATTACTTACCAGTTAGGTCTGTTAATGATGACATTGAAATAATACATGGGACCTGGCCTCTCCAGATATATCGGAGAGCATGAAGAAGATTTATATAGGGCTGAAGGCTTTGACGGAGATGTCTCCCCCATTAAACGTAATAACCCAAGCTACCCAGACGGACTTGGAAGTAACTGAGGATAATGTTGAAACAATACTTTCAGGGAAAGTTACTGATGATCAATTGATAAATCTGCTGCCTAAACGCTGGCCAGAGACAAGATAAACACTGTTACAGAGTTACCCAGTGAGGTGAATGATATATGTAATATCAAAGATTTAAGGAGAAATAACACAAATGAGGATGCAGAGACACAGATTCCGAAATATTCGGCTGGTGATATACTAAGGGAAGAAATTTCAGTAATTGGAGCACAAAAAGCCGAAGTTCAAAGATGTAAATATAAGGTCTATTATGACTCTAGAGATACAGATAAAAAGACAATGATGCATATACTACAGGCGATCAGAAAGATATGTGCACAGTCACCAAAGATAGCGTTCACATTGCCAAATAATAGTATTGGCAATTATGCTAAGAAAATCCTATCGTATTTACATAAGGATAGCACAGAACCGGTGAAAGTCCTAACATTGCATACTGGCCCTAAAAGTGATCAGTCTAGACCAGGACAAGTCCATATTAAGAAAGCCATGCCGCCAGCGGAAGATAGCTGGATGGTAATAGTTAAAGCAGCAGGCACAAATCCTATGCGGATCTGCTAAGGTCTATGAAAGCCGCTGTAGATAACGAGGACGCAAAGGACGTGTTATCTTTGCCAAAAGGTAGAAATGACGAACTACATGTCTGAATTCAGGGTGCGCAAAAAGCTATAGAATTTACTAATACACTAAGAGATAAAGCGGCTGATCTACAGGTAGATTTGAGATTGCGAGCTAGTAGGCGAACGATTGTACATATTAAAGATGTAGACCTCGAAACAAGAAATTATGACAGCGGTTGTGAACAGAGTTGGCAGTGATGAGGAGGTAAAGATATCATCCATCAGGAAAGGGTACGCCGAGACCCAAAATGTTATAGTTATCACCTCGTATAGGGCTGTCTGTAAGCTGGTGGAACAAAGGTTGAGGATTGGCTGGGTAAATTGTCGGGCATATATTAGGGAATCAGAGGAAAAGTGCTTCAGATGCTGGAATACTGGACATCGTAAACATGAGTGCAAGGGCCCTGACAGAATGGATCTCTGCTTCAATTGTGGAGGCAGAGACCACAAAATTGCTGAATGCCGGGAGCATAGTAGCTGCCTGGATTGTGGGAGCCAAGAACACCGCACCGGAGGCTGGGGGTGCTCAAAACACTTAAATGCTTAGGGTGATAATGGTTAATGCAAACAGAAGCACCATGTCTCATGATTTGGTTAGTGAACTGGTCATAGAGCAAAGGGCTGATTTACTGATAATCACGGAGCCGAACAAGTACGTTGTTGCTAGATCAAGCTGGATGGTGGATACAGATGGTGACGTGGCAATTATGGATGTAAGTGGCAGGATAGCATGGATATTGACGTCCAGATCTGGAGGCATGTTGGCGGTGGAGTCGGATTCAACACTAGCGATTGGTGCCTATGTGTCTCCAAACTGTGACATACATCAATTTACTAGAAGACTAGACATAATACAAGGAGTAGTAAATAAAGCTAGGAAGAAAGTCATTATTCTAGGAGATTTCAATAGTAAAGCGATTGCAGCAGGGAACGCATACACCAATCAAAGAGGTGAGATCCTTACGGATATGATGGGGGCAGTTAGCTGCCATTGTGTAAATGATGGCACCCCTACATATGAGGCGAGAGGACACTCGTCAGTCTTAGACTTAGCAATCATAGACGATAGATGGAGTAGGGAACACTGGGACTGGCGAGTGTTACCACATGATGTGGTGAGTGACCACTATGATTACCATAAAAGGCTCAGACTATGTGACTAGAGAGAAAATGCCCTATAGTAGTTTTACAACGGAACAGATTGAGATCATAATTGATAGAACGGCCGAAAGGATTATCAACATACAGAATCTGACACCAGTTGCCCTGACTAACGTTATAAGACAGGATATGGGCAGAGTAGCTCACAGAAGAGCTAATAGACACTCAGTGTATTGGTGGAATATGGAGATTGAAACACTGAGATGGCTCCTACAATCGCGCAGAAGAAGGAAGCAGAGACTCAGAATGCGAGGCGGACAGGAGTACGAGGAGGCATCTCTGGTTTATATAGAGACCAAACGGGCCTTAAACAAAGCTATTCGTATGTCTAAGAAAAAACAATGGCACAGACTCTGCGAGGAGTTAGACGGAGACCCCTGGGGACAGGCATACAAAATAATCACCAAGCGATTTGGAAGGTGTCTGCCTGTATTAAATAATGAGCAGGTAGAACAACAAATTAATGAGCTATTCCCCGGTAGAGTAGAAACTTCAGGAAATGTTATAGATTGCGAACCCAGACGCTTCACGTTCTCTGAACTGCACTTGGCTGTAGCACAACTGGGTAATAGGAGGAGCCCGGGTCCAGACGGAATTCCAGCGGCACTTCTTAAAGGACTGATAAAGAGAATTCTTTATGAAATGCTTGATGTTGCCAGCCATGGATTAGAAAACAAGACATTTTCAGGAATCTGGAAGGAATCTAGGGTGGTGTTCCTCCCAAATGACAATGGAGAACCTTTATACAGACCATTGGGTCTTTTAAATACCATGGCGAAGGTAGTGGAGAAGATGCTCACTGGCTGAATCTTTAAGGAACTTGAGGAAGGAATAGGCATTAGTGGAAATCAGTTTGGATTCATGAAGGGTCGTTCGACGATACAGGCGGCGACCAAGGTGATCGAATGGGCTAAGGATACTAGGAGCGGGACATGGAGAACGAGGGGTATTCCCCTATTCATAGCTTTAGATGTAAAAAATGCATTCGGTTCTATCAAGTAGGAATCAATAAATAGGGCATTAGTGGAAAAAGTTATCAGTCCTTATTTAAGAAGGTAGATAGGGGAATACCTCTCAAATAGAGAATGCTTGGTGGACACGCAGAGCGAGTGCCTACGTTTCAATATTTATGATGGTGTGCCACAGGGCTCTGTACTGGAACCCTTATTCTGGATACTGGCCTTCGATGGGATATTAAGACTAGACTATCAGGATGGGGTACAAGTAATTGCCTATGCCGATGACCTGGCGATACTCATCAAGGGTAAAACAACTGTCGATGTACAAGAGAGTGCTAACAACACGTTACGAACGATAGATAATTGGTTGAAAGAGAGGGGACTCCAGCTGGCAATAGAGAAATGTAAATATATTATGTTCACAGGGAAAAGGATTTTAGACCGTCCGGCCATCCAAATTGGAAACCAACAAATAACAGAGGTCGAAAAGATTAAATACCTGGGTGTTACTTATGAGAGGAATTGCCGGTTCACCCAGCATATAATAGACATATGTGCCAAAGGTGAACAGATGACTAAGAATTTGAATATAATGTCTTCACAGAGAGCTCCAAGACCCTCTAAGCGAAGAGCGATAGCGTTCACAGTGACATCCATGATGTTATATGCGGTACCAGTGTGGTGGCACTCAGTCAGGGTTAAAAGAAATTTGAACAGACTGGTTAGTACTCATAGGAGGCTGTTGCTGGGGGTGGTTTCAGCTTACAGGACAGTCTCCTGTGAGGCGTTGTGCATGTTGTCTGGGGTGTCACCAATAGACTTAATGGCCCTAAATAGAGTCGAGAGGGCGCAAGGCCTCGAAGCAAATGAAGCAAAAGATAGATTTAGACATAGATGGTAGGAGGATGGATCAGCCAGATGCACGAAGGAGCTGATTCCAGATCTGGCAACCTATTGTACCTCCATCGTGTTGGAAGAAGGCCAGGTCCAGAATGTATGTACTGGGAGAGAATTGACAATGCAGAACACACATTTTTCTGCTGCGAGAGGTGGGCAATTAAAAGGAGGAACTGTGGCATAATAGGTATGAGCCCAGCAGAGGTCCTAGTGCACATGTTGAGGAGCAAAATAAACTGGAAGAAGGTTACAGAATTTATAGTAGCAGTATTAACAGAGAAGGATATAGATGAAAGGCGACTAGGTTACTAGTGTAGAATAGGGTAAAGTGGACAGCCTCAGCGGTGAGAGACGGCATGCTAAGGTGTGTCGTTCTCAATGACCCACTGATGTTTTTTTTTGATAACCTTCATATTTTTCATCTAGAAAATCAGTATGATGTGAACACAGAAAATAACTTCATTAGAGTATAAGAAGTATTTATACACTATAAACAGAACTACATGATTGGAGTTAGGTCTTTGTTTTGCAAGATTAATTTCTTTCTGGACAGGCCTCATATTTCTTAACTTTTATTATGTTGTAATTAACAGATAAATTCGTATGCCAAGGTCATTTTTACCAGTAACTGTTGATCCATGTCATCTTTTAATATCACATGTGCCAGTGAACTGTAATAAAAATCATACACCATATTAATGTGGTAGTTGATTGGTCCAGCTCCTTTGTATATTTATTTACAGTTTTACAATTTATCTACACCCACATTTAGAAGAAATAAACAAAATTTCCAAGCTTACAGATAAAATGCAAGTTATTATGAAAAAATGGTTAGGTTAATGACACAAATTAGATAAAACCAAAAGTGCTTACAGTTATATTGTTTTATTTATAAAATGTAACAAAATTATTTGAAATGAAGAATAATTAAAAAAATTCAATATGCATACCTTCTGTTGCTTGGAAAATGGCCAGTTGATATTTTGTTTCTGTCTATAAACTATGTAACGTATCTTTCAGTATAGTTGTAATTGCTTACTTAATTCATTCCTTTAAGTAAACCATAAGATATAGATTTCCTTTAAGATAAACATTTTCATTATTAATAGTCTTTTTAGCAAAGAAAAGAGACTTAATTACACAATTTGTCATTAAATTACCCAGATCTTAATTTCAGTGTCACATGCTTTCTTAAAAATTACATGTCTGTTTTCAAACCCCCATCCACATCAGTAAATTGTGTTTATTAACTTATCCATTACGGTGAAAAGTAGCTTCATTTATAAAAATTATATAAAAATGTTTTGTTTCTTTTAACCTGAACCAAAGTTCTGATTAATTTTGGTCTAAAATTTCAACAGCAAACTGGTGATATAGCAGATGGTTTTATTTCTTGAAGAAGCTGGATTTTGTTTACATGCAAATGTAACCTTTTCAGTTGAACTTAATAAATGGTTGTTTTTGAAATTTATAACTCAAGGCTTCAACAAGCAATGGGTTTATTAGGACTTAGGGTTGCAGTCAATCGTTCTACACTTTCTTCTGTTAAGCCTTGCAGGCAATTTTTGTTTGAGAACAAATCCTGATCCTTTGAACTGATTGAAAAAGTATTATGTATTTCTTTTTTTATGTGTGGTGACTCCTTTTACTGTATGTATATCAAAATGTATTTTAAGTGAACTAAGATTATTGACTTCAGCATGCCGCAAAACATACTGCTTTGTCTTGAACAGAAAATACAGTAAGCATAGAAATAAATCTCAAAAATAATACAGCGAGTAATGCAGTAGTAAGAATTGCTGTTACACAAACTTTTCCAGTGGAGGCTTACAGTGCTACCAACATAATTTCTTAAAATAACCTTAGTGGCTTGATCTGAGCTAGTGTTCTTTTATAGAGAACGGATTGATGAGGGAATTTAGGGTTCCGCCTGTTCTTTCCTGTGTTTTGATATTGTTTGAGAACAAGAGACATGATACATGAAGACTAAAGATCATTTTGATTTGCATATATTGTGTAAATACTACTGAGAGCCTTCCAGTCAACTAATGACCTTTCTCTTCTTAAAGTATATTTCTTATTGAAATGTATGTGGTGTTGTGTGCTTCTAAAATATAAGATTCGTGTCCCGCAGAGATGTATTTTAATAAATCATTTTTTTAATATGAATATTCATATAACTGTATTTTTTTAATAGAAATTAAATACAAAATGTAGTTGAACACAACTTTCAATAATAGAAAAGTACAGTTTTATTGACTTATAACTTTTACATTTAAACATTTAGTAGTAATTTTCAAATACCTACCTTAATTTAATGTGTATGAACAGTGTGTAGCAAGCGAAGTAGATAATTTTATACAAATGTGCACCATATGTGGTCATATCAAGGTATAACTAATCTAAAAAAAATTGCATTTCTAGCCAAAGTACCACCTAAAGAATCCTTCTAAATTGCATTTGGGTTCAAAAAAAGCTTGTGGCCTAATTATGACTTTCATCATATTCAGGCTGGTCCAAATGTACATTTTACTATATCAAGTCCAAAAATGAAGTGTTAAAATAGAATTACTTTTACATACTGCATTTGACTTTTTAATTACTTTATAACTTTCATTTTTAGTATATTTTTTCAATTTTATTCTAAATGTCAATCAGTATATTCAATATAAGAATAATATTAATAAATAAAAACTACATTCAGTCCAAATAATTGCATTGTCTTTTTGCATAATAAACTATAATTGCTTGCATATATAATAGTAATATTCAAATAGTAATTACTTGCAAATAATAGTAATATATTTCAGCATATTTATGTTGTGTCATATGTTAAGTACTACAGTATTATGGTCTGTTAATTTCAGATTATAGAGCTTTAAAAAATATAAAATTTTATATATTAACTTTTATAATCCTCCTCTCATACAACTAAGCCTTTTCTTGTTGTAAAAAATAATTGTAGATAAATTGGTTATTGTAAAAATAATTTTCTATGCATATGTTTTGTTTTTATTAAAAAAATGTGCAATTTTGCAAAAAAAGTTTTATAAAACAGTAGGAAGATTAAATAGAATTGCACAATTGCTTTTAATATTATATGAAAACTGCTTAGTTTTTGGGTCATTACATGCTAAATCAACAAGGCCCATAGACTGACCAACTGGGATTTTCATGAAATTTGGTATGAATTAACTGCTGACAGAGTTATGAGAAAATACTGAGTTTCAGATCTTTTATCATAAACTGTTTCATTTTTAGACTCTTCAAATTTGCTAGAAAATGGCAAATCTTGATAAGCTGCAGTAGTGTTAAGTCAACATAACTTTGTTATTTATTAAGGTAGAATGATAAACTTGGTCTCATTTTAAAACATATATTTGATGCTCTTTCATACTATATACAGCAAGCCTATGTTTACGTAAATTTGATTTCATGGTCATCACCTTTGACCTGAATTTCAGAAAAACAAGTCTTCAATTTTTTAATAGAAAATATATGATATTTGTATTATGAAGCAGTGGAGAAAATTTGAAAGTGGAAGAGAAATTTGAAAATCTCCTTTGTTATCAGGAGGTTAATTAAATTTGTATCAATGTTTTAGCAAAATTTACTTTTTTAGAAATTTCTATTAGTTTTATAAGAAGACTACAATGAATATTAATCAAGTTAAAAAAGGTTGAAAATCATTATACTTTATGCTTAAAAGTGAAAAATAAGTTAATAATTTTAAGTAAAACAATAAATCTCATACATTTTTAAATGAAATAAATACTCAAGTGTAAAACATAATTATGTATTAAATATAGTTCTCAAGACAACTCTAATACAAGAAGCTACAATAATATTAATAATAGTTGTATGACTAAAATTAAAATATATCATGCACGTCTTTAAATAATTACAGTTATGGTGTTTCTGATTTGGCATTTTGATAGTCTTAAAATCTTACACAATATACAAAAAGTATGGCAAATCAATAAAAATTTCAAATTAAAGTTTTATACATTCTTAAATTAACTGTTCATTCCAGTAGCAGTTATTTTAGAAAAATATTGTAATTTGTATTAATGTTAACAATAGTCTGACAAAAATACATCAACAGTACTTATGAATTGATTAATGCTAATGAACTGATTAATTTTTCAAAGTAATGCTTCTTAATAAAAATATTTTTTTATAATAATGATTTAATAAATGTAATCTGATATTTTCATTGGTTTTCAATTATTGCTACTTAAAAATTATGCCAATGATTAGTATCAGTTAAATTTTGAAAGAGTGTTTATGTGCTTATTTGAAATATCTGATTATTTCGCTGTCAGTTTTTCATTTGTCTGAGTAGTTTCCTTTGCAGATAATGTATTTGTATGTCCAGTAGCAGTTTCAGATTAACTTTTGTTAGTACTTCTTGTCCTGTAATATTAGAATATCACTATGTACTAAAAAAAAACATAAGAAGAAGATGGACTAACTTACTTCCACTACTTTTGTTGATTCATTTGTAGATATACACAACCAAGCACCATTATAAATACATGTGATGAAACTTTATATATCAGAAATTTCAGGAAAATCAACTTTACAAAACTTTATGTTCATATTCTTCATTTTCAGAAATAATTTTGATTTTAAGATTGATTGATTTGAGTACATGGGATTGCACCACTGCTTTTGCTAAACAAGATGCTAAATACCTTTTCTTCTTTCTAATATTCTTCTTTTGAAACAAATATGAAATTCATATTTTTAATATTTGACCAAGTCTTCGTAAAGTTGAGTGACTTATTTGATTTAACCTAGTTGATTATTTGGTATGGGCATTGTAAACTTGCTTTTGATGCTAATCTTTTAAGAGTACCTCCAAGGCCATCACAAGCACTTTTTCTATGTGATGAAGCAAAGAAGTGCCATTCTGCCTTGGCACTAAAGTTTTCCTTTAGTGTTTTTTTTTATATTGTGCTGCTGAGCCATCTGAGAAGTAAATTAATTAGTTTATTCACAATATTATACTTTTCTTTTAAAAACTGAATTAGTTTTTTCTGAAAAAGGTGAACTGATATTGTGTTATGCTTAAGGCAGTTACCTAAATTATTATTTAAAGTGTCTGCAAATTCTTGGCTTTAAAAATAAATAGCAAAAGGATGAATTGTAGCTTGTGATTGTTCCAGTAAAACCCTTGGGCTTCATCTTGTAGCACAAATGAATATTTTCAGCGAAGTCACATAATGTGATAAAGATTCCGGGTTCAATTATAGTTTATAAATTTTTTTAAGAAGTTTGATTGCTAAGAAGTAAAAAATGAATGACGAACAAGAATTAATTAATTTTTCAATAAATGTCTGAATAAAATTTTCTGTGTTTTCTACAGTTTCTAAATTTGAATGATTGATATCCATTGCTGAAAAGTTATTTTGTTCACAGAATTTTCAACAAATATTGAATCTAAAATGTTTTTAAAATTGCTAGAATCTGGACAATTCTCACTCGCCAAGATAACAAATTTCTTGAGGTGGATTACAAATAATTTGTACCACACAGTGTTTATTAGAAGTGAAAATGATTGCTGCATTCATTATTTTGTTAAATAATTTTTTTACATCCTTCAAACATTAATTTCATGTTGTGATGGAACACAGATACACTATGAGTTCCAGTGCCACCTGCTAAAACACAATTTTTAGAATGTAAAGCAGCAAAGGTAGAAGACTTAATTTTAATACCTGTATGAGTATGTTTAAACTGTTGATGTATCTCTTTCAGATTAGCCAGTACTAGGCTTTTTTGAACTTGAATGTTTCCAAAAGGTGATTTGATTGTGACAATGTTTTTTGCCTGGCATTACACAACTTACATCATCTGATTAAAACACCTGAATACATCCAACTATGTTTTGATCCAGACACCTTCCAGGTTTAGAGTTCAGTGATGACAGAATCCCTTGTTCTTTAACTAGTTGTTATGCCTGTCGTATCATGTAATTGGTAGTTTCTGGGAATTCATATTACACTTTTATGCTCCAACTTCATGTGAGAAGAATAAGAATTGTTATTTTAAGACTTCTACCCATTGTACAATTAAACTTTTCTTTCAACTGTACCAAGATTTTGCTATCAGGTTCAACTTGAGATGAAGTCTCAGAGGTTTTATTAGCTACGAGGGTAAATCAATTACTATCTGCAATGTAATTACAAATTTTATTGAAATACAAATAGGAAACTTACATGTACATCATTTTTAAACATAGTCCCCTTGCATTTCAACGCACTTGGTCCATTGTTGCACAAGCTTCCTGATGCACTCATAAAAGAAGGTTTTTCGTTGAGCTGCAAACCAGGAATGCACCGCTTCTTTCACTGTTTTGTTCGAGGTAAATAGATAGCCCCTTTATGCCTCTCTGAGTGAACCAAAGAAATGGTAGTCAGAAGGGGCAAGATCAGGACTATACGGAGGGTGAACCAGTACTTCAAAGTTGAGTTTCTGGAGCGTTTCAGCAGTGTGGGCAGCAGTATGTGGACGGGCATTGTCGTGCAACAATACAACACCTTTTGACAGCAGTCCTCGGCGGTTGCTTTGACTTGCGGGCTTCAGCTTAGCAGTAAGCATCTCACTGTAACGCACACTGTTTATTGTCATGCCCCTTTCCTCATAATGTTCCAGTACTGGGCCTTGTGAGTCCCTAAAACCATAAGCATCACTTTTCCTTTGGATGGTTAGATCTTGAACTTTTTTTTGTAGGGCGAATTTGGATGTTTCCATTCCATACTCTCCAGCTCGTAATGATGGATCCATGTTTCATCACCAGTGATGATTCTGTCTAAGATGTCCTGTTCGTTACCATGGCAATCCAAATATTTTTGGCAGATGTCCAAGTGTGTTTGTTTATGCAACTGTGTGAGTTGTTTTGGGACCCATCTTGCACAGACTTTATGAAACCCAAGTCTGTTGTGGATGATTTCGTAGACAGAACCGTGACTGATTTGAAGACGATGTGCCACTTCATCAATAGTTACTCATCTGCCTACGTAAACCATGTCATCTGCACGCTCAAATGTTTTCCTCATTTGTGGCGGTAAACGGTCGTCCGGCTCCTTCGTCATGCATAACACTTGTGCGACCATTTTTGAATTTTTCAATCCATTCGTAGACACTCCAGCAACATACTGTACTGAAAGTCTTCAATGAATTTCGGCCCTTGATACACCTTCCGACCACAGAAAACGGATCGCTGATCGTTGCTCTTCTTTGGTGCAAACAGAAAGCAGAGCAGCCGTGGTTAACGGCAGGGCAGTGATAATGGAAGTAACCTAGCATTATCAAACCTGCACGAACATAACAACAATTAAACCATGCATGTGTCGTCTACGCAACATGACAATACTGCCAACATAAACGAAAATATAACAAAATTGCTGATAATAATTGACTTACCCTCGTACATTGAATATTTTCCGTCATTGATGAGTCAATTTTTGCAATCTTTTTGGCAGGATATGTTTTCTCTTGCAGTCTTAGATTTTACATTACCCAGTACTCACTATTGAGTATTACATTAGTATACAATTAGTATTACACTGAGTATACATTACACAGACTCATTAAGCCTGTGTAATGTATAATTTGTTTCAATATAAAGGGTTTCTTCACCATCATCTGCTTTTTCTTCTTCTGAAGCTTTATTACTAGAGGTCAGTTTTTTCAGACACATCACAAATCTTTCAATCACTTTCTAAACTGATTTTCTTTTTTATCATCCATGGTAACACTTTTCTTAAATTCATTATGATGACCTACTTCTTCAAATGAATTGCAACATTTATTATTGTAAAAAGTTGCCATATTTCAAAAGATACCTAGCTTTAAAAAAACTAAGTAACTACACCAGCACCTAGTTAACAAACACTTTATCTTGACTTCTGGGCAGACATATTTATACAGTGCTTATGCTTTCTCACATCAAGTTATTTCACAAATAAATCAAATATTAAATTACAATACATATCAGTTAAATTTAGGTCATATTTAATATTGTTTACACAAAAACAATGGTCACAGAATATGATTAAACTGATGATATAGTAAGCTTCAATATATTCTGTCTTTTCAATTTGTATTAATTACACTGAGTCATCGCTTTACAACACCATTGGTCATTTGATTGAGTTGAGACATACTATTTCTTATTACTAGACAAAAATATGAGCAACATATTTCCTCATTACTTTTAGTTTCTTTTTGCAAGACATTTTATTTGATTTTGCAAGTTCAGCCAACAAAAATTTAAGTATTTACCACCTCAAAACTCCAAAAAAAGGATTTTTTTGTTAAAACATTGATACACATTTTATTTTTTTCTCTTGATCCTAATGCAGTCCCAGTTTCAAATTTGCACACCTATTTTATAATAAAATGAATAAAATATATTTTTCATTAACAAAATTGAAGACTTGTTTTTTCTGAAATTCAAGGTTAAAAGTCAGAGGCTGTGACCTTGAAATAAAGAATTATGTAAGCATAGACTTGTATATCATTTGAAAGAGCACCAAATAAACTTTAAAAATAAGTTCATGTTTATCATTCTACTGTAATAAATAAAGTAATGTCAATGTAGCACTATTACTACAAGTCAAAATTGGTCATTTTCCAGCAAATTTAAAGGACCGTAAAAACAAAACTGAAAATCAGTATTTTCTATTTTCTCAAAACTCTATCAACAGTTAATGCATACCAAATTTCAGTCAGTCGGGTTGTGAATGGCTATCCACCTTGTTGGTTTGACACAGAATGACCTAATCATTATCCACCATTACCCACATAATTTGACTTTCTACTGATGCCAGATAACTAATCGTCATCCACTTATTTTGGATTTAAATTATAGATGTTGAAACCAACCAAAACTAAATAAATTTTGTGTTTTAAGTACTGTATAAATATTTATCCATAGTTTTTTATTATTTTTTTTTTTTATCTGATTGGAAAAATTCAAATTTCCTGCCATAATCAATGAGTTAAAAGAGTTAAACAAATTGTGTTGCACTATTTATTCTGATATAATTCAGAAATATTTTAATTAGTAATAATACAATTATATTTGTTACCTAAACAATTAAATTTAATTAATAAGTTATCTATTTGTAATTAAATATATATTTTTCTTAATTTTTACAGTGTTCAAAGACTCCAATGTCACTTCTGACTCTTGCACGTTTTATTCTTGAATACTGTATCATGGATTATTCCACAATAATGCTCTCAGATTCCAAGGTGGCTGCTTCAGCACTACATATTGCCCGCATTATGAAGAAAGTTGGCAGTTGGACTCCTACGCTAGAATATTATTCAGGTAAATATTTCATGTATATTATTATTACATTATTAACCACAATAAAGTATTAATTTTTAACGGTCTGAAAAAAGTTATCTTCTTTTATCAGTGCCAAGATTATATATTATTTGCTTTTTTTTCTTTTCTTTTTTATTGTATCTATCTTAATATCATTTCCTAAGTTATAGCTGCGTAAATTCTTTTAGACTTACATATTAACACATTTCCTGTTATGCAGTTTTTGTAATACTTATCCACCCATACTGAAATATTTTTCCTTTTTGCATTTTCTAATCTAGATAACCTTGTAATATTATCTTTTATGACCTCATAGGATCACTTTAGTCAGTCCGTTATCCAAGTCTCTTCAATGAGACTGTTAGGGCCTTGCGATCCTCCCAGTACTTTTTCATACATTTTGATCTTTCTACCCTTCCTAGTGTTGAAAATGTTCGTGTTGTAAATTTTTTTTATGAGTGTGAAGCAAGTGTTTTTGTTCTTGATTTTCTTATTTAATTTTATCTTATCTATGGTGTCTACTGGTGTAAGGCCAAATTTCCTTCAGATCCTCTTTTATATCTCTGATCCACCTGCATCCTTTCTTAAAGCCACAATGATACTAACTGCCAAGAAGATGAAAAATGTGCTAATTGCAGTGGTTCGCATACAGCTCACTCCCAAGATTGCCCAACTTTTAAGGAAGAAAAAGCAATTCTCAGAATTTCTACCGAGCAGAAACTGTCTTTTCCGGCAGCACGTAGAAAATATAAAAAAAATATTAACTCAAGGAACCTGGTTAAACCAGACGTATCTTTTGCTGCCGATACATCACAACAAGCTCCAACAAATTTAAGTAATCAGCCATGCGGATCCTGCAGTGAGCTAAAAAAACTAAAAGTCTTTCATCGCAGTTAGTGAATCCAACATTGTGATCCCTATGAAAGTTCCTGTTCCTGAAGTTTTAACGGTATAGGCAGAGGTAATCACAGCTGGCAGTAAGCCATCTACTAAGCTCCCTGTTAAGAAAACCCACATAACCACCCCCTCTGGAATGTCTTCTGCAGCATCTCATTCTACTAAATCTCCTCCACCATCACCTAATATACTGGAGGATATGGTTGAAGAACCACCCGACCCCAGGGCATCGGAGTTCTTTAAAATCAAAAATACAAAAAAGAAAAACTGAATCACGTACAACTAATTTTTATATACTTTCCTGAATTTATTTATCTATACTTATGAACATTATTCAGTGGAACGTTAGAGGTCGTCAGTCCTGCATTGATGATATCAGAATATTGGCGCACGCACATGATCCACTAATCACGTGCTTCCAAGAAACATCTACAACAAGATCCAATAACACTCAGAGTATTTCTCAGGGTATTTCTGTGAGAGATACGACTGTCTAGTAGACAGAGAGAATGGTGGAGTGACTATTTTCATGAAGAATGAGGTGTCAGCTACAAGGATTCAACTAGCCACCTTCATTCCTGCTGTGCAGTATAGGTCTCTATCCCCTTCAAATTGCATATCTGAAATTTGTATCTCACTGAACTCTAGAAATCTCAAATCTCACGCAAATACCATCACTATTGTTAATAGTAGGAGACTTCAATGCCCACCATATTTCCTGGGGCTCAACGTTCTACTCCACTCGAGAAAATTGATAAACAGAGTGATATAAGACTTGGACCTTTGTCTACTGAATGATGGATCACATACATTCATGTCTTTATCATCTGGTACTGTATCTAACATCAACATCTCCATATGCTCATTGACTTTACTCCCGCATGTTAATTGGTTTGTGTGTGATGACTTTCACAGCAGTGATCACAAACCAATTATTATTGGTTTGTTGACCGTGAAGTGAAAAGAAAGCCACGGAGATGGATTGTTGAAAAGGCAGATTGGAATGGATACCATAAAGCCTTCCAATCACAGAAGACGATGGTGCAGACATCCTTGACCAACTCTCCTCTTTTACATCCATGACGTATAGGGAGCCTTTTATATTCTCTATCAGACTTTGTTAAATTTTATATAGTTTTGTTTTTATTTTTTTACTTTTATGTTTCTTTTAAATAAATTTATTGTATTTTTAAGACTCTGACTGTGATATTAGTTGTAAGGTTTTAGTGATATTAGTTTTAAGTTTTATTTCATTTTTGTTATTTTAGTTTTTAGCCTAGTTTTAAATTTTATGTTTTTTATTTTTTAGTCTTTCTGTTATCCGAGAATGGGCCCTTTACACCCATCTCGGACTGGTTAAATTCTATTTACTTTTAGTTTTATTTTGGATTTTACTTCTGATATTAGTTGTAAGTTTTATTCATCTTTTAGACTAGTCATAGTTTCTTTTATTTAAAAAAAAAAAAAAAAAAAAAAATTCCGGGCAATGATAACGCACGCATAGGCATTTTTCGCCCTCCAAAAAAAAAAAAAAAATACATCCTTTCTTGGTGTTTTTCGAATCGAGTTTGTACTGCACTAGCTAATTTGGAGCTTCCTTATGGTTTTATAACTAAGAAATTTACTAAAAGTGGTGGTTCAGACCTCTATCACACTTAGGTTTTAAGAAAAGCAAGATAAAATACAGAAAGTTTTAACAAAAAATACACTCTTTTGGGTTTGGAATTAAATAACTTTGTTAATTTGCAATAAGTGAATAAAAATTTCTAGTTAACTTTGTAGAGAATTTAATTCTGAGAAAATTGATGTAAATCCCGTCTTTAAAATTAAATACAAATTTGAGAAGTTCAACTTTTTGACCATGATTGTCGTGTAATTTTTAATCACCCAGTATGGGGTGTTTCATTTTAATCCCTCCCTGGCAATTTTCTTGTAAACTATACACAATACAAAAACAACCTAAACAAAAGTCACTCGGACTGGAGGGGGGACACAACGGTGACCTTGGCTGTTATTTCAAGGTTAATGTCGTTTTTTAAATGGAATTACCTATTTTTGACCCCATCAATGAAGAGTTAAAAATGTTACATCGGAGTATGTTCCAAATATGATCTTGGAATTTTTTTGAAGGTCATATGACTAATCAGAGATAGTATTATAAGGGTGCTGCTGGTTCTTTTTTCAAATAATTACAATCGCTGATTTCTAAGTTGTAAGAAGAGGATTGCTATCTGGAACTGACTTCAAAATCCAGCAAATTGTGTTAATTATCTATCAAATGTGATAACTCTTAAACCATATACTCCTTTTTTTGTATTTTCTGTATTTCGTAAGAAAATTGCCTGGGGGACATTAAAATAGAACACCCGATAAATAATTAAAACAAATTAAATTTAAAAATATAATAATGTTCAAAATATTTGATATAATACCTTGATTTTTAATATTTGCTATAATAAAAATATCATCTTTACAAAGTAAAATGAAAAATAATTGTATCAAAAGTAATTCCTTTAACATTAACTACAGTACCGTGATAAAAATTGGATATTTCTAAATGTTTTTTTCAGTACAGAGAATTCATAACTTAAAACTAACTGCAACCCACAGAATTTTAAACATCCACATCATATACCAGACTTAGAGAATACTACTTCATATTTATTTAAATGTTAGTGGCATTATCAGATTCTTGGCAATCCAAAGACAGGATTGAAAGGGATCACAAAAGGCACTGAGAGAATATGGGTAAAATATATTGCAGTAAATTATTGAAAATTTGATGATTTATAGAATTCAAAATAAAGAGGTTCAATCACACCTGAGAAAAAGTTTGTTATCTTTCAAAAAAATTAAAACTAGGATGAGGTTTTCAGATGCTCAAGAGTTACTGAATATGGAAGTTTGCCAATTAAAAAATGTAATAAAAATATTAGGATATATAAATTAAATAACTTCTACACACATTCAGGGATTTTTACAAAATTGAAATATTTAGAAACATCATTTAAAATTATTTAACAAAACTAATACCTTATTTTTTAACTCAGTACAATAACACTTGTTTTTTTCCAGGATACAAACTTCAGGAGTTTAAGGAAATTGCAATTCAGATGAATGAAGTTCTTCACAAAAAACCTAGAAGTACTTTGTCAACAATCCGTAACAAGTATTCCCATGAGTAAGTAAATGAACATAACACTATTATTTCAAATTTGTTAATATAAAGATCACTATCTTAAATATTACTATGAAAATTTTTCAAAACATCTGAGTGAAGATAATAATGATGGTAGGTCTAAATCAATTACTGACCTGATAAAGTAAATTAAGATACCCTAACAAGACTCTTAAAATCATTCACTGCATACATATTTATTATGAGTTTTGTAAAGTGTTATTTTTACTGATAAAACTAGTCATGCACTTGACTTCACCTAGGTGACACGATTCCAAAAGAGGGTTTTCCTTCATCAAATCTTTTTTTTTTTCATCTAATTTTAAAGCAAGGCAGTAGCAGTAATAGGCAGCAAGATCCAGAGAACTCTATTCAAAATACAAAAAAAAAGGTTTTTTTTTAGATAAAGATTGTTATAAATTTTATATAGATTAAATTATGTTTTTATGAAACTACAACACTTTAATGATTTTTTTTAAGCAATACTTTTCTTGCTTTAGCATGAAAATAAAATTATAAAAAAATATTTTCGTTGATTTAGTTGCATTCCTTGACAGATTTTTTAAATATTAAATAACTTTTAAATCACAGCTAAGACTAAATCAACTTGTATTTTCATTAATAATGGATAAGCCATTCCTTAGTCTGCCTGAACAGACACACATTATGATTTTTATATTTACTCTTTCCATTGGCAAAGAACATATCTACTGTAAAGCACTTATTTGTTTGCAAATCTATAACTTTTATTATTTTTTCATTCAATTGTATCATGCTCAATAGAATAGAGAAGGGAAATCAGTCAGATTGTCATACTGAAGAAGAAAAACTTGAAAATTGTGAAATGATTCGTATATTTATTTAAATTCCGTTGCTCATTAATAAATAAACAATATAATATAAAGGATAAAACTAACAACTGTGATGTCAAGTAAATGCAGTTTTAGCTTTTCTAAGCAATTAAAATATCAAAAAAAAAAAAAAAAAGCCAACAAGTGTGGATTGTTTATGATGTAGGATTCTACACACAACTTAATTTAAAATGTTTATAATTTTATTTAAATATAATATTTTTTTGTCTATTTAATTCAATGATACTAACTAAAGCATGCACATGCATATACCATATATTTATTTCACGTGGGTGTGGCAATATTAACTAAACTAATGTAATTTCAAAACTTACATAGAATAAATTTCACTTGTGTAGTCGGTAGATTGGTGTATCTGCAAAGCTACCAGGTACCGAGTCAACCTGGTGATAGAGTTGGAGACCCAGCCAGACTAAGTAACCTTTTTATGCTTTAAATATTATTAATTTATTTAATTCTACCACTAACCTGTGACATCACAACATAGTAGATGACTAAAACAGCATTTTTTGTGGTGGGTGTGAATTTGCCAAAATTTTATTTTGAAAGTATTGTTACTTTTTAATTGTTAACAAATGCGCCTAAGAAAATATGACCTTAATTAGGTGAAATTTCAAGATACTGAGAGTGACCTTGCTCTATAGCCTTACCCCTCTTGACCTTGAAAGTTGATAATTTAATGGCATCAATGCCCCACATTTAGAAGTAATCTGACAAAGTTTGGTCAAAATTGGCCCAGTGTTTCTGGAGATATAAGGTGATATAGATGCCAACACCGAACACGCACAAGTACATGTGAACATTAATATTTGGAAAATTCCCATTCAGTTTTAGGTAGATTTCATAAGGCCTATTGTAATGGGTATCATGATTTGACTTCTGCAAAATTTTGACATACCTTCACGTTTCACATCCCCCAGACCCCAAAATCACAGTCAGCTCAAACGTTTATATTTATATATTATATATATTTCACTTTCTTGTGGACATGATAACTGCTGTAAAATTTTGCGCCAATCAATTCCAAATTGTTCCCTAAATATAACTCATCCCAAAATTTCAGTCGAGTTCATTAACAGCCAAAATCGAACCATGGGAGGGCTTTTTCGAAAAAACAAAAATATTGCTATAACTTTCTTATTAAGTAAATTATCGAATTCATTTAAAGTTCCTACTATTCCTTGGATAAGGGCCTAAACCTTATATAAGTAATTTTTTGATATCACCAACCATTGGTCCAGAGGGTGCAAAAAATGGAGTTTTGAAGACAAAAAAAATCGTACCTCCCTTAATAGGCACAGTATCGAATCTGTTTAAAGTGGTAGTTAGTCCTCTAAACATTACATAAAACTTCTGTCTGAAATAATTTTTGATATGACCAAACTGTTGCTACAATTTTAAGAAGATAGGGCTTGTCGTATGCTAAACATGTGAAACTTTTTTTCACATGCAACCATTGTGGAAATATTTTTTATCCCCTACTTAGCACCAGTGAAATCTACCTCTGCCTTCCGTTGTGCCAAAAGGGATATTTTTGAGTTCCTTTGATGTCAAAACATCAAGATCTACTGAAAACCGCATAAATTGAATTGTAATTGAATCAATTACAATACTTTCCCTTCTAGAACTATAGCACTATCTAGACAGGAAAGGAAAATGAGAACATCTGTAGAGTGTCATTAAAAAGAAAATATCAAGATATTTTTATTGTGATTAAAGGTGATGCAGAACAAGTGTTTCTTATGAGGGCAAACCATATTATCCTTGCTAATTTCTAGAAATTTTTTATTCATGCTAATGGTGCACATTTTTTGCAACTTTCCATTATACTGAAATTAACTTATTCCATTACTTCATCCTTAGCAACATATATTTAGAATTGATCTTGAAAAAGAAAGGGTTAGACTTTTTATCAAATTTGTGAATAAATTTGTTTATATCTAATATTCCTTCTTATTAACAATAATAAATATTGTTTTTTAATAAATAGCTGTGATATAAAATTGGTAGCTGTTAAAATACAGAATGATTCAGGGGGAAAAATTTTAGAAATTAAATATTCTTATGAAAAAATTATATTCTCTTTGTGTAGACATTCCTGCAATGTCTTAATTAAAAGCTGCATGGTTCAACACACACCAACATTTCAATAATAATTACTGTACAGATCTTGGCTTTTAGTTCTTCTGCCATACTTTCTTTCTTTTTCCTGTTTAGCCTCCGGTAACTACCGTTTAGATAATACTTCAGAGGATGAATGAGGATGATATGTATGAGTGTGAATAAAGTGTAGTCTTGTACATTCTCAGTTCGACCATGCCTGAGATGTGTGGTTAATTAAAACCCAACCACCAAAGAACACCGGTATCCACGATCTAGTATTCAAGTCCGTGTAAAAATAGCTGGCTTTACTAGGACTTGAACGCTGGGTTCTTGCCATACTAGATTGACTATTATACACTTGATTTTAAGATGACCCCACAAGAAAAGATCACATTTTAACAAATCAGGAGACCTAAGAAGCTATAGAATGTCATCGTTTCTCAAAATTTTATGGTTAGCAAACAGTTGACGTATAGCAGCCTTCAATATTCATATTGTGTGTGATGTTGATCCTTGAAATCAAGTATTGTCAGTAGTATGTAGTTATTGCGCAACAAAGATAATCAGCATGGTGGCGTATAGATCTGATGGGTCTTAAGGCTATCCTCATTTTTAAAAAAAAAAAAAAAAAAAGTAAGTGCTTATTGAGCCATACAATGACACAGCACTCCACATGATACCTTCTAGCAGACACTGGTGTAGCTATGTAGGAATTCTCTTGTGCCCTAAATCAAAAATTTTGTTTATTAACAAATTTGTTAAGGTGGAAATGGGCTTCATCCAACATCCACAGTTTGTCAATAAAGTCATTGCCCTTGTTTATCTTTATAACTATTTTTTCATAGAATTAATGGCGTTCATAGGCAGTCTGCAAATTGTACAGATGGTAAAATATTTCCTGCAATAATACTCTTCAAACGTTTGAATTATGTTACTGTATGGACACAAGTTGACAACTAATTGAAGAATATAGGCTTCTCAAATGACAGTAGCTCAAACAATCTTGATATTATCTGGTGTACGAATGGTCTGCACACTGTTTGAAGGTTTCTTTTTCATTGGTGTATCTGTTTCCTCACAATTGCATATCCATGTGTTAATTGCATGCATATGCAGATAGTACGATTCTGGTGTGCTAAATTAAAGTGGTAGTGAAATGTCCTATGCACAGCCTCCACAATCATTAATTTTATAAAAAGCTTTGATGACAAAAACATGTTGAATATGAGCTGAACAATTAAGAGGGTTATTTTTTTCAAGGTCCAATCGGTCACGAAATAAAAACCCGCGCAAAAATCAGATGAACCTTTGCACATATGTGTTGCGCAGCGTCTCTAGTATGGCCTTCAATCACGCTGCGTCACTTCGTTTAGTTCTGAACATGCAGCTAGCACGTAAACATGTCTACAACAATAGCATCTCCCGCCAAGTGTGAAGTGTGTGCGGTAATTCGATTTCTTCAGGCTTAGGGGTGTAATGCAGCTGAAATTCATAGACGAATAAATAATGTGAACGGTGAAACTTCAATGAGTGACAGCAAAGTGCGACAATGGTGCAGGAAGTTTAAAGCAGGATGTACAGGTGTTCATGATGCAGGCGGTCAGGGAAGGAAGCGAGTGTCAACCGAAAAAATCGTCGGTTCACAATTTCTGTATTGAGTGATTTGTTTCCTGAAATTTCAAGGTCAGCTAGCTCTCTACACCATTGTGAGCGAGAGACTTCAGTACCGCAAACTGTGTGCGAGATGGGTTCCCAAGATGCTGTGCGACCATTGCAAAACAATGTACGCCTCCCTAACATTTCTCCAGCGCTACCACAATGAAGGAGAAGATTTTTTGAACAAAATTGTCACAGGGGACGAGACATGGGTCCATTTCGAAACTGAAGAAACAAAAGAATAATCCAAACAGTGGATCCATTCTCAATAAACCAAAGAAGTTCAAGCAAACCTTCTCCAACAGAAAGTGTATGGTTACTGTGTTCTGGGACCGGAATGGAGTTCTCTTGGTGGAATTCATGGAACATGGCACAACCATCACTGCACCCTTATACTGCATGACTCTTCAACGTCTACAAAGGGCAATTCAAAATAAGCAGAAAGAATGTTGTCATCAGGCATTGTCTTTCTCCATGATAATGCTCGGCCGCATACTGCAGCTGTAACAAAGAAGTTCCTGCAGCGTTTTCGTTGGGAAGTGTTTGATCACCCACCATACTTGGCTCCATCCGATTTTCACCTCTTTGTTCACATTAAACGCTAGGAGGACAACATTTTGGCACAGACATCGAGCTGCAGATCAGCGTAGAAACATGGCTGAAAACACAGGCGGCTCCGTTCTATGACGAAGGTATTGGAAAGTTGGCTATGACAAATGTCTAAATAGGAGTGGCGACTATGTAGAGAAATAGTATAACTATGTAAGTACATGTTACAAATAACAAACTTTTTATTTTCACTGTGGTTTTAATTTCGTGACCGATCAGACCTTAAAAAAATAACCCTCGTATCATGTGTGTCTTGCTAGTTTTTTTAATATTTGAAACACTTATTGTAATATTAGATTATAGACATTTTGTTCTTATATCCTTAGACTGCACTAAAATTTAAATGCAAGCTATACATTTTTTCAATGTTTAGTCTAGGACGTAATATTTATTTTCTGTTTTATTTCTGCTGTAATGACTATTTTTTCTGTTATATGTTTGCACACCACATGGTGGTTCGATAACTGCTAGTAGTAGCTCACTAAAATGAGATAAAATAGTCATGAATAATAAATGAAATATTAAAGTTTAATATAAATTTAGTGAACTGTAATCTCACACATACATATGTAGCAGATGCCTGTATGAACACACACACACTATTCTGTAACAAGACTAATTTATAACACACACTTTTTTTCTCATACTTAAACTAAGAAACAATAATAATTACAGTATTTTTTTCTTTTTCTTCACAGAATAAACATTTGTAAAATAAAAACAGCCACCTAAATGTATCTAATTAATGAACATATGTATCAAATTAAGCAACACACTCCCCACCTAAATGTATTGTTCACACAAAATAAAAATACATCTTTATTCAGGAAATGGAGTAATCTTTGTTATGGGGCGTTTTAGACCCCTCCAGTGGGTATCCACTGTTGACCACTGAAGACAGAGCACCCAGCTTCAAGTTTGGATATTGTGAAAACCACTTCCTCCATTGAGATTATTAGGTAATCAGTTGACCATCTGTGCTACAAGTTCTGCATTACTTGTAGTACTTGTTGCTGCCTGTTAACAGCTAAATCTACAAGATCAGAATCAGGAAGGGAAGTTAAATCTTCACCAACAAAAAAAATAAGCTATATGAGAAATGAGTACTCAGTAGGTTCATTGGATAATAGACATAAAGGTCTCAAATTTTAGACATGACTCAATTTGGCACAACAAAGTGGACATATCTTCAAACATCAATTTTGCATCTCCTGCAATTCATCAAAAGTGATATTTCATGGATCACACAGTGGCTTCCCACAGACCCCCAAAATGAAAAGAATTGGGAGGTATGAAGTGCCAATTGATAAATTCTTCATTAGCAACACGTGCACTCAATCTATCTTTCTTGTTGCTCTTGAGAACATAGAAATCTTTCTAACTCCTTCAACTTATGTTCTCCTATGAAATTTATTCTATTATCACTATATAAATTAATATACTTCTCTCTTCGTCTAACAAATTTTCGAAAAGTTGCAATGACTGCATCTGAAGTTAGGCTACTAATTAACTCTATATGAACAACCTTCATCAGTGGGCAAATAAAATGGCAATATACACCTTGCTTAGCATCATAATTCATATTAAACCTTTTTTAAATATATTGGTTCAGCATAATCCACAATGGAGTTAAGGAATGCTCCAGCAGATTTTACCTGATGTTTAGGTAAATTGTAATAAGAAAATTAAATAATTGATATTTGCTGTAATAACTACAATGTTAGATACATTTTATGACAGAATGTAGAAAATTCTTGTTCTATGCTTGACAGAGAATGAGTGTGTTTTTCTTGATGGCTTGGAAATTCTGTATGAACCTTTGACAGTAGGCTAAAACACAATGCAATTTAATTAGTGATGAAAATTTATGTAACACATTTCACTCTTCTTCTTTCCCTCAGTAATGAGCCAGTTAATGGTCAAACATTGATCATAACTGTTACACTGACACAAAAATTACATGGAAAATCTATAATTGATTCATGAATCCAACTCAGGCCACTCCACCAAAGTTGGATGTCCTTGAGTGCAAAGGAGGTAGACCTCTTGAAATGAGATCTGCTGGATTGTCATGGGTTAGTACTGATTCCATCTAGATTCTTGAATCTCAATGAGATGGTTAGTGGCAAATGTCACCACCATTAAAGAGATGCTAAGATCCAGCACAAAACAGTTGTCGAGTCAGACCATCAGTATGTCTGATTTAAATGGGATCAATTACGTCACGAATCTTTTTAAACAATTGCCTTAAAAGGAGAGCTGTACACAGCTCCAAATGTGATAAAGAATTTTCATAAGAGATGTTACAATTGATTTGGAATATAATAATTTCATCTTAATACATATTTGTATCTAATGCAGATAAATAAGGGGATGCTCCACAAGCTTGTTCAGAAATATCAGCGAATCCGTGTAGCTGAATCTCCTTTAATGCAGTGTTTGAGAGTGCTAATTTGTGTCAGATAATTGACAATAAAATTACTGCCATTTCTAACACAATGTGTCTGGAAGTTCATCATCCCATTGGAGTTTTTCCTTGTAGGTTTTTAAACCTAAGGGATCAAATAGAGACAATCGCTATTAACACATTTTTTTTAATGCACTTAATTTGGAATTAAGATAATTCCAAATAGCTAACTAGTTAATAGCAATTAGTTAATTGATTAATTAACCTAATTCCATTAGCAAACTCAAGAGGATGTTGGAATTCCCAGTCTTCAGGAACATTCAATAGTAACTCAGTCTTGTTTGAACAACATCTTTCAGAGATGAAATCCACTTCTTTTAGGTAAAGCTATAACTTGATCCTGTAATTCAGTGGGGAATAAATTACCCACGTCTTGAAGTAACTGCTAGAAAGGAAGTGGATGATATTCCACATGTCACAGTCTCCAAAGAATTCATTGTAAATTTGTGTCTTCATCATTAACAGCATTTTTCAGTACAATCTTAGCAATACCTCCAGTGGAGACACATAACTATGAACTCTAAATACTACACAGATCTTGTTTTTGTTGGGCCAACGCATAAAATGTCATTGAGTGATAATCCAGAAGTAGTGATGGATGAAGCATCAAGAACAACACCAGTCTATTATTTAAATGCAGGAAGATGAGGTAGGTAGTATGTTAATCCAGCATTGGAATCTGGGACTAAAATTTGATCCATGTGTTCCTTGAGAAATATTCTTTCCTTAATTTTTCATTTCAATCAATGTTTTTCCAATCTGAGAAATCTGCTCATTGCACCCTCTAAAGAATCACCAAGGTTAAAAACATTCTCCTACACTGGAAGATGAAAAATGTATCGGCCAGAATTATCTCTTGTAGCATGCCAACAAAAGTGGTGGTCTTCACAATAGAATTGATCTTCAAACCTATCATTACAAAAGAAGAAAGTTTTCTGTGAATTAAAAAGTGTCATCAACGCTGTTAGTAGAATGATGATGCCAAATAAAATCTATCCTAGCTGAGTATTATTTAATATTGTTGTAATATTGTTCAGCTTCAATCAGCAGATCGATCTTACCAGATACATTAAAGGATGGATCAGCTAACTCTGTCTCCAAAGGAATATTCCATTCAAGAATATAATAAATGAATAGTGTATGAAATGAGGGGATTTTTGGAAGAATTGAACAGCTAATAGTAAAGTTTTAAGAATTAGTTCTAGAACTAATGTTTATTGATTGAGAACACTCTCTGAACAAGAACATCAGTAACAAAATATGATTGATACTGAAGTAAAGCCCTACAATTATGATGATTGATACTGAAGTAAAGCCCTACAATTATGAAGTTGTCCAACACAATTCCTAATATGGAAAATTGCAGTAGACAATAATACCTTAAATGAGCAATAATTAGTTGAAATTTCCTAATTACCAACATCAGGTGGTTTATCTGCAGATGACGTCTTATCTTCTATAATAAATTTATCCTTAAACCTATATTAACACATGTGATAATGTAAACCACACTTACGACAAGATTGCTTTGAATCATATTTAAGAGATAAATGATTAGGACACAAACAATTAAAACATAATTGATTTTGTCTAATGACTACCTTCTATCGACTAAGAATCTAATTCTGGATGCAAATAAACTCTGATGTTGATTACAAATAACTCGAGTTTTTAATTTTTTTTAATAGCCATGTAGGATTTTCTTGATTGCTTAAATTCTTGTTTGAAAGTTTGATTAATAGAAGTTACATCATTGGCTTGCAGAGTTTCAATAATCAACATTGCAAAATTTTGGAAAGGAGGTGTGACACCTCCTTGCCACTCCTTTTAAAAAATAACAATAACTGCTAATCCGGAAGGATCTGTTCCTGAATTATTATGTTCCCAAGCCCACTTACTGGACACATCTACATTAACAGTATCCGACATAAAAGCAATTCATCTAATGGTACAACAAGCACATCAATGCTTCTATAGCACTGTTAACAGGGTTAAATAACTTTCACAAATTCTGAGAGATTTCTTTCATAGCTGATGGAGGATTTAGTAAGTTATTAACACACTTTTGAACACTCAACCTGGGAATCTTACATCTCTTACACACCAGATCCCAAACAATTGTGAAATTATCTGTGGTCTTAGGTAAATTAGCAATAAGATCCTTAGTTTCATTTGTTAATGAGGAATTTAACACGTTTGCTGCGGCAATAAGAGATGGGCAGCCTTTTAGAGTGTGTTATGGGATCCATAGTTCCTCTAATTATATTTCACTCTTTGCGTTACAGGACATATTATTCCATACGAAGCAATGGTCTGGTGTGTAGCTTGCTTCATGTCAACAGACTTTCTGTGCGGCACAGTTTGCCATTAAAATTATCTCTCCTTGTGTTTTGTCCACATAGTCACATCGATTCTGCAGATGTATAAATTTGTTTTATGTCTTACATTATTATAAAAAGCAGAATAAAAAATAGACTGAAACTGACAAAAACGAGTTAAAAATTTTTTTCCCCATAATTATGACTACAGGTTAATTTACCAAAACTGCAGCTTACTAGTGAAAAGATGATACCATAATGTTTTTATCTCGAATATTATGTCACATTATTGATTTTTATTACTCTTTCGTTGCTTGCACTTTGCTGATGATTCTCAGAAACAACATGATAAATTGTATAAAATATGCCTTCTAATTGATCATTTATTACAAAAAATCCAATAATGCATCATTCCAGGAGAGAACATTGTCATAGATAAGTCTATGATACCATGTCGGTGTTGGCTGTTTTATCAGACAGTATATAAAAAAAGTGGCATAAATATGATGTGAAGATATACAAACTTACACTATAAATGATTTTTGTATAATTTTAAAAAGGGGGGCACTAATATCGGAGAAAGTCACACATTATCTATAATTAAAAAATTTTAACAAATTTGGAGGAATACATTATGTGGACAACTTCTACACAAGCATTGCAGCAAAATATGTACTATCTCCCAAAACAAATGTGTGGAACATTACAAAAAGATCATAAATATCTGCCGAAGAATATTGTTTACGAAAGAAATAAAAAAGGAGAAATAATTGGAGTTATGAAAGATGACATAAAAATAATTATGTGGAAAGACAAGCAACAGGTAATTATGCTAACTACAAAAGAGGTATATTTACATATAGGTTGTAAAGGGATTCAGTGACAAAATCAGAGAGTATAATTAATTACAATGATGTCAAAAAAGGTGTGAAGTGGTACAGAAAAGCAGCCCTAGTGTTAATATTTGTTCATTATTTAATAACGCATAGGTTTTAAAATATCAAATGTAAAAAAAAATGTTCAATTTTTAATTTTAAGGAAATTATAATCAAAGCTCTGGTTGCAAAAATAATCCAGATGCAAAAACCAAGAACTCCTAAGAGAATTCATTCATTAAAAATCGATCTGTACAAAAAGAAACACCAAAAATGTAGTGGCTGTTACAAGGTTTTACGGCAAACTTTATCGAGCTGAGAAACGGACAACAAAGTCAAAAAGGATAACATGTATTTTGATGAATTTGACAGAAAACCAGCTTTGTATTTAAATTTGCCTCAATTCTCATGAGAAAATATAAATATATCATGTTAGACAAGCAGTGAACTAAAATTGTTTCGTATTTTTAGTGAAAGAATATTTTGTGGTGGATAGTGAACTTTTCCCAGAGTAATCTTACTATAAAATTATGATTAAGTTTTCAGTGAAATATTTCTTTCATTACAAGGTATATGGACATTAAATTTTAAATATCTAGATAATAATTTCAATTTTGTTTTATTTAATTACTTTGTCCATATCTATTGTAGCTTTACGAATATTGTTTTTATTTCAAATAATGATTTTAGGTCATTTTATTAATTTTTCAAAGAATCCTATACTTTTTTTCTTTCACTGAGTGGCACATAACATTTTATTAAATATATTGATAACATTTTTATTATGGTTTATATTATTTAGTTTCAATGTATTAGTTTACTTTTTTCTATGATTTCTTTAACATAATTAAATTTACATTACCATAAAATTTTATTAAATTGACAAATGTGAATTTTTCAAGTAATAATGTTTAATTATGTCAATTTATTACAGACTCTTGATATATTTCGATATTTAAAAAAAAATTACCATTTATTAACATAAATATTCAACTACATCTTTTAAATCATTCACTGAATGCTTTTATGAGAAAGTTTACTTTTTCCACTATTGAAGTAATAACAAAAAATAAAATAATTCTATATAGGTGGTTTACAGCAGGAATAAATTATAAAGAAATCATACCTATATAAAAAGAAGTATACTGTTTCAACTTATTTGCCACTGCCTTCAGTTTGAAGATTCACTGTACAAAGTCGGCTGTACCAAATACAAGTATATCATACGGAATTTAGCGTAACTGTTTCAGAGTATGATAATTCATACTATTTCTGATAAACCTTTTAACTAGTTTTAAGCATTGATTATAATACAAAAAGGAGAATAAAAAGAAATATGTATAGAAAGTATTTTCCTGTGCCCCTTTTGGAACATGAATATGGAGTATATGTTGGCCATACCACACAGAACAGAATCCTTTAACAAGCATCTTAGCAAGTAACTGGTGTGCGGTTAGAGTTGAGAATGCATGACATTACTACTCCATACAGGACGTATATTACCCATGCTGCAGCTAACGTGTTAAATAATGTAATCAATGAATATCAGATAATACTGGTTATTCAAAATTAAACTTTAAACTTTCAAATACAACCCTAAAATGAACCGAGTCAGTAATAATATCACTGTCAAAAGAGGGTAAATCAGTTACTAGAAGTGAAATTGCTGAATTTATTACAGTTGTATAATTAGTGGATTTTGCTGAAACTTTACCTTCATTTCTTTTCACTTATAATCCCTTCCATAATTATCGAAATGGAAAGAAGTTGTTCAACAACCTCAATATTTGTTGAATATGAATAAAAACAACCCTTTATTATTGATGAATAATAAAGGAATAAAGTAAATGACAAATAGTAATGAAGAACATGAAATAGAAAATAATTAAATCAAAAGCACAAAAAATTAGATTAAGATAAAAAATATAAATTGACTTATTGATATTTGGTATTATCTTGCAGACAAATAGCTGTTAGCAAGTTTGATAATATGAACAATTATGCATATGATAAGATGCTTTAGATAAAGTAACTGCCTCTGCTTTTAAAGAGATGTAGGCTGCAATCTAGTTTCAATTTCACAATAATACGAGTAGTTTTGGCATATGATAAACATCAGGCACCGGGAATTGACCAACTTGACCTGGATATTTTCTACCTTCTGCTGTTAGTCATAAGAAAGCCGATTGGCAGGCTGTTCTCGGGGTGCCTAAGCTGGAGTTGCTTTCCGACTTGTTGGAAGGTGGTTTTGGTGAGGGTGCTCTTAAAATCAGGAAAGAATCTGAGTGAGGTCAGCAGTTATCGACCCATCAGCAAGTTGCTTGAAAGGCTGGTTGTGGTACGGCTCTAGGAAAGTATCGATATAAACTTACTTCTAAATAGACGCCAGTATAGCTTCATGAAAGGGGTTGGCACTAAGGATTGCATCTTAAATGCTCTTGCCAAGGTGGAAGGCGCCAACTGTAAATATGTTTTGGCAATTTTTATTGACATAGAGCCATTTCCTTACTTGTGTTGGAGTTCTGTCCTCTATGAGTTATAACGCCGCAATATTCACGTACCGCTGCAGGCTGTAGTGCATGATTATTTGTCTAACCATACAGCTCTGTTTAGAGATGCACATCTGGCTGTGGAAAAGTCCGTCACCAGGAGAGCCCTGCAGGGTTCCGTTCTCGGTCCCCTGCTGTGGAATCTGGTATTTGATGGATTTCTGGGATTGACATTCCCAGAAGGAGTCACGGCCCAGGCTTTCGCCAGTGACTGTCTCCTGTTAGTTCATGGTAATTCACAGGTGCAGGTGGTTTTGTTGACCGCAGAGGACTGGATGGGCATGCAAAATTTAAAGACTTCTTCAACTTCAAGATGAAGTTTATGCTTCTCAAGGGTGCTGACAAATTATTGTACAGTCGTAACCTCCACATTAGTATAAAGACTGTGTGATCAGCCGAGTTCATAAATACCTAGGTGTTTGGTGAAAAGTTGCTGTTTAGCAGCCACATTAGGCAAGTAGCAGCGGATGCCGTCTCTGTGATGCACAAGCTTAGGAGGATTGCTCAGAAGGATTGCGGGCTGTCATTTGTACATGGTGTACCGAGGTGTCTTCAAAAGTATGGGCTCTTATACTGCATTCGTTAGGGCGCATAGGTTGGACAGAAATTGAGGACTTATTCAGAATTTAAGGAGTGCCCAGTGCAGAGCATTAATATTATGCATTGGTGTTTTTAAAACAACCTCCTGCGAGGCTACCACTGTATTAGGAAAGGCTCTCCCAATTGATTTAGTGGTGAAAGTTAGGCGGCCATGTGGAAGTTGCGAAGAGGCAGGGAGGCGGAGGTATTTAGGATGCGGTTTCGAACCGGACCACAATACACTGTTGCTAAATTTCATTCAGTTGCCCATCTCCCACCTGAGGAGGAAACTTTACAGCCTCGTGATGGATGCATGGCACACCACAACTAAGGGAAGGTCCTTGTATAGATTTATACAGGACTTGGGGGGATGGTATGCCTCTCCTTCGTTTTTAAGGGCAATGGGTGCCCAGCTGCTCTCCAACCACGTGAACTTGAACTAATATTTGTTTCGGTTTCGCCTGGCAGCTGATGAGCTGTGTGTCTGCAGGGAGGTCCAGTCGAACGAACATACGATGTTTGACTGCCCAGCTCTTGGGGGGACCAGAAATCAGGCCATCCTGGAACTTTGAGGTCAAGGGGAAAATTGGCCACTCATAAGCAGCGAGTCAATGTGGCATGAGGTGCATTGTCGAATAGTGTGGGTGTTTCTTGATGTCGTTGCTTTGTTCAACCGGCATCAGTAGTTTATTTAAGGGAAAGAACCTCGCTGCTGTGGGAAGCTACCAGAGAGTTATGGCTGGCCATCAGCCTATTAAAGCTCCAAATGCTTTAATATTGGTGGACAGGTACTTGCTGGCATTTGGCGACATAGGTGTGCCAGCGAATTGCTGTCTTGACGAGATAAATTTAATTTATTGAATGTCATATATATTTTAGTAGTTGACGGCATGCGCCTACTCATTTTAGAATATATGACAAATGAGCAGTGGGACACGAAGCAAGTGGTGTGTTAGCACCATGCTTAGTTAACTCATGCAATTAGGTTAGCTGTAGGAGCAAGTTAGGACACTGGTCGCTAAACTGATTAAAGGCTCAGTAGCCATTTGTGGCACAGACATTCGGTCTTATGCTTTAGGGCGACCAAATGGGGTGGTGGCGGGAGAAATGTCATGTGCAAATCAATAAGATAAATATCATACATTTTAATTACACACACACAATTCTGTAATAAAACTAACTTGTAATACATAGACTCTTTCTTCGCATACTTAATCAATACAAAGAATAATAATTACTGGTTTTTTTTAATTTTCACAAGATAAATGTTATAAAATATATCACTCCCACCTAAATATATAATTAATGAACATAACTGTCGAATTAAGTAACGGCTAATTGTAAACCATTTACAGCTACCTCCTGGAAGAATAGGTCATACAGCCTTTGTTTGCTTAGGGCAAAGAAACATTGACCTTAGAGCTATTACAAATGCACTGCAAAGTTTCATGGTTTTCACTATCCCATATTCAGCAGTTATAGGTGTTCACCTTGCCCCTAATGTGAAACGTTGATTCATCAGTTTATATTGTGTAAAAATGTATCGTCTGCAATTCTATCCATCATTTACACAAAACTGCAGCCAAGCAACTTTGTCATCATCTGTAATGTGTTGAACTATGGTTAGTTTATATGGCTTAAAGTGCATTTGTTTACGTAATATGCAACAAACAGTTGTTTGTGGAGTGCTATTCTCATGTGACGCATGTTGAGTTTATTTCTTCAGACTACATGGCAAACTTTCTCTGAGATAATCCATAGCAGCTTCAGGGATGCATGGGCATCCTGGTGATTTTGCATGTTTTAACAAAATAGCCTGTCACAACGAAGGTTTGGTGCCAAGAATATAATATGTGCCTGTTAGGATGCTTCCTACCATACTCTATGAAAATTATATAGAAGTGCAGTCGGTGACTGCAAATCTTGAAACCAAAACGCACACGTGCACGTTCTGCACAGTAAATGTATCCATTTTTAACAACACTGGTGTCAGCAATGGTGGCCAAATTCAGTACTAACCGAATCTATAAGATTAAAATTTATCTAAATAAATTTTTATATGCTTTTTAATTTGTGAAGTCCTTTTTCAATCACCTGGTATTATACTTCATCTTTCAAATATTATATCATGACAACAATAATACAAAAAATAAAAGTGTGCCTAATAACATGGAAACAGGAATAATTGCATTCAGAGAAATAAGTATAATTGAAAAAGATTCAGCTACTATCAAATTATGTGAAACAGGACACAGGACAACTTTTTTATGGCTAAAATTCTATGTAATTTTAGCCATAAAAAAGTTTTTTTTTATGAATGATTAACTTGTGCTGTTTTCTTGCAGAGTATTTTTTGCGGTTGCCAAAACTCCATTGGTCAGTAATGAAGAATTATAAGTATTTTAGTGTTATAGGTAAAATAAACATAGTGAATGTAAATATTAGTATTATTTGTTTATTAATTTTTAAGAGCAGATGGACACTGTCAAATGACAGAACACTCCGTGCATAAGGTAGGTAGGGTAGGTAATTAGATGATATTCATCTGAAAAAGCCACATTTTAAATATACTATTTATTTTTTTAATATCAATAAATTTAAATGACTACTTTATTTCTATATATATATTTAATTTCTATATATATATTTAACTACTTTAGTAATTATTTTTGAGTGGCTATGCTCTGTAGAAATTGTGAAAATTTTAAGAAATGCTTTAAAAGATTTCTAGAATCTTCACAATTTTTAATTTTAGTTGCATTGAACAACAATTCTGTTCTAGAGATGGAATGTTTTCATAAGTTTTTTTAAACAGTTTAGTTTTTTCATGCAAGCATAATATTATAATTGCAATATGTTACAAGAGCCAAAGAACAAAGATTACAGAGCGATGATTTTCTTTTATGTATTTCTACTTTTGTATGAAAAATTAAAATATAAATTATTCTCATCAATTGTTACAATAAATTTAAATAATATAATATTTATATATTATAAAAGTATCTATATATTATAAAAGTATCATTATCAGCTACGATCTTTTTTGTTTAGAATTTATTGTAAATATTTTGTTTTTAGTTTATTAGAAACTTACTTCAGATGTAATTATAAAAAAGAAAAAAATATGCTTTCACTTATTTTTTTTTCAAATTTTTGCTTCATTTTTATATAAAACATAATATAACTTTAATTTTGCAGCATATATGCAGTAAAATAAAAAGCCCAAGATCAAGTAAAAACTTCTAACTTTTCTTTTATATTTAATGCTATATTATGGAACAGTAAGTGAAAATAAATGTCTTAACTTAGTTGGATATTTCAGTCCAGCTTGTATTGATTATATTTTCTGTTTATAATAATGGTAAAAAATTATGGGTCAAAATTAAAGTAATCAATCACTTAAGTTAAAAAAATTTTAATTCTGGAAATTTTAAATCTGGACTGAAAACTTCAATAAATAGAGGTCCTCTTTTAAATATTTTTTTCTCTCTGGTTAAATGTGTGTGTTGGAATGGGTTAGTGCCATGTAGACTGCCAGGCTGAGGAAACTTTGTAATGCCATAATTTTGTACTATTATTATAAACAGAAAATTAATCAATACAAGCTGGACTGAAATAACCAACTAAGTTAAGACATTTATCTTCACTTACTGTACCATAATATAGCATTAAATACAAAAGAAAAGTTAGAAGTTTTTACTTGACCTTGGGATTTTTATTTAACTGCAAATATGAAGGTTTGAATCAGAAAATGATTAAAAGTTACATTAAATAATTTATAGTACAAATTTTTGAACAAATAACTACAATTTATATATACTAGTTTTGATTTTTTTTCTATCTTTATAACTTTTGACTGTTTTTATAATTTATGTTTTTAATGTGCATGCTTATCTATTAAATTTAGGTTTACTTATCAAAAAGAATATGCATTTGCTTAGAAAGAAACCTTAAAATTAATAAATATTATTTTCCCAATTATCCATTGTATATTCTCATAACAACTGCATTTTATTCTCATAACAACTGCATTTTATATAATTATAACTTAAATAATACTTAATGCAGTTATTATTATTATTATTTAGTTAATTAATTATTTTAAAACTGTATCATTAGGAATTAATACAGTATTTCATCATTAAAAGCAAAAGGCTGAAGATAGCATACTAATCATAAATACCATTAAATGATGATACTTACTATGTGATCATAACAGAAAAACTACGATGATTTTGTAAAATAAAAGAAAAAATGTTAAAGTATTTATAAAAATTACAAAAAAAAATTCTGTTCATTTATTTATTTAAAATTAAAATATTTTTTAGTTCTATTAAAATGTTCTTGGTTTTAAATTGTTGCTTTAAAAACTGTTATAGACATCAATTCACTCCCAGAGTGCTCTAATATTTTGTTTTAGTGATTACCATTAGCTTTGTTAAGTATTTTATGATTGATTTTGGATTATTTAAAGAAATATTATGTAAATTAGTATTCATCTAATTTATAATATCCACAAATACTTAAAAATAATGAGATATAAGAGATTGTCAGTCTGTTATAAATATAAACATAATATAAATTAGATTAATTTCTGTAATAAAATTATACATTTTACTTTCTTATTTTTAATAGTTTTAAGTACATTTAGCAAAATGTTTTATTTATATTTCTTTACTAACAAATAAATATATTAGTGGTAAAAATACTTCTGTACTGTTTGGTGTGTGTATATATTTGTTTTACTTTGTTGCAATACAAGTGGATGATATTTAAAATTATTCATACTTGTTAATAAAAATAATATTTAAAAAAAATGATTGTTTTAAATAATGTATTCTCTTTTTAACAATTATAACAATTTTCATTCTGTGTTAAATTACTTTATTTTTCATGTGTAATCGTAGTAATTGTTATAACTGTATTTTGTTAACACCCTTCAGTATTAATGAGTGAATTACCAAATACAATAATTTAATAAACCCCACCAATAAGAGTGACAGGAGTTACGCCTTAATCCTTAAATGCATTCAGAGCGTGATAAAAGTTTATTTATTAGTTTTAAATAAATAAAAAATAATTATTGTTTAAAAATCATAGTTTTTTTGTACTACCAAAGTAGTAGAGGAGATTGTGAAAAAAGTAATGATAAATGTTAATAGATATGAATACCACTTTAATAACTGCTCTCTATATTCGTATTCAGCTCATATCTCTCATTTAAAGAGGTTCACTTTATTTATCTTTTTTTGGCAATTATACTCTCATTTACCCACATAATTTTCAACATCCTATTGTAAAACCACACTTCAAATATCTCTTTGCTTCAGTAGTACTTGTTACACTACCATAAAATGCTCGGATATCAGCAGAATTCTTTTCTAAGTTACATTTCTTTGCTTGCACCATCAACTTTTGATTTTTACCTTACTTAGTCCATCCTCTAGTAATAATTCAGTGTTATTAATTTTTTATAATTCATTTCTGGCTTCTGCCTAAAGAACAGTGTTAGTGAATTTTAAAATGTTTTTTTCTCCTTGTACTCTACATTCTTTGGATTCCTCTACGCTGCTTCTAATTTAACAATCATGAATGGTAATTCTGTAATTTTAGAATGATAATTTATCATTTTCAGGTTTTTTTTTTAATAAAAGCAAACAAACATAAGTTGAGCAAAATATTTATTAATATATTAAAATTATTTAATTCACAGTACCACATTAAACTAAGGTCAGAAATAATTTTTAGCTATGACTAAATTTAAATATTGACTAGAAGTAAATAATTAATAATATAATTCAAAAGATTAAACTTTTCAAACTTATTTTGTGCCTCTAATTTACATCCATACAAATATTTATAACAAAATCCTAAGAATAAAACTACCATGTGTGTATGTGCACATTCATGTATTATTTGTTATCATTTCTCTTCACATCGCTTCTTGTTAAATTAGATAAATTCATACTTTAAAAATTATACAATATATTTGAATTTATAATCACAGATAAATTTAAAAACTAAAAAAATATAATATAAAAACTGCATCAAATATTTTATATTTTTAAACTCCCACATTAGTTAATATGCAGTCAAACTTCTGAGTAATTTTTAAAATTATTAACCAACCCTAAATTGTGTAGATTTTTATTACAGTAACTGAAATTGCAAGTACTGTTTTGGTTATAATTGAAGTTAGATATGTAAAGAGTTTTTGTGTAACCTTCAGTATTAGAGGATCGTGCTTTCACAATTCAAGTAATGATAGCTGGTCATGGTTGGAAGAAGCCATACGAAGACTATAGAAAGTTGTGCAAGTACACTGATGGAAATGTCTGTCGAGGATTTGCATTGGTGGCATCTTGACAAGAGGCCTTTGATGACTGTGATGTGTTATAAGGTTTAGAGAGGTCTAAAAGTTGACATACGGTAAAGCCCATCAGGGCTAGGAACAGAGGAGTTGGTGTGGTAATTAAGATGTCAGAATGTTTTAGTTACATAATATTGTGTATTGTTTAATTTAATGATCACGGCATTAAAAAACTTAAAGGGCTTAAAAATAAAATGAACATAAAACTTAACAGTTTAATTGAAAGAGAAAATAAATTGCTGATTACCTTTTTTTTGTGAGGCAACAACAGGCTGTTTTAAGTTAACATAAATATTTTTTACGATATTTTATTCCGTCTTGGTTTAGCACTACTATTTTTAATTTGAGAACAGAAGTAACAAAGTCAATAAAATGAATTCAACAATTCAAATTTTATATATTCAATAATTAAGTAAAATAAGAATTAAGGACACAAAAAGATGAAATATTATCTCCCTCACAATGTAAAAAAAATGTGTACTATTTCATTATTATGTTGATGATTGTTTAATTAAATCCATCATTTTTAAGTAAAAACAAATAAAATTAGGGAAAGTGGAAATTTTAATAATAATAATAAATAGTACATGGATACTCATTAATAATACAACTAATAAATAATATGGCATTAAATGCGAAATAACTGGTCAAACTCCCTTCTAAAATCAAATGATAAGCATCAAGCAAGCAGCCAGCGTATGAATAGAACAAAGTTCAAATTTGAATCTGTATTTGACAAAAGTTGGGAGATTGCATTTTCTACTAATAATACAACTAATAAATAATATGGCATTAAATGCGAAATAACTGGTCAAACTCCCTTCTAAAATCAAATGATAAGCATCAAGCAAGCAGCCAGCGTATGAATAGAACAAAGTTCAAATTTGAATCTGTATTTGACAAAAGTTGGGAGATTGCATTTTCTACTAATAATACAACTAATAAATAATATGGCATTAAATGCGAAATAACTGGTCAAACTCCCTTCTAAAATCAAATGATAAGCATCAAGCAAGCAGCCAGCGTATGAATAGAACAAAGTTCAAATTTGAATCTGTATTTGACAAAAGTTGGGAGATTGCATTTTCTACTAATAATACAACTAATAAATAATATGGCATTAAATGCGAAATAACTGGTCAAACTCCCTTCTAAAATCAAATGATAAGCATCAAGCAAGCAGCCAGCGTATGAATAGAACAAAGTTCAAATTTGAATCTGTATTTGACAAAAGTTGGGAGATTGCATTTTCTACTAATAATACAACTAATAAATAATATGGCATTAAATGCGAAATAACTGGTCAAACTCCCTTCTAAAATCAAATGATAAGCATCAAGCAAGCAGCCAGCGTATGAATAGAACAAAGTTCAAATTTGAATCTGTATTTGACAAAAGTTGGGAGATTGCATTTTCTACTAATAATACAACTAATAAATAATATGGCATTAAATGCGAAATAACTGGTCAAACTCCCTTCTAAAATCAAATGATAAGCATCAAGCAAGCAGCCAGCGTATGAATAGAACAAAGTTCAAATTTGAATCTGTATTTGACAAAAGTTGGGAGATTGCATTTTCTACATTTCCATTACTTTGGTTCTACCTTTTAAGATTCATACATTATAACATGAAACCATTAGAACTTTATTCTCGCACGTAACATAATGTAAAAAAATGGTAAATAAAAATTAATTGTAACAATATGACTGCTAACATAGTTCCTTGAAGCTTACGTAAATTAAGTAAGCAATACTTACAAAAGGCAGCAAAGTTTTAATGAAATACTGTGTAAAGACTAGATAGGGTTTAAAATACTACAAACTGAAAGAATACTTAGGAAAGTCAAAGAAGATTGCGTCAAAACAGTTGAAACAAATTTTAATACAAAGCTAGCTTACAATTAACTAAAATAAAGTGTATATGAAATGATATATAGCATTTAAAAGAAATGTAATTCAACCAGTAGGAGAGTTAGTGTTCAGAATATCTCCCAGCGAGCTGTTCTGTAATCCTGCAGGAATCACGTTCAGACCTAAGTAAAAGCGGATACTTCTGGTGGATTTGAACCATTCACAGTTCTGATATTTATGCTGACTAGTAATAAACATTGAATGGGCCTTGAAAGAATGATGTAAGGTTAACAAACATGATTCTGAGAATTTAGCAGTTTAAAAATTTTGATAAATAAAAATACTTAAGATTTTTTTTTCTAAATCACTGAATTTTTCCAAACAATAAACTTTGATTATACCATTAATGCTTTTAAGGACTCAAATGTAGGAACCTCAAGTGTTGGTATTATTCTCACAATTAAACTTTTAAAATAAAAAATTATGTAATACAGGTTTTCCAAAAATTAAATTCGGAAGGGATATTAAAAAAGATGAAGTTACACAATTTCATGTAGAAGCAAAAGTGAAGTTTATGGAAAATACATGAAAAGAGATGTGATGGTGAATTGTTTGTTCTTTAATTTGTCAACTGCACGCACCAAATCATTAGTAATCAAAAATTGTCATACCTGCTCGATTTTTCATCATAAACATTATAGATTCCTTCATTAAGCCATCTTACATGCTATGGTATCGCTCATTGTATCCACAAACAATGCAAATTCAACAGTGAACTAAGACTGATTTAATGTTCCTTCTATTCAAGAAACTGATCACAGACTGATTTCACTCATGGTAAGTATCTCAATTTTCTTAAATGTACACTAAGTATATGACTAAATAAGAATGGTATAAAAACCTTACTAAGATATAGTGGGCTGCGTATTGTTATGCACGTAGGCTGACGACGGCTGGCTTACCGCACTATTAACTAACCTGAAAATATCTTATACTATGCAAGTATATGGAGCTATATGAGCTGTTTTTATAAAGGAATGACTATCTAACTGTTCCATTTGTCCTATCAGTCTTATCTCTCTCGCACACAATGTGCACAGCTATACCAAACATGCATGTTTTCCTGACAGGCAAGAATACAAGCACTGCAGTGAAAGTAGCTGAGGAAAAAGTGTTATCCCAACTTCTACAGTCCTCAATAAAATTAATCCACCACTTTAAATAATTTTAATTTAGAAGTGATTGCAAATAAAATGATGAATTTGGAAAACAATGGTTTTTCATATTTTTAACTATTTAAACATTTCGTATCTCATTTTCTGTACTTTTAATAGCATAGAGTGGTCTGTTCTGCTGGTTCGAGTGTGTGCTCTATAAATTTTGTTGAAATTATTTTTGTTGGTATGCTTCATAGTGAGTACAGTACATAATTACACACAGCTAAAAATTCAAGTGAAATGGAAGCTGTTAGGGCTACTACATTACTTAATAAGGGTTATAGTCTGAGACATGTTGCTCAGTTATTAGGAGTATGCTGATCAACTGGGCAAGGTCGTCCACACTGTACTGATTACAGAAGTGATAATTTCATGAAAATTGTTACTTTGAAAAACTGTAAGATTACAAGCATTGAACAGACCGAACAGTAAGAAAAATTCTTAGGGAGTAAGGACTATGCAATCGGGAAGCCTGCAAAAAAAAATACCACTACTTACCCAACTACACTGGGTGGTCAGACTTCGCTTCAGTCAACAAAACATTGGATGGAAGCGAGTACTGTTCACGGATGAGACTAGAATATGTTTGTTGTCTTTGGATGGGCGGCAGCAGATATGGAGAAGGCAACAGTTTCATTTGGAGGAGGATCCAACATTTTTTGGGGTGGCATTTCTTTCAATGTCTGTATTGAGCTAGTTGTAGTGCAAGATAGAACTTGTACCTTTTGCTCCATTTATTGAAGAAGAATTCATTTTCATGCATGATAATAATATACAACCTCATGCTGCTAGAAGGGTTTCAGAGTACCTTGAAGTAGGTGTCAACAGTGTGATCTGGCCAGCCAATAGCCCACACATAAATCCTTTTTAGCACGTTTGGGTTATGCTTAAAAAAGGTGTTCGATAACGTAATCAGTGTATCTTCAAAATTTGATCAGTGTCATACAATTGATCAGAAAGAATTCAAAACTTGGTTCGAAGTATGCCTAGACAGATGGAAGCAGTAATCAAGGCAAGAGGTTGCTAACTAAATATGGAACACATTTTTATTCAATAATGTTTTGTTAAATAAAACTTTGTGTTTTTAATGCAAATTTTATCTTATTTTTGGTAATTTTTCTTTTTTACAAAATTACAAATGTTGATACAAAGAATAACAATAATAGAAATGAACCAGACATATAAATAAACATGATTTTTTTACAATTATCGAAAAATCTTACATGATGCATTAATTTTGTCCAGGACTGTATAAATTAAAACATTATTACGAGTATTTAAACCGTAAAAAAAATCTAATTGTAGGAACAGTAATTAAAGAAAGACTGTAATAAAAATACTAATTTGATAAATTTTTGCAATGCACCAGTGTCATAGTACAGATGGTTCTGTTAAAACAAAATCAGGTCTAAATATTAAGGTTTTTGTCAATTTTCTAAAAATACTAAATCAAGGAAGCTGACTGCACTGCCTTCCAGGAACACAAAGATTTAAACTATATACAAACTAACAATTTTTAAAAAAAATGTTGATATATGTATACACAAATACTATGTTATCAATACAAGTAAAATTAAATTTTCCATTAATTTAATTGAAGTAATCTATTAAAATTATGATATATATTATAAAATTAAAATATATAACTAACAGAAATATATAAACATTTATTTAATATTACATAAATAACATAATACTAAGTGTTTTCTATAAAATATACAATTTTGGAAGCATAAACTTGAGGTAAAGTAGCAACCATAACACTGTTAGAATAATGCATTATAAAAGCAATATCTCGAATTGTAGATCATAAAATGTGCGCATCAAATCCAGAGCTTACACAGTTTATGGTTTTGCTGATTTAATTTTATGGTGATTTTTCACAAAGAAAATCAATCTTTGTGTGGAAAATGTGTAATGCGACACATTAAAAAAGGGTTTGTAATAAGTTCATAGATCAGAATACTGTATAATACACAATTTGTATAATCTAATTATACTGAATGTTTTCAACATCAATCGAGAACTGTTGCAATTAAAATGAGATATATTTAATCTGCAACCTCTTTTTATAAAGTTAATTATGTTTATCTTTTTACAAGATTTTTTTTATCTTAGCTCTATAAAACGTTCAGACTTTCAGTAATTTAAAAATATAATACTTCTACATACCTATACGTGAGCAAAGTGCATTTTTAGCTCTTGTGTGTAAATAGTGCTTTATAATATGTTATTATTTATCATTCAGAAATCTTAAAATCTAGTTACTTTAGTTCAGTGTAATATACTATAATTGACAGATTCATATGATAATCCAGAGATCTCTCACAAATAGTGCAACTTTCATGATTTAGGGTCCATAGGCACCTGCTTCCCTTGTATGTATGAGTCTGCCTGTGCCATGTTATTTTCTTGGACTGCCATGCAGGTTGTTTTAATTAGATTAGCAAGAAGAACATGGACAGTAGCATTTAAATAACAGTTTGAGACAGGCGTTTAACATGTTGAACACCTGCTTAGAAAGTTTCTGTTTTAACCATCTGCACCACTTTGTCATATCAGAAAAGACAATTTTATCTGTTAGGGTCAAAAATTATAATTTTTTATTTTTTTCTGATATTAATCTGTACCTATGTAAGAGATATGATTTATAAAAAACTTTAATCTTATAACAGCCAGCAAGACGTCTGTTTTTATTATATCAAACAATACTACAGTACTGTTAAGTATATAGTACTATTGTATATTGTATATAGTACTGTTAAAGACAAAATCATTTGGGTGAGAACAAAATTAGCCACAAAAACTGCCAAATTTATGTATGAACTATTCACTCAACCTTTCTAATATGTCAGATAGAAAATCAACTTGAAGTTATTCAAATAAAACAATATCAAACAAAATATAGAAGCTACAAATCACAATGATGATGGAGGTAATCTCATTAATAACTGTATCTTACCACCTGGTAATTATAAAATTTCAGATTTATTTTAAAAAGTAGCCATTTTAAATTATTTTGTCATCAATTCAATCCTTGGTTTGGAAGTTCAGAGCAAGATTTTATAAAAGTATTGTTAATAAATTTGTTGACTTATTTTTAGACCAAATTCATTATTTAACTTCAGCCATGACAACTCATCCCAAATATAAGCAAAAACGAAATTGTAAACCAATGGATTATCACATAAGTAAAAGCACATACATACATGTTTATATATAATATTAAAATAAAATCATTTAGACATCTTCAAAAACATACAATAACACTGATCTAACTATAGTTCATATCAATGAAAAATAAAATTTCCAAGTGATTGGAAATTTGCAAGAGTATGCTATCAGATTTCTCAATAATTATACCTTATACCTAGTAACAAAATTATCTTTACCTGGAAGAACTGGCACTATCAAATTTAAAACTTCTACCATTTAATAAAACTTAATGTATACAAAAACAATAAATGTTCTAGGAAATTAGTGAAAGTTAATTCTTATACTTATTTACAAGTACAACCAGAATCATTTACGTTTGGTAAGAAACTTACTGTGGCAATGTTGTATTAAAATCTAAACCTGACTCGCATCACACTTGTCAGAACCATTATATGTTATGATCCCAGTTATTGTTACATAAGAAAGAAAACAGAAAATGATGTTCTATTTGGAACAAATAACAAAAGAGAGAGATTATTACTATCAGATCATAGACTACACTAGAGAATGTTTTGCAGGTATATATATATATATATATATACATGCAAATAACTTCATAGCCCAGAATAAGAATAATATGGCTACCTCACTTGGAGTAAATAAAAATAAAAAAGGATTGTTTTATCATTTCTCCTACTCGGCCATAACAAGCTTTTAAATAAAAAATTTAGAACCAGTTATGTTAAAATTAACATCTTAATGTTATTGAGCAGTAAAGAGTTGTATCAAAAACTAGTTCTAGTATTGCTGTTGCAAGTTAAAGAGTTGATACGCTGAAATGTATATAGCTGGCAAGGCATTCTGATGAGAAATTAATGTAAATGAATTTATCCATTGTGAAAGTGGGACTAGATGCAATTTCCTCAAATCTTAAAACCTTTCATTATCTGGCTGAAGGTGAAAAAAATACCTTTTCAATAAAATCTACTAATATTGTCAAGATGAGCATAAAGATCCTCAAATAGCTATCTAAAAAGAAGATAATAATCAGATCATTTTGTAAAATGAAATAAAATCAGTCTGAGCCTATACTGTTGGAGAAAAAGAGTAAATATTCCATTAGGTACAACATTAAAAATAATCAATATATAAATAGTATATAAAATATACTATTATATACTATTTATAATAGTATATAAAATATACTATTATAAAAATTTCAGTATATAAATATACTGAAATAGTATATAAAAGATTTCATTCCTTACAAAATGAACTATGTTTAAGTTTTGTTTCTTCTTCTTTTCGACATGGATTAGATTCCTGGTGAAGTCTGTGAAACTTATTCTCCATCTGGTATGTGGTCTCTTCTTCAAGTTGATATTTTCATGTGTTCATCGATAGTCATCCACTATCCATTTTCTGTAAATGTTCTAATCATCTGTTTGTGATAACAAGTTAGATCCCAAGTGATGCTTGTAATCTGCAATTCATTCCAAATATCCTCGTTTCTAAGCCTGTTCACCCACGAACATCCTTTAACAGCTCTCTTGAACAACATTTCTGCATCTTATCATTAGCTGCTCCTGCTTTCTGTTTACAACCCATGACTCACCATCATATTGTAGTATAGATACAGCTATCATCTTATAATTTTTGGGTTTGACGCTTTGCCTTGTCCAGTTCATTTAATTATTCCAGAGATACTATTGAATTTATTTATATTTTTAATTAAATCTACTCTGTACAAGCTAATTTCACAGCTTAAGTAATTAATCTGTTTTGAGTTGCTCCAAAATGATATCATTAATTACAATCTTAGATTGTAAATTGTAAAGATTTCTAATAAAAGGCATAATTTTGTCTTCTTGGCCACTATTTTTAAATTGTATTTATACAAATATTCTGAACATTTTGAATGATAACCAATTCATCTCCAACACTATAACATTCAGGAACAGGTAATTTTCTAAGTTTATACCCTTACAAACTAAATTTTTCAACTTTCATAGAATGTCATCAAGTACAAATTACAAAACGGGTGATAAGCTTCACTCTTGTTTATCTCCCTGATTTATGCTTAACTATCTAAAGATTCCTCCCTTTATCTATCAGTAGCACAGGAGATGTCACAATTACTCATTTCCTAATGTATGCAGAGAAAATGGGAGAATATTTACTCTTATTTGTATATGGCTGTACGTACAGTAATGTTTGAGACAAAAGAAAAAATAGAGATGGAGAAAAAGATTGAGAATCTTAAAAGTTAAAATCCAAAACGCAATCGGTTAGAAGATTACTTATCTCAAATATTTGCAAAGCAACAGTGATGCAGATTTTATAAAAGGGACCACAAAAACAGTAGTTCACAGAGCATCTAGAAAAGATTTGTAAATATCTTGGAAGAAGATATTCATAACAGAAAACACAAGGCATTTTAAGTATTGAAACATTTGAACAATGTAAAAGATACACTAAACATTAATCGAATATAAGATTAAAGACAGATAGAGCATTATAAGGATTTGCGGCGCTATATGAAGGAAAAAGAACAGATCAAACTGGATGACGAAAATGTAATTGGAATTTATGAAATTTCTGTGGAGGAGTTGGAAGGTGTGTGGTACATCAATGAAAATTAAGAAAGCCATGGGTTGGGATGGTCTGAACAGCCACCTTTTTTAGTATGTTGGCCCAGTTATTAAAAGTACATTTAAAATTTATCAACACTGTTGGATTGGCAACAAAGTAAAAATCATTGTTTAAAAAAGGAAATTGTTCACACTAAACAGGGATTACTTTATTGAACAGTAGTTAAAAAAAATCTACTTTAGAATAGTAACAGCGACATCCAAAAAAATTGTAAATGCTATATTTATAGAAGAACAGTATGGTTTTGAAATGACTGTTTTTACTCTAAAATAAATTATTGAGAAATGCAGGGAATACAATTTTTGTTTCTTAAATAATTAAAATAAGGAGATTTGTACTATAAAACTTTTGAGAAATGTTTTTCCAAAATATTATTTCTTATGACATTAGATTTCAAGATATTGTTGTAATTTTTATTCAAATTAATCAGGATTTTAGGCTCAGTAAATCTGAGTATAAAAAGTCAGATATTCAGAAAGAGAACACATTTTCCTTTTCCATATCACATATAATAATCATTTACCAGTAATCATCCTACGTAGCATAGGGAAATTAATAAAGGTAATATTATATATTAATACATAAGAGCTAAACTTCTAATTGATAAAATAATAAAAACCAGTGCTTATAAATCACTAAAACCAAAGACATTTTATTTTTTTATAAATGCACATTTAAATTAATCATTATTTGATTATATTCTTAATTGATAAATTCTATTATATTATTTTATATTTACATTTACTAATTCCTACATATCTACTGATAATAACTACCTAATGGATGAAAACGTGCAACTAGTTTTAGATTTTTATTTTTGTCCAATTTGTTATATATTTTCTCAATATTTAGATAAATTTTTAACATAGAACATTCTCTGTAACTGTATAAAGAAATTAAGTTTTAAACTTTTTGTTAATTGTATTTTTCTTTTGTATAGAAACATAATACTTATTTCAGATATACATAATGTTTTATCACTAACAATGAGTGTAAGAACCTATTAACTACAAATGAGTAAAGTACAATTGTGCATATATATATGTTAATACATTTATGTTTTAAAAATAAAAACATCATTAAAAATACCTGCCAGTAAAACCTAAAACATACAAATAATATAGAATAAAAAACTGGTAACTGAAATGGTAACAATTCAGCATATTATAAAAATAAAAACTGCACCATACAAGAACATATAATTGTGAAAAACACATTATTATCTAAGGTTTTCTCCTTTGCGTAATTATATAAACATAATCTGTAAGACTTCCATACAAAAAAAGAATTGACATAAAAGAAACAAATAGCACCTTAACAAATGCAAATTATTACTTTTCTAATTTAATTTTCAAGCAAACTTTACTTTATAATGCTGTTGTTTTTTAATGGTTATTTTTAACAAAATAGTTATAAGTTCCCATTAGATTTAAGTAAACAGAAATTTATATAAACATAAACATCACAAAAATTAAAAAAAGTTGAGGTTGCTCATCTTTTATTATCTTATGTATATGGACTTAAAATAGTGAGCAAAGAGAATACAAATCCATCTTAGGAACTGTTTTCATCAAAAGAATGTGCAAAATTACAGTAATTTTCAAAAATCATTTTTGCTTCATGAATAATGTTAAACAACTTTATAATAATATTAATGTTTGATTAAATAATATAATTAAAAATGGAATTTACTAATAAATACTGCCTCTAAATGACTACTAGATAAAACCATTCAGAGATAATTTACAGGATGCATGTTCATTTAAACATTTAGCTTAATGAAAAAAAAAAATTAATAAAATGACTACTTTAAGAAGTTGCTGTCCTTCCAAATTCTTTGAAGACTTTACTTCAGTACACTTGATAATTTTACATACACCCTTTGAAAAAAAAAACCTGTTAAATAAAAACATTACAGACTAAGTACAATATTTAACCACATAATATTAAAGGTAAATCCTAATCATTTCATAATGAGCACCATTAACAATAATGTCAGCTACAGCAGTACCAATGAAAAATCTGAATAAAAGCACAAAAATGAAAATCAGGAAGCATTTTACACATAACTATTTAGAAAGTATTTCATTTCTATTTATTTTTTAAGTGCGTATCTGTTCTAATCTCAGGCTGACCTTTATCTAATAGTGTTGTTAATTTCCAATTACCAAGCATTCTTAATGAAATACATAAATAATATTAAATACAGATACACTAAAAACATTTTTATAATTTGAAAAAATTGCTGGAATTATTTCATCTGGAAATTTTCTTTTGACAGTACTAATTATTGATGAAATAAAACTGGAATTAGCATTACCCAGATGGTTAGATTGATTCCATTTTCATCACCCAAACCTTTACTTATCCTTGATTCCTTCTTTAACATTATCAGTTAAGTATATATCGGCTTCTAGTAAATTCTCCATGCAGAAGATGCTGGAACCTGAGCCAGAGCAGTCTTGATATCTGGTGGGAGGGCGGCTTGTAAACCAACACATGACCATTCCCTTCCAGTAGCTGCAAAACAAGCCTGAAGTGCCTATCAATAATGCCAAGCTTCCAAATATCCCCCCTCCCGAACCTGACAATACTGATGGTAAGCAACCCAGCATAAGTGGAAATGGTATCTTAACTTTTTTTTATGGCAAAGTTGAGCTGAACTCGGATAATACTTTGGTAGTTGAGATTTAATTAATAATACTGTCTAAGGGCTTAGATAACCTAAAAGTGAAAAAGACCAAATGCTGGAAAATACATAATCTTGCTGTTATGAACCCAACCCAATGTAATCTTGAAAGAAAAAAAGATTAGCCTGATTTTTTTTGGTATTTTTAAGTGTGAAACATATGTTATGCAATGAGGTCAAACAAGTGTCTAGATAAAACTGACACTGAAATTTCAAAAAGTGTTAGGAATTAACTGAAAGTAACCTACATTCTGAAAGACCTTCAACAGAAATTTTTTTTTGACAAAATATTACAAAAAATTGAATATCTATATTTGCTATTAATGACAAAAGTGCAAAAGAATTCACAGAAAATTTGTCAACTGTTGTTCCAGAAATTTTGTTGAAGGCTATTAACATGAAACACGTGAAACAGCAGTAATTCTGCAGTTTTCTATCAGAAAGAACTTTGTACCTTACTTGAAACTATAAAAATGACTCAAATTTCTTCAAAAAGATTATTACCACACTAAATCATGGAATAATGTGGCTAATCTGGAACTAAAATCCAATCTTTAGTTTGGACTTAAAACAGATAAAATTCGTCTGAGTCTTCATATCTAAATATGGTACATCTTAAGGCAGAGTAACATAAACTTGATGTCATTCAACAACAAATCAGACAACTAAAAAATATTACATCAGAATGATTTTCAACCTGAGGAATAAGTAAAATAAAAACTATAATTTCATTAAAGACCTTTATCTCAGACTATCTTCAATAATTTAACTATGAATAAATTCACCAGTTACTTAATTCATCTAATCTTCCTCATTAAAATAGATGTAAGAGTATGTCCAAGACAATAAAAGAAATGTAGAAAATAATTAATGATATTTCAAAATAAATTGGGTATCATTTTATTTCAGATATATTTATGATAATAATATTAAATTTAGAATCCTTTTTTTAGAAAAATTACTTTATAATCATCCCTTAGTGATATAACTAGCTTCTTCAATTTTTATGTTTCATCTCTTGCAAGAACTAGTTAATATTACTTTATTTTAGTGAAAATTCTACAGAAATCAAGATTATCATTTTTTATGTTTCTATGTTTACTACTATTAAAAAAAATATAAATATTAACCATGCATATTTTTTATGTTTTCTTTTATTTTTCATTAATATTAAACAACAAGTTTTACCACGTATTATATTTAAAACAATGTTTAATTCAAGATAAAACATATAGTAAAAAGAAATAAATCTTTACAACTTAAAAAAATATTTTTAAAATGAGCTGAAATCACAAGGCAATAACAGCAGAAGATCCTAGATTGGCTTCAGGCATTAGCAGTTTATTCATTCTTGCTCTCTTTACTTTTAAAGATGCTATTTCATGGGTTGTTCAAATGTTTATTTAGAATTTTCAGATTGCATTTAATACAAATTACTATCCTATCTGAAAATTATAAACAAACATTTGGAACAGCCCATGAAATAGCATTCTTAAAAGTGAAGAGAGCAAGAATGAATAAACTGCTAATGCCTGAAGCCACATTTAATAAACCAGTTGCTGTATATAAATGAAGTTAAATGATTATACATGTAGGCATGGGTCTGGGCCCAGAGTGGTAAGTTTGTGTAAAAATGTGAATCTTTTTTCAAAAATAAATTTTACACATATTTGCTAATGACAAAATAAAATATGGAAAACATATCCTTTTTAAGTAGTATAAAGCACAATAATTATGACGGGTCAGTTGTAGCATAACACTGTCTTCTGCCAGCAAGCATTTGAAGTCAGTAAGTGTATAATTTGCTATATATACATCTGTTGGAGAGAGTGGCAGCAGGCAATGTACTATGTGGGCAGTGTGGTGCCGTCCACTGAGGATTATGCTGTCTTGCATGCATGTGGGCTTGCACCTGCAAGAGCCAACAAGCCTCAGCCCTTACATTCAACAAGCTGAGTGTCTCAACCAGAATGTTTATAGCCAGATGTTGTGAGCACTCAAGTCTGTTGTCTGTTAAAGCTAACAATCTGGTGTCTTTGTCACTGCTGTCCCATTACAGTTTTCCTACTATTCTGCTGTTTCAGTAAAAGATTTGTTGTGAAAACGTTTACAATATCTTTAAATGTAACTTGCTTCAGTTACATTTCAGAAATCATAATCCTAGTATATTCTAGTGCATTTATTTTAACTGCTCACTTTATTTAGTATTCTTTCAGTATAAAGTTAAATTTGGTTACGTTATTTTAACCAAAAAAAATGGATGGACACAAAAAGCTTAGTAATGCAAAATACCAAAAAGTAATGAGCAAGAGGAAAATTAAAGAGAATGAAATAACAAGCAAAACTGTAAAATGTGATAATTTTTTTAAAATTAATCCTAGTACTTCCCAATCTGATTCAACATCTTTACAAAGTTCAAGGGTCGATAAAGAAACATATGGAGTCAAAATTGACTTTTTTTGATCCTGTTATGCACACTGCCAAACAAAAGGACTGATTTAATGATCAACCTAATCTCGTATCATTGTCAACCAAGCCAGGCGAAGGTCCAAATGAAGCTGCAACCGATGCTGAAGAAAATGAAGACATCTTTTCATAAACCTGATACCCCTACAGCAGGGTGAGAGCAACATACAACCCAAAACATAATGAAACTGCTACCCAACACTATTTATGAAAGACTCTCCCGCAACCAGTGAATGTATATGTTACTACTAATTGTTGCTGCCATTTGTCAGGTGGTTACGTGTCAGTGCAGTATATGTTTTGTTGCAGTGCAGTATTATGAGTGCAGTTGTGTTTGTGTAAAATGTCTTATTCAATCCAGGGAAGGATAGCCACAGTTGTGGCCTATATTCAATCTGGATTGTATGTTGTAGAAAATTTCCTAATGCCTGTACCCCAGTGAAGAGTAGCATACATGATTTAGTTAAAAATGGCGTACAACAGGTTCAGTTTCAAATTCAAAATGAAATAGGCAACCTTCCATTGGGACTCCACAAGCCATTGTCAATAATGAAAGGAGTATTACTGCCAAACCAAAAAAGTCACTATGCAAGTTATCCCAACAATCTGGTATTAAATACACATCATCATAAAATTCTTCCTGAATTATAATTGAAACTATACCGTGTTACAACTGAAGAAGACAGACAAACTGTTAGCAGAGAACATTCTCCAGAGTTGTCTACATGATTTTTTCCTGGGGGGTTACTTACAGAAGAGTGTTTATACATATAACCCCCTCTCCCCGCAATATTGATAAACTGAATGTGAACATTCAATGAGAAATCAACACAATTGACAACGTTTTGCATCAAGACAACTCAATATCATCAGTAGAGCACAAAAATGCATCGATGCCCAGGGTGGTCCTTTTGAACATCTTTTGTTACAATAAGGTAAATAAATGCAACATTTAAATTACATTTTATGTTTTTCTTATTTAATTCATCCATATCATTTATAAAATTTAATTCCAACATAACCTACTGATTCTGTAGCAGTTACGTTATGGGTTCGGTTTTATGTTGCTCACCCTGTACTAGTATTACCAGTAACTTGAAGCTAAGTAATGACTCAAAATTGTGGAGAATTGAAGACACTACGAGAGACTACTTTGTTACAAATGGTTTTAATCAGACTAAAGATGGTGACTTTGAACAATCCAAAAGAGTATACCCTGATAATAACAGATTCTTGAACAAAGCGTTGTTTGACAGAAAACTTGCTAATGGAGATCTAGTGAATAGGGATTATCTAGTTTATTCCCCCAGCCAGGGGTCTTTGGTTTGTGGCCTCTATAAACTGTTTGGTCTAAATAATTTCAAGTCAATTTAGTAAAAGTGTATTTAGTGATTGAAACATGGTTACCGGCAGTTTTAAAAACTTGATAACTCACATGCCCATCTCGAAAGTGTATTAACCTATAAATGGAGCTGCTGAAAAGGGAAACTGATAACCAGTTACAAGCTCGAACTGAAGAAGTAAAATACTGGAGGGCTGTGCTACAAAAAGTGATTGCCATGATAAAGAAGCTAGCACCACGTAGCCTTGCCTTTAGAGAAGATGAAGTTGGTTTCACTAATAATGGAAACTACAGAATGTGCCAAGAACTAATCATAGAGTCTGACCCTTTTTTAAAAATTACATTGAAAAGCATGGAAACCCTACTCAAGGTAAATCATCTTACCTTTCATCTACAATCTGTGATGAGTTGATTGAGATAATTTATAATGGATATCCTGAAGAATGTGTTACACATTTTTTAAAAACCAAGGCCATACAAGGAAAGAAATTGTTGATTTAATTTTTGAATTTCTTAAGCCACATGGCTTATACATTCAGAATTACCATATTCAATCATTCAATAAAACTTCAAGTATGTCTGGGGGTCTACTATGGATTAAAATGGATTTGCTAAAAGAAGCAACTCCATTGATATTTATTTGCTGCACCCTGCCCTTAATTTGGTGGGATCTAGTGTCGCAGAATGCTGTAATTTTTCTAGATCATTCTTTGTTTTGTTACAAGGCCTCTACAATTTTTTCTTCATTGACCCATCAATTGTGTTATGACTCAGTATCATTTGCTCCTTTTTTATTAAAAAGAGAAAACTTTAAATTTTATATTAAAACAGGATTTTTAAATAAAAATGTTCACTTTTTTTGTTGCTCTTATTAATTGAATTGGTCTAATGCCCTATTTTTAATCAGTCTCGTTCCATCCTCCAACAACTCAACTTGTATTTGTTATGAATGTATAATTAGTTGATACAATAATGATATATATATGAATTACAAGTTCAAAGTATAATAAAAATAATTTATATTATAAATGAATTAAAGACTTTCATTTATTTGATTGTACCAGCGAATAATAAATATTTAGAATAATTAAACCTAGGTATTGAACCAAGGCAGCATATTATTCAACTAACGGAATGTGCTAGAATCATTTTTCAAGCCTGGTGATAAGAACCTCTCCATAAAATCACTGAGCATAACAAGATGGTCGGCCAAGGAAGCGGCATGCAAAAGTCTCAATAGCGATTTTAAGGCAAAAGGCAATTACAAAGGCTCTCAAATGTATGACTAACAGTCAAGATGAAAATGAAAAAACAAAGCCAAGTGCTTTCAGGAAAACTTGTTTAAACTGAAACTTCATTTATGACAGCCTTATAGGGTGACATTTTCAATAAATTTAACACTGTTAGTGAAAAGATAGAATCACACTATATGAATGTAGATACAGTTGTGATGCTGTACAAATCTCTGATTGAATTTGTGGATGAACTGTAAGGTCTATTTAAATTCTATACGATGACTGGTAGAAAACAACTAAAGTGTTCTTGAAACTGAATTCGATGGTGAATATGTAAAAGATAGGCCTAAAAAATCAAGAAAAAGGAATAAGTTCTTTGATGAATCTGAACTAGGAGAGGAGGAGGAAAATGACACAGACCATGATTTTCAAAAAACTTCTTTCAGACTTGAACAAAAGAATCACTGTCTATATTGAGTTTCTCAGTTGGTTCTCCATCTTAACAAATTTATGCAGCTTGAATACCAAGGAAATCACCACAGCAGTGTCTTCTTTGCAGAAAATTTATGCAACTGATGTTAAATAATCTTCATTTGTTACTGAGTGTCTTCGTTTAAAAGGATTTTAACTAAAGACAAATTAGACAGTGCCAATGTTGGAGAAATGTCACTACACAACTTAACAGATGTCTGTCTAACATCAAAAAGGTTTTTAGGAATTATACGTATTTGCCTTAAAGTGCATTTATGTACCACCAGCTGCAAACTGAGCAGCTGAAAGATTATTTTCCACATTATCAAGAATCAAAGATTATTTGAGATCTACTCTTTCTCAGAAGAATGGTTCATCTAGCTGTTTTAACAATTGAAAAAGACTTGACTATGAAACTTGATTTTCATGATTAATGATTTCGTTCATATCAAAATAAGACATAAGCAGTTTTGATATACTACAGTTTCACTTGTTTTAGAAATTTCACATACGTAAGTTAGCTTTTTATAGGCAATGTAACCTCTATATTATACTTAACAATTTTTAAGTATAATATAAATTAATCTGTTAACACCTTTTACACCATGTTTTCAAAAGGTTGATTTTCACCTTGGTAATTTCAGTAATAAAGTATAAATAGTTAAAACAGTAAGTACAAGTATGCAGTAGGATGTATCAGTGTATAACTTGTCTATGGTGTTTTAAAATTTTGAAAGAAAATGATTACAAATTTATATGATTTATGAAGGTAATTTAGTTGGAATAGTGTTGGTTAAAAATTGGATCCAGGAGGAGGATGGATAGGGTAGATGGGAGGGGGGCTGTAGGGGCGACAATTTTGCCTGGAACCATGGGCACAAAACATGTAAATCCAGCTCTACTAGAAGCATGGTTTGACATCTATTATTGATTAATAACTAAAGCACAGTCTGTCAATTTTAAATTGTCAATTCTTTTTTTAAAGATAAAATAACATACTGTGAAGGCTGTTGCATGAAGTCAAAATTTTAAAGTAACGATTTGGTTTGTCATAAAATTTGATAATCTTGCCTAACAAAATGAACACTTCTGAAAATTTATAAAAACATACTTATAAAGCCTAGTTTAGTATATCAAATATTACTACCAAAAGGTGTAACATTACTATCTTCTGACATGAAGAAGTATAAATATAGTACACACATAAATAAATTAAGGAAAAATGTTTGGTGTAAACAATTTTTCAGTAGTACATATGGATAGTGGGTATAAAGTCAAATCAGGACTAACATCATTCAAAACTCTCTGATAGTAAGATAAAATAAAAGAACTACACAAATATACAACAATAATTCTGCTATAAATGTTAGCTAATAAATGCAACAGGGTAATAAAATTATTCAAATTTTTTAGGCTATAAAAGCAAATCACAATTCTATTTACCACTTTACTAAAAACTCATCCAAAAATTCAGTTTAACAGTAATGATTTTTATATATTAAAAAACAATGTGATGCAGTAGGATGAAACTATTTAGCATATTATTGTACCACAAAATATTACTTTAATTCATCATAACCACAAAAAAATGTTAAAGGCATATTTTGTTTTGAAGTAAACTATAACTTTTTTGTGAGCCAACTAACACAATGACTATACAATGAATAATCACAGGTCTGTTAGTCAGCTAGTGTCTTGTTTGTACAATGTGTGCTGTACAGCTTATATTTCTGTTATTTTTAATTTTGCTAATTATTTCTACCTTATGAAACATTTTTAAATATCAACTAAAATGAAGAAGGTTGTTAGCAATATGCAGAAAGGACTGAAAGCTACTTTTCTTGGATTGAAAAAAATTGATTTTAAAGATGAGACTAGAATTATTGCAGCTGATTAAAAAATAAAACTTTCTAAAGCATTTATAACACAATATCACTTATATGTATACATCTATAAACGGATTTTAAAAATATATTTCCACATTTATCTCTAAACATCACTTGTCTTTTTTCTCTTCAAAAAATAGGTGCTGAAAACTACCACCACAGTCAATACAGCTCTGCCTATTGGGCCATTGTGGCACGTACCAAATTTTCCAGTTATCCAAAAAAAAATTACATGAAATAGGTCTAGTCCCATACATCTAGATTAAAAGTTTCTAGTGAATTAATATTATGGAAACAGACCTTTACTACTTTATAGTTAATAAATACATACATACATACAATATATTACAGTAAATAAATACATTAATCAATAAACTATAATATAACCTAATTTTATCTCAAATTTAGTTTATTCTTCCCGTTAAACTAGACCGATTATTGTAAATTACAATAACTTATGCTAACATGAAAGAATGTATACCACTGACACGGGTACATGTACATCCAACATATAACTTCAATTCTGTCAGATCAGAACTACTGAACTGTAAGTTGCTGTAAATTCTAAGCAATTTTTCAAAAACTACAGAACACTTTAACCACACAAATACTTTTAAAATAACAAGAAGCTTAATATAAACCATTTCAGCTTTAAGAAAGAAATACATTCGGAAAATCATAAAAAATAATAAATCTATATGGTTCAATACAGCTTCTCAGGAAGGGGGAATGTTAAATAAACTTAATATAACATAAATTATATTATCTAAATAAAATAAATGAGAATTATCAAAATCAGATTTCATACTACCTATTTATCAGCCACAATGTACATGCATTCATTACTAATTATTAAGAGATTCTTCTCTAATACAATAAATGATAAAAATTTCTAAAACTCTGAATTTCAGATTCAGATCAATATTTCAGAAACATGGACGGTTATGAATATATCACACAATTAAAAAACAAATCAATACTTAGCTTTGAATACTCATTTCAAGATGCTCATTTCATATAAATATTTTACTCGACAGATACTTCACTGATACGACGTTTAGAAATTCTAATACATCTTGGACATGCTAATTTAGGAGAATAACATATATTATGAAAACAAGCACCACAACTTGCACAGCGAACCACTCTGTCTAGTTCCCATGGATAAATAACTTCCTGTGATCTGCAAACCTCACAGACAAATCCTCGAACTTGACAGAGCTAAAAAACAGAATAATTCATATAATTTTCAATAAATTAAAATGAATTATATTTAACCGAACAATCTTTTTATTTAAATCATATAAATGATTTCAACAATTAAACTTATAAAAAAATTTTAGCTCTCAAAGGAAAGTAAATAATCTTGAGAAAATACAAGCATTACACATACATTATATTTAAAAAAGTCAATACATATCGTTTTTAATTATCATTGTTATTGAGCGATTTTATCAAAGTGCTAATTAATTATAATTTAAGCATCATAAATTCTCCTCTCTTTAAGAACCATGAGAAATCTACATGCTTTTGCGAAGCAAATAGCTGTATTAGAGGAGTATCATTCAGATGGCAATCCAAACTAGGAAATGATTACTAATAGGGGTAGTAAGTGATAATGTGCCTTAAAATAAAAGTTGATGAAGGGACCAACTAGATCATTGATACAGTCTGAACATCAATAATTTCAGAAAGCTGTCTTAAATAATTGAAAACTACACTTTTTTTAAACATTTTTCCTTATCTCTGTTCATTTATAATATCAGATGGCATCTTTGTGGGTAAAATATTTTGTAAATAAAAATCCCCAAATCAAATCTATGGGAGGAGGCTGCTATTTTTGAACAGTAAATTAATAAATATAAACAAAAAGTAAAACAATTATTTTAAACAGTATAAACTACAAAAAGCTCAAGCTTTTTTATTTTACAATTACAAGCAAACTTCTTCATAGAAGAGTAATAATATAAAAAAGAAGGATATAAAGATAGATTGTACAAAAATTTTAAAGGACGTGAATATTCATTAGTGAAATTTTAAAAACAGACTGAAATATAATCAAACAACATGAAGGAAAGATATAGGTCAAGATATGGTCAGCATAGGTTGTCAAAGAGATGAACAACCTATGTTCATTATGAAAAGAAGTTAGGAGATGGGAGGTAGAAAAAGGGATATATTGGATTTACATAGAAACATATAATACTGTTAATTGTTACAACAGTAATAATAATGCTATTCTCACACCATTGTACAACAATCTGGTGATTTAGACAGTACAATCAAGACAGCATAAGAGTTTGTTCTATCTAGCAGAAGCAGCAGTATGTCATGATCTTTTATCACTGACTGAACTACACTTAAGAAAACATGGGATTATACAATTTATATGAGACTTGTACACAATTACTATTCCAGGGGATAATTAACGGTGTATTATTTCTTCAAGGGTTGTCCTAAAAGTAATGTATTATGTGAATGTGCACAAAAGTGAAGACATGGAACAACTGGGAGTGTATAGCCTGAAGTGACAGGAAGTAGATACACACATATAAGTTGTTCAGGATTTATTAAGTATGTAGCAATGTCTTAGAGTCCAAAGGTGAGGCAGAGATGAAGTTGGATCACTTACAAAATTTGAAATTTTAAGAGGTAATATGCCAATAATTTATCAATTATTACAGGAACTTATAGTGATGATACTGTAGATCACAACACCATTCAGCATTAGAATAAAAAGTTTAGGAAGGGCAGAAGAAGTAAAGCAGATGCTATAGACAAAGAAGCATTGCTACTGCTACCACAGTGATCTACAAAGACATAACAACTAAAGTAAAAGTTTTTATTTATTTATTTACTTTTTATTATTTATTTAAATGCATGACAAGACAGTGAAAAAAAACTAAAATCAAATCAGAATACCAAAACTATAGCAAACTACATTTTCCAGTAACATACATTTGCAAAAAAAAAAAAAATGGTAAAATATGATGTGTACCACAACAACTGAATGAGCAGCACAAAAAGTAATGCGTCTCAAAACTGCATCACTTTATGAAAGGAAGGCAAGCAGTTCGTGAATCGAATAATTGCTATTGATTAAACATGAACAAATGATTTGAACTTGAAGTCACAAAGCAGTTTTTGAAAGTATCAGCACTCACTGAGACCAGAGCAATATTACAGCATCCAGTCAAAAAATTAAGTAAATGATTATTTTCTGTTACAAATAAAGTGGGTGTTATTGCTAAGGACAAAGTGATAAATGGTGTTAGTGTGACTGCTACTTACTATAGTAACTGAAAGTTAGTTACTATGACTGAAAGTTAAAAACTGTCTAAAAAAAAATCATAAGTGGTGAGTAAATTTTACATGATAATGTTCATCTATGTATTGTGAGTTCTACCATTGATATTTTCATCAATTATGCTTAGGAAACGCTTTGCCATCCACCACCATACAACCCTGATTTGAGTTCACCAGGCTTTGAACTCTTTCCACAGCTGAAAGTACCACTCCAAGGAATTTGTTTTAGCAATTTGAAAAAGTTACCAGCTGCTGTGACCCGAGAAATTTGATATCTCAATAACGATCATCTTCTGACAGGAATCCCCAAAAGCTGCAAGGCCATTGGCTAAGGTGCATTAAATATGGGAGGGATTATATTGAAGAGCTATAAACTTTGATTTGGTGAACAAATAAATTTTCTTTGAATTCTGGTAAGCTGTGTATTTTTTTGCAACAACTCTCATATAATTCTATTTCATTAAAAATAAAACAATACTAGACGATTAATAATTGTTTATTTGTACCTGACAGTTTTTTATATGAGCAGTGGCAGAATTTATAATATCTTTCAGTCTTGTGCCCAATTCTCCACTTTTTGCACTTAAAAAATCTTGAAGCGAATACACATCTGGTTCCATAAATACATAAGGAGATTCATTTTGAATTACTTCTCGTAACCTACAAAACATAAATAATATTTTAAAACTATTATTTATTTAAGACATTTTAAACATGCATTTCAATATGGAGGACACCAAGATGGTTTAACAAGCACGACAGTTTGATTAACTTACTTCAGCAAAGGAATGCAGTTTATACAAAGTAAAAAAATTATGATATGAAACATTGTATTAACTCAATTCATTATAAAATAAAATAAATAACTTACATACTGCAATTACAGTTTCAAATAACAATTTAGCTTCAGTACAAAAAGAAAATCAGTGGCTAAAGAATCATAACCTAATTAACAAATTAGACAATGATTTAACCATTCAGGGAACAAAATCAACATTTAGTACCAGCATTATTGACGATTGTTGTGTAATTGAAAGATGAAAACTAAGAAAAAAATCCATAAGAAATCAATAGATTTTTTAGGTATTAAAATGTAAATAAAATGTTCTACTGCAGTACAATAAATTATTTCAAAAGTTACATAATGATTCCTTTTTGGCTAAAATGTATAATTAGGGTGTAAATTAAAAACCTGGTGAAGCATTTTTCAAATCTTTCAGAAATATCTACACTTTGCCAAGATTCAAAATGTTGAGCTTAGGATCATAAAGTGAGATAAATTCTGTAAAGGAACTATACTTTTGTTTCTGCATAAAAAATTTTAATAAAATTGACCTGTTACAATTAGGTTCCTAAAATATTTAAAACCACTAACAAAAACGACATCCAGACCAATCTTTTCAAATTCAATTTTTACACATTGGCAAAGACCCCTCAGGTCCTGGGTAAGACAATCAACTTCATTCCACAACCAGATGGTTCTGCAATACCTGGAACAATTCAAGGAGTAGCATCCTAAAAATTGAAAGGTATGAAATAAGTTAAAATGTCAACAGCCAAAGCCATATTCAATAAATCAGTTCATAAACATAATGAGGTTAAGGATGGTGGATACAGTTCACTGCATGATGTTGGTATTTTGTAGTGACTAATGACCATTAACAGTCAATGATAATTGCAAAAAAACAAGCATAACCTACAAATAAAAATCTGAAAACTGAATTTTTCCGAAGTAAAAATACCTTTTCTTATGTACATTTTATAAATGAAAAACTAAAAATTAATTTCAAAATTTTGTAGCCATGTCAATAAACAACTAATTAACTTATTGTATGAAAATAAATCTATGATAAAATTCTCAATTAGGTAATCTAAATCAACAAAACTAAAGTATCAGTCTGGAGATTGACATTTTTGAGCGATGTAATTCTTTTATAATCTTGTCAAATAGAGACTATTTTAACAATTTTCATCTGCTTGTTACCTTATTACTTAATCGATTGTCCGATTTAAATTACACCTTTACTGTTGGAAAGGATCAAAGCATTTAATAAACCAAACTTAAGACATCATTTTCATTAAATTTGCCTAAAAATTGTTTTGAGAGAAACTGTCCCTTTTCAAAAAAAACAGCAGGGCCAAACTTATAACATAATTTATATACCAACTTCAGAAGGAAAAAACGTTCTCATTCTTAGCACTCTTATTTCGTCTTAATTCATATATTAGGTAATTTTGCAATTTATTCATAAATTTTATATTCTAACAAAAATGCTGTAGTTAAAATAATAAATTCCAAACTATAATCTGAAAATATTTTTGAAACTTAGGTCTAATAAATGGCCTTATAACATTTTATCAATTGTTTTTCTTGGTCAAAAATATTACTTGATGAAAATTAAATACCTATACAGTTTACAGTAAAACTGTAAGCTCACATTGATTGTTTTTTCCCCTGACAATTCAGTCAAAACAGAGAAAAGTACCTATTGGCTGAATATCTGGCACTAATTGTATGTATGACTATTTGAGATTAATCATCATATTTAATACTGAAATAAGTAATTGATTTTTTTTATTTACAGGAGCAAAGTTACTTATGCAGGCTATTAAAAAAATTGTTAATTATAAATTCATGTAAAAAGTTAAAAATCAATGAATAAGATAATGTGTCAATGATAATGTGATAATGTGTCAATGATAATGTGATAATGTGTTACCGTATTTATTCGAGTACCCCCTGCCCTGCAGCTCGATTTTCCAGACCAAAAATCTAAAAAAAATAATTGAGTATATGCCAGTATTTTAAAGTGCAACAGATATTATAAAAAAATATGTAAATACGAAAATATTCAGAAAGTAAAGCATTTAATTCGTTCATTTAAATTACAATATTAATATTACATTAACAATTAATTACTGTAATTATTGGTTTAGTTCAGAATCAGTAGGCCAGTAAAACGAAAAGAAAGTAATATTTCAATACATTATGTGATTTTATTTTTAATTAATCACTGTCACTGTCAATGTCTGTAGAAGAGTTACCAGTAGTCTCCATGTCACTCTGCCAAAGGTGATTGTCTTCACTACCATCAAGTTCATTAGATATTCTGCATTTTTTTAAACTTTTCCTTACTAATTCCATGGAAATATCTTCCCAAGCATCTTTTATCCAAACACAAATCTGGTTAAAATCTGGGCGTTTGATTCTTCCTGTAAGCGTGAGAAAGAAATTTTCATCAGCCATCCATTTACTATACAGTTGTTTTAATGTAGATTTGAACGGTTTATTAATGCAGACATCTAGTGGTTGCAATAGAGATGTCAATCCGCCTGGAATTATTACTTGATCTGTCATACCCCTTTTTAAAATGTCTTTCACTTTATCAGTCATATGCCCCCGATAACTATCCATTACTAGCATACCGGTATTTTTTTATTAAGTAAATCTCGAGATCGCTTTTGCCATAAACACCTGATCCAATCTAAAATTAAGGTTTCGTCCATCCAACCTGATTCCTGTGCTCTGATAATAACTCCATTTACCTATACGGTAGGAAGAGTTTTTCTTTTAAAAGCAATGTACGGAGGTAATTTTGATCCATCAGATGTAATGCAAAACATAACACTACATCTTTGTTTTTCATTACCACCAGTGAAAATTGTAACAGTTTTTTCATCTTTTTTGTTTTTTTGTCAAATGGCATTTCAAAATATTCAGGGGTTTTATCAGCGTTTCCTATTTGAGAAGGCAAATAGCCTTTATCTTTTCTAAGATTTACTATATATTTGTGAAAATGTAATATTTCTTGTTCATAAGCGTCTAGAAGTCGTTGAGAAATTGTCGTCTTTCGTCTTATTGACAAATCATTTCATGCAAAAAATCGTGTTATCCATCCACGGCTTGCTTTAAAATCAACCTTATTCAATGATTTAGCGATTTCATGAGCATATGATTGACACATTTCTGTCGTGACAGCATAACCGCATTTCCTTTTTTCCATAACTAAGTCATACAATTTTTTTTCTACGTCTGTGTATTTTGGTTTTAAGCCACAAAAAGCCCTTTTATTACCAGTGCCTTTCACCAGAAGTTGTTTCTTCTTATGCCACTCTCAAATGCAGCTTTCATCTACGGCAAATTTTCTTCCTGCCGCCCGATTTCCAATTTTTTCAGCCTCTTCTATAACGCGCAGTTTTTCATTTACTGTAAAAGATTGTAGACGCTGTCCTTTTGTACTCATTTTAATGCCGTATTTAAAATAAATCATCGTATTAAACTTTACAAGATAAAACGGAACAGATAAAATGCACATAATCATCCACATATACAAACAGTACAATGACTATGGCGAATAGACAAGACAACGATGGGTAACTGATACTGTAACTGTAGTGTCATTAGAACTGGATGCAGCCTATACAGAATGAATCAGTTTTATAGAAATACCGTAACTTCATTCCTATCGATAATATGAACAGCATGTTAATAATTAAGGATGTATTCTGAATAAGCGGCATCCGGTATTGATAAATGAAAGCCTAATGTAACTATATTTATGTGATTGAATTTAGGTACTTCTAAGAAAATGTTTACTTTACATAAATTATCCTGGCTAAAGGCTATGTTTCAAGTAAGCCCCGCACCCTTATTTTTTCTCTCCAATTCCAAGAAAAAAAAGTGTAGGGGATACTCAAATAAAAATACGGTAATTAAAATATATTTATTTAATAACAACAATTAATTATAGTAATTGCCTGAAATAGATTCAAATGGGGCTCAGTAAAATATTTGTTTCACTGCCTGTTTCTAAATCCCTTCAATACTTAACCAAAAATATTTACAACTGGCTCATCCAATCTTGATGAAAAATCATTTTTGCATTAATTCACTTGGAATAAACTAAACCAATTTAATACAAAAGCATTTAAGAAACAGAATTTAATAACCTACATTATAATTTTAACAAATGATTTTAAGCTTAATAACTTTGCTTCCTAGTATCTGAAAATCATGGGTAATCCTACTTTATTCTCAATTTTTTTTCAGTTAACCAAGCATACTTTACTTCTTTGCCAAGATTAATATTTAAAAACTTAAGATAAACTACCAGAAAAGAACTCTCTTTGACTACTTTTTAATCTACCTGATTTTTTTACACATGTGAAAAGCACAAAAAAAATTTGTAAACGTATGTCCTACTAACTGCTTAATAGCTAATCATTTTGTCATAAGTGCAAAATAAAATATTTTTGAACCAAAATTTCCTGGTTATTACCATTTTTCAGATAATAGCAATTTCAGTCAGGAATAATTTTTATATTCAAAAATAAATAAAAAATTACTGCTCTTGTTTTGATAATCTGATTATAAAAATCTGACTATAAAAATCATAATAAAAAAACAACCACTAATTCAATGAAGACAGTTTATTGTTAAAACACTTAACTGCTAAGTTGTAAACTATCCCAATGGGACAGCTATGGTATTTTCAATAATACCTTCTCCCAATAAAATATGTGAATATTCCACAAATGTTTTACCATGTATGTGAAGTATTTATGCTAGTCTTTATTTAAAATTCACTTTAATTTCATCAGAATTTAATTTATAATGAAAAACTCATCCATTTTTGGTACTCTAGATAAAACCAGGTGTAACCTATTACTTATTTATAATTTATAAACAAGTATTCTAAACTTACATTAACCCAAAATAATAAAGCTAAAGAAAAATAAAATTAAAAAATTAAACTGACTCTTCAGCAAATCTACAAGTGAGCAGAAAATCCTTTAAGTAGAAAAGTTGAAGACGTAAGAAACGTATTTTCTCTAGGCAATGTGCTCTTCTGTACAAGCGAGGATTGAGATCATTTACATTAAAAAGAGGATCACTGAACATTTGATCCAACAATCTGAATGAGAAATTCGAGACTGGATATCTGCAACCACAAAAAATTAATATTCAAAACTATTATACCACAAAATTATGTTTTTTTTTGTTTTTTTTTAATATTTTAATACATAACATGATCACCACCAGTACAGTAATCAAACAATAAGTTTGAGCTTGACCTACTCTAAAGACAGCTCTTTCAGAATATAAGACATGAATGGACTTCATCAGTCTTCTGGATTACTAAAACATGATAGCTTTGTAAGCTATTTTTAACATTTTCATTAAGCTTTACAAACATATAAAATTTAGTAAAATTTTTATAATATGATGATCATATTCTCATACAGAAGTGAAATCTTCTCATAAAATACAGTATACTTTCCTGGGTTATCTATAGCTCAAACATTACAAGTTCGTTCATGGATAAATCTGTAATTTTGGATCCTTCAGTCCTGTAAGTTGGCTCTGCTTGTCACAATCCAACCTGCTGTGAGGCATGTATTATATTTTGTGTTAATATTAAATATTTCTTATAATATTTTTCATACTATTTTTCTCAATTTTCAGTATATATGATGTTCAAATAATGAATCTAGATATATTTAACAACCATGAGAGATACACAGAATCTACAAGAGCAAGTAAATAGTTGTTATATAATTAATCTTTAAAATATAGACTTATCATGAGATGAAGTTAACCAGGCAACAGGGATTAGAAATCAAGAAACTAGTTATCTCAATATGAAATTTTTCTTTTTCATGTACCAGCTGATGTGTTTTAGGTCAATCTGCATTCATTTCTGTTCTGTGATACACTTTTAAACTCAACTGTTTACTACACAAGGTCTGTTCAGAAAATAACCGAACTTTATTTTTTTTAATCTTATTAATTTTACAGATTATTGGCCCTTGTCCCCTTCAAAGTACTCCCCTCCCTTATTCAAACACTTTTCCCAACAGTGTTTCTACTTCATGAAGCAGTCCTGGATAGTTTCATTTGAAATGGCCTTTAAGGTCCATGATGAATTTGCTTTAATGTCATCAATAGTCTCAAAACTTTCATCGTTCATTTTATTTTGGAAATACGAAAAAATCGCAAGGCGTCAGGTCCAGTAGGGAGGCTGATGGAAGACAGTCATCTGATTTTTGGCACAAAACTGATGAATTGACAAAGCTGAGTGTGCGGGCGCATTGTCATGGTGAATGAACCTTGAGTTGTCTCATCACAACTCTGGTCTCTTTTTGAGGATTTTTTCATGTATGTGTTACTGACAAGTCACCTACATTAGCAAATGAAAACTTTGCATTCAAAAGTTACTGGAATATATGCATTTATCATGATGAATTTTATCTTAATCGAAATATAGGTTTGAGGAGTGATATTTTATTCAACTACGAAAAACTCAGTTTTTTTAATTGTACAAGACCTAAGCCTTGTGTCCACTTAGTTTTGTTCCAATTGTTGTCAAGCAATACGGATATATTTTCAATGACTTAATTGCCCCTTTCTACTGAAGCTTGGCTTTGGGAGTGCCTCAGCTTTCCGGGAACAATATTCATCTCTGGCTACAAAGTACTTAAGACTCTTTAACAAAGTTGTTGTTGAACTTACATCTATTGTTGCTTAGGAGAATTTCTGGCACTCCAAATATTGACATAAGATTCGATGTAACTTCTAATGCTAATTTATTTTTAATAGTACGAAGTAGCAGAAATTTTGTGAGATATCTTGATACACAAATATATATACATATGTCTGTATTCGCCATCAAAATTAAATTGCATGTCATTGAGATCCACTTGGCATCTGGAGTTCATTTCTGTGCTTATGATTGATTTTCTAAAGCTTTTCTAGGCATGCTACATCAGTAATTTCCTTCTGCTGATTTTCAAAAAGACAAAGTTTACAATTAAGATTAGCATAATAAACAGCAGCTCTGAATACTTGATAAATTGTCATTTTCAAAATTGAAATGATATGATGATTAATAATAATATCAACTTTAACATTATAATTGTACTATTAAATAAAAATACATAAGATTAAAGAAAGATTTTAAATAAAAATAAGGATATATATATACATATATATGAAAAAAAATAACAGCCCTGATTATTGTACATATAAGTGCTAAGTATAATTACATTACTCAGGTAAAGCGATTAATAGTTTACACTAATTAATCACATTGCCCGAGCATCATTGAGCCTTATGCAAATTGCTCAAGCTAAGGGATTATTAATTTTCATTCAGTAACCATACAGCCCAGATTGCTAAGCATTTTTCTCATTGCTTGGACATCATATATAATGCCTGGTTTTACCAATTTTACCGTAACATATACATATATGTATACTTACATATAACAAATTTCCGTATTTGAAAAATATTTTAATGTCTTAAAAACTTGGTACATATTTAACCAAACTGAAACAACATTCTGAAACATTTCTCAATCTCAGTGCACTGGAGGACTCTAGCGTCAACTAACAAAAATTTATGTTCTTTTGATCTACATATCCACCACACATATGGCTTGCATATGCGTATGTGGATAATATTACAGAAGAAATGTGACAAAATCATTTAATTTATCACATTTAATACTAAAAGTAAAAATTCAAAAAGTTTTAATATTTGCCAACAGATGGCATTTGCATAATACAGGAAAATACACTCTTCCAATATCATTAGTTCCATAACAATAAAACATAAAAATAAAAATTAAATATTATTAGTAAAAAATAATATTACCGTACATTAAAAATTTATTAGTCCTGTAACAATGATTAAAAGAATAAAATTCACTGCTGTAGTCAACATGTAAAAGTTAATTTGTGTTAAATTTTGTATTTTTAAACGAGGCATAAGATTATTTATAGCACAAACTTCAGGAACTGATTCAGGACAAAATATAATTGAAAATAAATAAAAATATTAATATAAATAAATGTCCAAATTTGCATCATTATCTGTATGTACAATCTACCATACTATGTACAATATACAGGATCATTGAAAAAGTTGCAGAAATTAAAAAAATTCTATCTCAGAAACTATTATAGATAAAATCAAACAAGTATTGTTTTTAAAAATTCATCAACTCAAAACGTTTTCTTACATACCTTAGAATGTTTCAATATGAGCTCATTGGTGCTCTGCAAACACCCAGCCAATAATAATCGACTTCTGTCCAGGTCTGCTTGATCATTGCAGGCACAACTGTGCCTGCAACGATCTGTTGTCTTAAATGTAATAGCAGCAGTGATCTGTTGTCTTAAATGTTGTACATTCCTGTTTTTTTTACTGTGGACAATGTTTTTAACGTATTCCATAGAAAAGAGTCTACGAGTGTCAAATCTGGGCTTCTCAGAGCCCAGAGCCCAGAGCCCAGAGCACAGGACTAACCATACAAATCCAAAGATTAGGGAATCTTTCACTGAGAGCATGTTGAATACCTAGGCTAAAGTATGGGGATATACCATCTTGTTGAAATGTTATATCAACCTTGCATTCTTGTTCAATTCGGTCAACTTGTGCGAAAACCAAGCTGTAAGTTGTAGCATGTCTAAATAAACATTCCCTATGATAGTACGCTCATGAAAAAAGAATGGGCCAATCACACAATCGGACATCAAATCGCACAACATGTTTATTTTTGGGGAATCTCTGACATCCTCAACAATTTCATTATGTTGCAGAGATCCCAATATCCTACAATTATGCAGTGGTTACCACAACCACTGACATACAAAAATCACTTCATCTATAACATAACACATTTTAAAAATGTTTTGCCATCGTCAATGTTATTAAGCATTTTACTTGCGAATCCAACATGTTACGACGATTTTTAGGTTTCATTTGAAGTTTAATATGAATTTTATAGGCGTGAAGGCATAAATTCTTGAGTAACACATTTTAAATAGTTGTCTTTGAAATTCCTAACCGTAAATTTAGCCAAGAAATTGATTTTTTTTAGGGCTTCTTAAACAAGTTTTAAATATACACTCAACTGTTTTGTCACTTGTTTTGGGAGACGTTTTCACTTTCACATTGCCAGATTCCTTAAACTACACATATCACCATCTAATGCTGTTTGCATGAGGGCGATCATTACCATAAACACACTGGAAAGTCTGATGAAGTTATAACTGATTTATACTCTATTAACCACAAAACGCACTGTGCTTTCTGCAGAACTGTCACCATTGCACTGACTGACAGTGGTGCAGAGGCTTGCACGTTGTGCACATTGGCTCAAGATCACAGCCAGTCATGTCTAAAAAACTTAATGATATCCAGATTACTTTGCAGTTCAATTAATACTTATCTCAATTACACAGGGAAATATGATTTTTTTTTATTGCTGCAATCTTTTTTGATGACCCCATACTATACCTATATGTACAATATAGTATTATTTTCACAGTATATATATATATATATATATATATAAAATGGGTATTATGGACTTTGAGATTATGATTATAAATTTTCAAATAAAATTTAATAACCAAGTTTACTGTTAAGACAATTTATACCTCACAAAACGACATCTTATCTATTGAAATAGAATTTAAAAAAACAAATTTCAGAGGAAACCATAAAATTGAATAATAGTTAACTAATTCATAGGAAGATGGGAAAAAATTAAAACTTCAACATAATGTCACAAATATAATAGAAATCACATTAACTACATTTAAACAAATAATAACAATTTACTGAATATAGTTAGGATTTTTCATCAATTCAAATTGGACCTATATTCATTAAAATAGGTCCAATTTGCATGCATGGATATATGCCACAGATGCTTTTGATGTGGATGCAAAATTCAGAACAATTAAACATAATAGCAAAGATGATTTTGAAATGGAACTCCATCAAATGATCTTATTCTCACAAGAATGTAGCTTATTCTTTCCCAACGTTTCCAATTAAAAATGGTAATTCATTATCTTTTCGTTAAGTTATATCCATTATTTTCATTCATTATGTCCAATCCTTTAAATATTCTATAAAAGAAAGTCTAGCAATGTAAGATATGGCAATATGACAGGCCAGTTTACAGCACCTCCTCTTTCAATGTAATGACCTTGAAATAAATAAATAATTAAGGCAGTTATATATGACATCCAGGTATGACCTTAATTTGGTATCTAATGGAACATTTAATAAGAACAGGTAGTTTTACCTTCACGAATTGTTGACAACCTTAAGTGATTATCCTATTTTCAAAATGCTTTATTCCAATAAATTTTCTGCTGACTATTTCATGCTGTTTATTTACAGAAAATCTACTTTGAAGATTACTTTCAGTCCGGAAATTAGAATTTTAATGACCTAAGAATTAACTAAGAAATCTAATTAAATATTTATAATGAATGAAAAGCATGTACGTAAGATTTAGAAAACGAATCATAGGCAGAAAATTTTTAAGGTAAATCCAAAAAATAAGATGAGCTAAAAATATGAAGAATGAGAAGTTTTCTAGGATGAAACAATGGAGCCTCAATATTGTAATCAGGAGATGGCAATGCATGACTAAAATTTAGCCCTTCATTAAACAGAACAGAATCTAGATATGCAGATATTCAAAATATATGTTTGGCCCCATGGATTTTTCACTAATATCAACTTTGTTGTACTTAATTCTACTGACATTATAATATTAACATACTTACTGATGATAACCTATAAAATAATCTGATTATAATCTTGATTCTATAATATCAAGTGAAATTATACAAATAAATATCATAATATACTCAAAAAGTGATACATCATTCTGCTTTAAAAAAAGACTTAAGTAAATAATTTGATAAAGAAAACTTATATTACTGGTTAAAATCCCATTTGGTGAGTACACGACCAGGAATTATAGAAAACTGATTAGTATGGCAGCCCGTACAAAAGAATCTGCCAAGATATTCACAGTATCTATATTTGTGTGCATAATCTAACTGTACTTTCATTCCACACCCTGCACATCTGTAGTTCTGTTTAGTCATCAAAACTCTTCGCCTGTGAAAATAAAACAATGAAGATAAATTAGCATACATTATTTCACTAAAACACAACTTTTTCAGAAGACTAAACCAGATGAAGACAACAAATCTTAATTTTAAGACCAGTGAGAGAAGTTTCTGAAAAATAAATATATATATTTTATCAGTTCCATTTTTTATAGCAGGAGGAAAATACTACTTTAAGCATCAAATCAAAAATCCATAATCCATATATTTAACAGTGCATTATCAAAATTATAATATACAGTATATATATGTGTGTATGTATGTGTATATGTATGTGTATATGTGTGTATATATGTCTGTGTATGTATGTGTATGTGTATATATGTGTGTGTATGTGTATGTGTGTGTGTGTGTGTGTGTGTGTGTGTGTGTGTGTGTGTGTGTGTGTGTGTGTGTGTGTGTGTGTGTGTGTGTGTGTGTGTGTGTGTGTGTGTGTGTGTGTGTGTGTGTGTGTGTTTATTACTTTATCAAATTATTTTTTGAAAATATTCTAATTATTAATATCACAGTTTAAAATCTAATTTTAAAAACACTTTCATCATAGAGTAATTTAAGTATAATGATGTTACAAACAAAGAAACAGAAGGGAATTTTTATTCTCTGAATTATACTACCATGATATACATAATGTGCATAAGTATATAAAAACTTCATGGCAGATAGGTAAAACAGATAAAACATTATCTTAATTTTTAGAAATTCCGAGAGCAGTTTAATCTGTATCTTAAAATGGATATTTCCTTAATTTTATATAGGAAAACCTGGGAATAACTTGAACACCTGGAAAATATGGCTCTCCTTCATTTAGCCACTAATCATTTTAAGTATTAACTGTGAGAAAATATTACTGTTAAATTTTCATCTAAGGTTTTCAGTAAAATCTAAAGATTATGTTAAGCTGTTGGGAATATTTTTTTTTTGTAAAACTTGAAATTTGATGAACATATTCATCACTTATGTAGTAAACTCTATGCATACAAGAATACATTCGTTAGGTAATTTGTCATGTCAACAAACAAATTAATTAGCGTAATCTGAACAATCATATTTAAATAAAACTTGATTGAGTTATTTGTTTTGAAAAAAAAGATTTGAGAGTAATTTTTAAATAAGGATAGGTTTTTGTTTTATGAATAAAATTTTTAATAACCCACTCACTGTGGACAAAACAAGCCGTAATGTTTATAAAAAATAATCCAGATTATAATAAATCTGATCTTGAAATACATTATTATGATTAAAATAAAAAAATATAGTTTCCATATCAACTTTACATGTTAAATAAATGCCACTCCTGAATGATAAACACAACCTTTATTTTAGAAAAAAGATAAAAATAAAAAAAATAATATTTTTTTTTAATTTTAACATGTTAAAAATCTAAACTGCAGAATGTAACACTTCCATAAAATATTTCAACAGATCAAATTAATTTATTCACTACTGAGCTGAAAACTTCTAAAAGAAATATTTAATGCGACACAAAATACCTAATGAAAAGATTATTATTGTCACAATGTAAAAATGTAGTGAAACATCAGTTTCTTATCAAGAGCAAATATACCTAACTAGTCATACACATCAAAAGTTAGTTCTTTTAATACTTCTATTTGATTATTTGCTCAAAACAGATGTACACTCATACAAACTGACAACTGGTCCTGTATAATTTCATCTATTTTTACCAAGTTAATCCAGGTAAGTAAGCTCACTGTAAGTGATATATTTTGTAACCATTCTGACAGAAATTATTTGACAATGATAATCACTGTGTGTGGTCATATGCTGTGTGAAAACATATGCACAGGTGTGTTTAAAACACATAGGTCTTCAATAAAATAAAAAAGCTGCAGAATTATTTTTAACAGGTATATACTCACACTGGAGTAGGATGAGCAGTAAAAATAATTTGTGGTCTAGGAGGTGCCCAATCAGTAGTACCACGAAGAGATGTTGCCTGCCTCATATCTTGATCTTCTGCCTCATCTGGACTAACAGGCCAACTTTTTGGTAGAGGCAATAACTACAATGCATCAGAAATATTACTTTATATCAATTACTTAATTTACTAACCACTTATAACTTAGTTTTTTTTTTTTTTGTAATTTTTAAATATACTGAGCAATAAACAAACAGTTAGTACAAATTAAAAAAAATAAAATTGTTTTTAACATAAAATAACTGCTTCCAGTAACCAAGATGAAAGATCACCAACAAATTATGTCTTACAAGTAATTCTACCTAATAAGAGGGTAGGTCATTAATAAAGTAAAGAGTTTGGGGATCAATTCATTGTGTATAAAATAAAATTTTTTGGGAGGGAGGATTAAAATCCACATATGTAGAAAAAGTAAGCCAAAACCATAAACTGCAAGGATAATATTTTTTAATATACATCCTCTAGCTGTGCCTCTGGAATTTATGTTGACCAATTCAAGGTTTGTTTGACAAATTCCTGAATTTTTTATTAGCACACCCACAAGAAGTAATAATAAAAATAAGTGCTGTATTCAATATAAGGTTAAAGTTGGGAAATATACTAGAAAAACCTACACAAAATATTTACTGTCAAATTTTCGTTTGTGTCGCTAAATAGCAATTATCTCTGGAAATTTTTGTTATATTTCACATTCGTTAGAAATTTAACTAAATTTGTAATTTCTCAAAAAAATAAAAAGGAAAAAAATATTTTCTTTTACAAACCAAAATGCAGTTCACTATCTACATTCAGGGGGGTAATATTAAAACAATTTTTATTATCAATTAGTTTTTTAAACTAATTAGAGAAAAAAATAACCATTTTACATAGAAAAATAATTTTATATTGATTCATCGATTCCTAGATCAAGATTTTTTATTTTTTTATTTTGTTAATTTATTGTTCATACGGTTCCATTCATATCAAATTATATAAATTTGCTTTGATTGAATTAAAATGATACCTGTTGAGGTGCATCTTGTTCAGAGACAAGCCACTGTAGATCAGAAGCACGAGGAAGATGTTTATCACTAAACTGACGAAGAAGTGACAGAGCTACACCTTCAGCTGAAACTGCTGCCTCAGTTGTAGGTGCAGCAGTTGAAGGGCGAGAAATTTCAGCCTCTGAATACAGTGATGCCATTGAAACGGATAGACCTGGAAATCACACAAATTCATATTTCAGTAAAATGAATTACAAAATTGTGAACTCACACCACCATTTACTATGTAATAAATACCAACAAATCTATAACAGTCTTTAAGTTGACTACAGTAAACCCTATTTTCAAGTAAAAGTTGTACACAAAGTCTGAACATACTTTCTCTATAAATCAAGTTTCTTTACGCAGGTTCTGGAGCACTGAATACTGCACTGCCATTGGATGTAATAGTAGTAGATTGAATTATGAACGTCTTTATTGTTCAAAGAGCATGTTTAATTTAAATTGTGCTTGTTCACTGAGAATGTTGTTTTGTATATTGAGTTGTTTACGTATGATTTGTTTTGTTCCTTTGGGGTTTATATAAAGATTTATGTTTGGTTATTTAAATTATTTGGCAATGCATATTTTGTTTTATTTTGTACTGTAACCTGACTTTTTAAATTTGTAGACAATTTTTTCCGTGTAGTGTTAATTTAAACATTAAGAATTTTTTATTATTATATTTTCATCCTTTTGTTATGAAATTTGTACAGAAGTTGGTCTGTTAATGCTCTGTTGCATTTAGTAAATTCAGCTAAATATTTTATTTTATGTACTTCACACTAATGGTTTTTAAAAAGAAAAAAATGATATACCTTTTGTAGTATGGTTCTACATATTACAGTTTTTATAAGATGTCAATGTGTAGTGAATTTTTATAGCTTTGGAATGTGTTTCTTGTTCATGTTTTGTAATTCTTAATCTAAGAAATTAATGCTTTTCTTTTTCATAATTGTTTGTGAAGGTTATATTTCTGCAGTTTTTGTTAAGAGTATGTGAAGAGTTATTTATATAGTCTGGTATTCGATTTTTATAACAGGGTTATGTCATCTATATACCTATGACAACAGATTATTTTGTATAAATGTCTATTATTAGTCAGGATTCTTATTTCTTCAATATCTTGTAAAATTGTTTCAGATAATATTCCTGAAGTGCATGAAATCATAAGTAGTTCACATTATCTTGCACGCAAAATTCATGGTAGAAACTTATGTAATTTTTGTTTCGTGGTTATACTGATAGTACTTGTTATTCTATTGCTTAATTCTTCACTTAATTCTGTTTTTTTTAAATGAAAATGCTTATTACGTATAAAGAGATGAGTATGACATTGTAACTGATGCAAATACTTTATTTGTTTACAAAGTTTGTGTGATTTTGTCTATATTTCATAGGTTTGTGTACTATAGTTCTTCTGTGCCAACAATGACAAAGTTTTTTTTTTCTTTTTTCTGTTTATAAAAGTGATAAGTGCATCTCAATTACTTTTAGGGTGATAACATTTTGTATGTCAGACAATAGTTTTATTGCTTGAAGTGTTTATAAGTTTTTCTAATGCTGTTAATGTCATTTTGAAAAGACAAAAATTATCTAACACAGTTTATCATCTCACCAACACACATATCTCCAAAAGCACTCCAGATCTCCAAAAGCACTCTAAAACTACACACACAAATTCATTCAAAATGTTTTTTAGAGGAAATTTATAATAATTCTATTTTCATGTTTAATATTAGACAAATATTATAAAGACTATTTATTTAAACTTTTATCTTTTTTGTTCTTTTATTTTTTCTCAGATAATTATTACAACAGGCTGACAATTATTTACATTTATCCACAATCATAGAGTAGTAATGTGGAAGCTTGATGCAATACAATTCGAAATAATATAACTATAACTTTTATTTAATTAATAATCAGGGTTTTACATCATCTTTTACTTTCCTAACTACTGTAATATAAGAAAGAACAAGCATATTACCAATTAGTCAAAAAAAACTCCACTTTTTCTCGATTTTTGTATCTTTTGGGGGCTTCATACAGTAGAGGTTTAAATTAAATCTTTTTAAAAATTAAACAGTGAATACAGAAGTGGCATGATATTGAGAAAATGCTGTTTCTTAAAGAGGGCACAGTCTTTATGAAAATTTTATTCATGTATGTTTTTTAACTTGTCAAAAATTATCATCAGAAATATGATTACTGAAATACTGACAATGTTTTTTCAATCTTTTGTAAAGTATTTTTCATTTAAAAATTACTGTTATATAAATGTTTAAAATATAATGTCATGCCAATTCACTTGAAAATTTTAAAAATATTTTTTTCTAAAATAAGACATTCCTAATATCCACCTCTAAATTAGACATTATGTACAGGAAAATATTACCTCACTAACTGAAAATGTTTTATAAAATTCTTTAAATTTTTACCATTTCATCCTAAGTTTTTATAATTTACCTCTAAATTAAGAATGTTTTTCAACTCTTATCTCAGGAATGGGGGTAATAAGACTTAACCCCCTTGATCGAAACATCTCCATTCCTAAAAGTGCAAATTCTATCAATTTTATTTCTTTTTACTGTTATTGATGTGAAGCATTTTTTTTATAAACAGACTTCAAGATAGGACTTGTTTTTAATTTTTTATCACAAAGTAAGGGTAAGTAAAAAATCTCCTTAAAATCATTTTAATTTAAACAAGTAAAAATATTTTTTTTTGTGTTTTTAAATACATTTTATGATTAATTAGGATGGAGAACCTAATCCAGGGTTGTAACAGTACAATTTTTAAATATTTTACTGATTTAAAAAATTCATCTTTTTTTATCTAGATAAGAAACCAATTTTAGATAAATGATAAAATAATAAAAATGTTAAAAGTAAAAGTAATTTTCAACTTTACTGATTAAGAGGAGATTAAATTTTGAGTTCTATTCAAACAGTAAGAAACGTTATTAACATTACTACTATTTTTTTTAAACATACTATTTCAAGATTGATACAGAAACAAGAATAAAATGAGAAAAAAAAGATTTAAGTTCAAATTCAATTATTTTTAATTTACCTTCACAGCAATAATCAACAAGTATAAGGGTAAAAACATTCTACTACTTATGAGGGTAAATCAAATATAAACGGGATTTTTGTTCCTGAGCGTCTACAGTTGGTAGGACTGGGCCCACGCTTCCAGTATGCTTGGGTATGGTCATTAGGAGTGAGGAGAGCTGACCATTTCACACTCCCAACCAATTCATCAGTAACGCTCACTATATTGAAGCAACAGATGCACCCCTCCACTGCACAACGCATAATTATAAAATGTCTTGCTCATGAAGGAGTGCAAGCGCCGGAAATTTTCCAGAGATTGACTGCACAGTTCGGGGACCAAACATTGTCAAGATCTCGTGTGTTTTCCTGACATAAAGGGTTCAAGGAAGGATGAGAATGAGTAGAAAATCAGGAACACTATCGCCATCCTTGGACCAGCATTACAGACGAAAACATTCGCACAGTTCGAGACATTCTTGAAGACGATCGACGGGCGAGTGTATCCGAAATTGTAGAATAAGTTTAAATAAGTTATGGGAGCTTTAAGCAATCATCACAAATTACCTACAGTTCCATAAAGTGTGTGAGTCCCTCGCCTTTTGACCACAGATCAGAAGCTGAGACATTTGGAGGTCTGTCAGATTTACAGCAAGGTTTGCGAAAGGTGATGCATTTTTGTTTTGTCGTCACCTACGACAAAACATGGGTCTACCACCACACACCCCAGTCGAAACAAGCCAGTATGAAAAAGGAAAGAGGAGGCAGGCCCAGTGAAAGCTAAGCCTCAACTGGCATGGTTATTTTAACAGTTTTTTTTTTTTTACCAGTAAGGCATTTTGCTCATTGAGTTTTTGCATGAGCAATGCACAATCAATGTTACTTACTACTGCGAGCTGTTGAACGAGGTGAGAACTGCATATCACTGCAAAAAACAAGACCAACCGATTCAAGAGACCATCCTTCTCCACAATAATGCCAGGCCCTACACTGCAGTTCTAACAGTCTTAAAACTAGAAGTAATGCACTGGACTCAACTTGATCATCCTCCCTACAGCCTAGACCTATCACCCTGCAATTTTCATTTGTTTGGGCTGTTTAAATAAGCTCTAGGAAGGCAACGACTTTAAGATGAAAGGCATGGAGACATTTGTGCGCAATTGGCTCCAGATGCCAATATTCAATATTAGAAAATTATTCAAATATCAAATATTAAAAAATTATTCAAAATTCAATATTAGAAGCTTAATTCTACAATGCTGCGATAAAAAAAAAATCCTTCTCGCTAGGAAAAATGTATTTCTAAAGCAAGAAACTATGTAGAAAAATAAATTATATTTGCCTTTTATTTTTCAATAAATCATTTTAAAAAAAAAATGAAATCCCGTTTATATTTGATTTACCCTCATACATGCCAATGAGTTTATAAAATATAAATTAATATTACCTCAATATATATTATACACATAAAGATAAATAAAAAAAGACTGCAATGGATTTATTAAACTGAATGAATTTATTAAATTTAACATATTGCAATACATTTAGAATATGTTGGCACAGTGTTATGTACTCGCACAATGTTAAAGACATAATTGAACAGTTAAGACATTATTAGATCAGTTGAGTTATGGCTGGAGTAACATTAAACATTGCTACTCCACTTTTTATCTGTATCAAAAAATAAAAATTCAGAAATTTATTTTTTTCTGGTCAGAAGATCAATCAGGTATCAAAACTGATCAAGGAATTTCAGCATAATACAGGAGCAGTGTTTGCTGCAAGAGAACGTCTGAAAAAGAGGACTGAAAAATTATAAATCGTCCCAATACTAGTGTTAACAAGAAGGAACCAGTCACATTTGACAATAACATTGAGCACGACATGGTTTTGACAAATAACTTTGATACTGATTGTCTGAAAATTATTCATAGTTCTGCCTATTAAAAATGACTAATAAAGTGGCTTTAATAAAGTTTGTGCAAGATGGGCCCCGAATAAAACTCACATTGCATAAAAAAATATACTTGGACTACTGAAAAGAAGAAGCATTTAGAAGGCTATGGTAATAAAGGTGATGTCATCTAATAGAATCAGACTTGCTATATTCAATATTAGGCAGAGAATAGACAGAAGAATGCAGAATGGAAACATTCATAAAGTAAGAGTTAATAACCCAGCAGGAAAATTGGTCCTTATAGTTTTTCTGGTACGCAAAAAGCCTAATATTAAACCACTGCATTATCCAAAGAGGGGCTCAATAATAAACAGTGCTTACTACTGTGAGATTTTAACGCTTGTGCAATGATGAGACAACTATTTCAAAAAGCAAATATTGCGGATATTTTTACAAACATGAGTATTAGAGTTTCTTTACCTAACTTGTTCTATACCTTTTTGGTTGTGATCATCAACCAGTAAGGTTGATGATCTTCTCTTAAAAAAGTACTCGCTTTTTCTTTCAAATTATTTAAGTTGTAACTTTTGTTTTTTTTTTTTTTTAATTTAATTTAAATCCATTCTCAATTATGGATGAACACTTATGGGACCATGACTCATTTTGGGACCTTGACTCATATTGGTTGCATATGATTTACTGTTTTGCTGCCATTGCAGCCAGTCAACTCCTTAGCAGTCATGAAAATAAAATGTGTGAGTAGCACTTGTGTTTTCGTAACAATTTTCAAAATGACTGAACTGCATGAGCAGAGAGAGAATTTGCATTATATTTTATCAGAAGTTTGATGACATGCAAGTAGAAACAATAAGGAAGATCAAAAGCTTTTGCTGATCAAATTATGAGTGTTACATAAATTAAAAAGATTCCAAGATGGTTGAACATCTGTCAAAAGTGACAAATGTTCTGAAAGATGTTCCACCAGAAAAAATCCCTAAAAAATTGAGCAAGTTCGAATAATCACCGAATAACAATTAGAGAGCTTGAAGATGAAGTAGAGTTTCATCAGGCTCAGTGAAATCAATTTTAACAGAAGACCTGGGGATGCAGAGCATAGCAGCAAAATTTGATTCAAAACTTCTCACTCATGAATATTTAACATTAAAATCAACTCAAGTTGTGCAAGACATGCTAGAATATGTTAATAGTAACACTGATTTTATGAAAAAATAAAACAGATGAAATATATTTCTACAGCTATCATCCTGAGGCAAAGGCACCATCATGCCGCTGGAAAACTCCATGTTCTCCGTCGCAAAAGAAAGCCAGCCAATCATGAAGGTAAAGGTCATGTTGACAGTCTTTTTTTGAGTATCAAGGCTTAGTTCATCAAGATGTAGTTCATGCTCCTCAAGAACAACCTGTCAATAAAGAGTACTACATAACTGCTCTTCATCGGCTAAAAGATGCTCATCAAGTAAGAAACCATAGTTTTGGAAAAATGGCGATTGGAAAATTCATCATAACTACACCTTAGTGCATGCATTACAACTTGTCCAGAGATTCAATTTATTCCAGAGAACAATGGATTGAAGAGCTTCAGGAGGCTCCTTATTCACCAGGTATGCACTGAAATTTTTAGGTCTTTCCTAAGCTTAAGGTTCTGCTTAAAAGAAAGAGATTTGAAGACAGAGAAGAAATCAAAAGAAAGACAACAAGAAAACTTATGGTGCTCACTAAAAATCACTTTTAAAAATCCTTCCAACAATTGAAACATTGCTGGAATAAGTGTGTTACACCAGAAGAGGGTCTACTTCGATGTACAAAGTACATTAATAAATTTTATAAATAGAATAGATTTAATAATAGATTTTATTTCATTAATAGATTTTATAAAATTATGTCACATAACATGTAAAAATCAACAATGATGCAAGTGGAAAAGCTGAATTTAGAGATGGGATTAGGCATAATTCACTATATTGCATTAGGGTACTTCAAGAAATGATACCTACATACAAAATAATTTATACCTATAATGCTCTTTAATCACACAAACCAGAACCAAACTTTGATTACTGTATAACGTAACACAAGCGCTTTTAACTAAATAAGCAAGCCATGAAAAGTTATTGTTTACCATATTATTATAATGAAATGTTTTGTTTTAAATCTAACAATTATTTAATATACAATGAATATCCTGACCATAAATCATAGTTTACCAGATTTAGAAAAGTGTTCAAGATTACTAGATGTTACTTGATCGAGTTCTAAATCATCTACATCATCAGTTGATAAACAATCTGAACTAGCTTCTGGAGATGATGAAAATGGACTAGCACTCTGATCAGTTGTAGTTGCTGCAAACATAAAAAATAGATCTATTATAAATAGTTTGATTTAATTTTTTTCCAGAAAATAGAGAGATCAAAAAATACTAATGACAAAAATATTAAAAAGCATACTAATATAATTAATTTTACTATTTAAAAGCAAAGTAATTTGCCGATGTCCACAGCAGAGTGGTAGCGTCCCAGCCTTTCATCTGGAGGTCCCAGGTTCGAATCCCAGTCAGGCATGGCATTTTTTCATGCTATAAAATTCCATTTTCATATCCCACGTACACATGCTTCAAGCTTATGTGATGAAATCATCAAGAAAAAAAATAGTGAACAAAGTGCCATGTAAAAACATATAAAAGTGAAGGTAATTGATTCAAATAAATAACGCATAAATTGGAACCATACTATAAACAACAAAAATTCAGAAAAACCACCGATTAAACTTACAAGGTTGCTGAATAATTTCACATGCTGCATTATGATCCACCAACTAATGAAAGTCAGGAATTCACACATGACAGTTCCATATCACCATTTCTTCTTGAAGAAAATAATAAATACCTTTTCATTATTTTGATTATAGTTAACTGAACTAACAAGGATGTGACCAACTTGAGTTAACAGATATTTATTTATTTCTTTCTTAGTTTTGCAAAAACTGCTATTGGAGAAGTACTGCTCTTCAACAGCAGGAGGATAATATAAAAAATATACTTTATTGCCAAGTAAAAAAAAAAGAAAATGGTACATGTACAAAATTTTTAAACTACTAATTACTGAAAACAGTAATACACGACAATTACAAGCACACAATGCCTAGATATTACCTGCCATAAATTTATAATTATAGCGATGTTTTACAGATGTATAATTATACATCAGATGTAAATACAGATGTATAATTATACAGGAGATGTTTTATTGATGTATATTCTTTACATTTACAAAAACCTTCAAAGCTCTTAACACAACCAGAATTTATACCTATCAGTTTCTAACATGCTTTAACTGCAGATTTATTAGCAAACACAATTACAAAAATGCTTTACGCATTAATTTTCATTAAAAAAATGATTTAATCCTCAAATATATAAAAAACTCATTCTAAATGAAGAATTAACAGTTCACATGCATTATTATTTATAAGTATTTAATATACACTCGCACCAACATCCGTGGTGTGAGTGGTAGCATCTCGGCCTTTCGTCTGGAAAGGTCAAAATGTCTTCATGACTGTGCTTCATCATATGCCGTGGCTACAACTCTAAAGCTCAACACATCATTTGGCTGAAAGTAAACAGATCATCCCCTAAATAGACTTAATACTAAGTGACACTGACTTGATGGCATTTAAAGTAGTTCCTTGTTAGCTGGCATTATAACTACAATGAGAATATCAAAAGAGTTGTAAAACATTGACTGCCTTCATAGGTAGCATCATTTTATGAACAAATTGGTTCCACATTATAACAAATTTCTTAATGTTGATGAAAATTATGTTGAAAAATAACTTTCTTGTAATAATAAACTTGTTTAATCATTATTTTTTAAAAGATATTTACTTTTCAAACATGCCTCATAATATTTCCTCTTGAAGCAATGACAGTGTGGGGTCTTTGAAGTAGAAAAGCATAACAGAATTTATTTTGGAAGAGAAAGACTAAAGTCCATACTTTATATTTTAAAAAAAGGATTCAATATTTTTCATAACTCTGATATAAAATTATATATAAAAAATTATATCAATTGTATTTGTAAACTGTTTAATGTGAAATAAATTCATTTAATTAATATTTTGCCACAACTCATAGGAATGGTTTTCTTGGAATAATTTATAAATATCAGACCATCTCCGAAAAAAAGTACTTTATATTAACTTAATTAATGCTTAAAAAAACAACGCAGAAACTGTAGCTGAATTAATGCTACAATAGAAAGAATTTAAAACCAACTTGATAGCTAGATATGAATCATACAACTTATAATGCAAGTTATAATAATTTTTTTATTTATCATTGATAATATTACTCTGACATTACTCAGTGCATTATACTGCTGTAATATTAACCAAAATATGAAATGTTTTTCCAATAACAAACTATAAAATATACTGTTTTTGTTACAAAAGTTGTAAGGTTAATTTTTTTTCATTTTAAACAAAACATGATGAAAAAAACAGATTCATTTTTATACTAAAAAAAAAAAAAACGAGTCATCTAAAATGGTTTTTGTAGTCGGCAAAACAGTTAAGGACCAGAAGAAAACAAAACCAATACGATTTCATACCATTTTGACATACCTAGTGACAATATGTTTACATCTTAGTGGACTTAAATGAAATAAGTCTAAAAGATTTTCTTTAATCTACATGGGATGTACATTATACAAATCCTCATCTTTATTAATTTTTATAGGGTACTTCTAACACCTTTAAAAGCACCAATAACTTAAAGCAAAGTGTTGTATATTAGTAAATATTAATGAAGTTTGTAGTCATACATGATTATTTAAATTAAAGAAGAAGTATGAGTATACAAATCCTAAATTCAAAGGGAAAGCTAGTAACCCAATAATTTTTTAGTTATTTATCTGATTTATAAATCATTCATATCTAAAACATTATTATGTATATAAACAGATAAAAAGTATAACTATTCCTTGTTCTGAAAGCTCACATAAGAACTTTCCATTAATTGAATTTCTGCATGCCACAGAGATAAGTATAACCTACATTAATAACATATTACAACTAAAACAAATACAAGATAAACTTAAACTACTAATTAAATTTACTATAGCTTAAACTAGGTATGTATTTAAATAAATACTATAGAAATACAAAAACTTACTATCAGTCTTTCCATCGCTTAGTAATGCTAGTGTGTGGTGTTTTTCTTCTTGCTTTTGCCTTCGACGCAACCGTATACGTTGCTTTAAATTGTTTATTTCCTCATCACTTTCTTCAACATTTTCCTCTACCAAACCCATCCAACGATTACATTTCATCTATAATAGCAGCAGTTTTATCAGTAATAAAAGAAAAATATGAATAACAAACTAATAATAGAAAGATAGTATGCAGCAATCTTTTTAATCTGGCTATACAACATACTGCAACGTTCAGTAATCCTACTATTTACTAGTATAAAAGTAGGCATCACCATCATACTACTTTTGACATCACCCACATAATGATCAATGCACGGTGCTGTCAAAGTCATTCCTGTTTATCCTTGTTAAGCATCAATTACAATACTTTACTGTATTATACATTACAGTATTTTATACATTACAGTATTTTATACACTACTAGCTGTACCCTGCCATGCTTCGCTGTAACACATTGTGGTTGCATGGATGAGAAATGAGAAACAATACAAAGCATACGTTTCATAGAAGTTTAATTTTTGCAATTCTTGTGGATATACAATATTTTTTTGTTTTTCCACTATCTACATAGATATAAAGGCTATCTGGTTTGCCGACTCGGGACCACGCAACATACAGTTGTTCATGTGAGAAGCAATCCGCATCTAAATCTAAACTACACAATTCTAAAGATTGACCTTGAGCTTTATTGATTGTGATTGGAATTTACTTCAAAAAAATACAAAAATTTTGGGCTTTTGAACTGACAAAAAGAACTTTCTCAGTACTTTATTGATGAAAATAATTTGGTTATTACACAAATATAGATGAGCTTATGTTGCACTTAGGACAAGTTCATAAACCTGAGGACTGGTGCCTTTTTATAGATTCGTCCAAGTATAGTTTAAAAGTGGTTCTATTACACAACGGTAACAAATATACTTTGATACCAATAGCTTATGGTATTAATTTGAAAGAGACATATGATGTGATGAAAGACTTTCTTGAAAAAAAAAAATTATAAAAAACATTACTGGAACAAATGTGGTGATTTGAAAGTTATAGCTATTTTGTTAGGCCTGCAGTTAGGCTTTATTAAGTACATGTTTTTTCTTTGTGAATGGGACAGCTGAGCTAGGAATAAACATAATGATACCAAATAGTAGAAGAAACAAGAGAACTTAACTCCAAATGGGAAAAATATTATTCATGAGCCCTTATTTGAACCCAAAAAAATATTTTTACCCCCTCACCATATCAAGCTAGCACTGATGAAAAATTTTTTAAAAGCAATGAAGAAAGATAGTCCCAGATTTTTGTACATCAAGCAGAAATTTGTGAATTAAGTGAAGGAAAAATTAAAGAAGGAATATTTGTTGGTCCTCAAATAAGAGAGTTGGTTAAAGATGATGTATTTAACTCAATGTTAAATAATGAAGAAAATGCAACTTGAGCTTCATTTAAAGACGTTTTGCAAAAACTTTCTCGACAAACAAAAATCTGACAATTACCATGCTATAGTTAATCAACAACTTCTTACTTCATACAGAGCTCTGGGATGTAATATGTCTTTGAGAATACATTTCCTCCACTCACATCTGGATTTTTCTCAGGCAACCTTAGAGATGTAAGTGAGGAACACTGTGAACGTTTCCAAGACATTTTGGTGATAGAAAGCCACTGCTTTCCATCACCAAGGGAAATGGAAGACTAACATGCAAGCCGATTACTGTTAGACATTGAGGTTATTTATAAAAGAGCTTTTTAAAAAAGGGTTACGATAATTTTGAATCCGTTCTCAATAAAATTAAATATGACAATCATCAGTGGATAATGCAGTGATCTCAAAATAATATCGATGCTCCTAGGGACAGCAAGAAGGATACATAAAGTTTCCTTGTTTTTTGTATGTAGGACAGCAGAGACAGAGAAAATCACTGGATAAGGAAAGATTGGCCAAAAAGAGCTTCATTAGAACCTGGAACCAAAAATGTGTTCCGAGAAGCTCTCATAGATCTGAATAAGTTCTCCTTCCACCTCTGCACATCAAGTTAGGCTTGATGAAGCAATCTGTCAAAGCCTTACCAAAAGAAGGTAAAGACATCTGTGACAAATTTCCAATCTTATAACCACCAAACTAAAAGAGGGTGTCTTCACTGGTCCTGACGTTAGAAAACTTTTCAAAGATGGTAATTTTGAGAAACAAATGGAAGTTGCAGAAAAAGAAGCCTGGGGAGCCTTTAAAGATGTAGTAACCAAGTTTCTGGACAATAAGAAGGATCCAAACTTCAAATCAATCGTTGAGAACATGCTGCAGAAGTACAAAAATTTAAGCTGTTCCATGAGCTTGAAAAAATTCACTTCCTAAATTCACATGTGTACTATTTCCCTGAAAATCTGAGTGCTATTAGCAAAGTGATGGGTGAGAAATTTCATCAGGACATGAAAGAAATGGAAAGAAGGTATTATCAAGGTAAATGGACAACTACGATAATGGCAGACTATTACTGGATATTATACTAAGATCAAACTTGTAGAGAACATAAAAGGAAAACCACGAAGTATAAGCTGTCCAAAGAAACTTCTACACATGGAATAAAATTATAAGTATTTTACATTCTTCGTCATTAAGGGTTGGTGAACAGGGGAAGTTTTTCCAAAGGCATGATGTACCTCATAAAAATTAATTAAATAAATAAAAATAAATTAATTTAAAAATGCACAATAATAGAAATTAGGGTTATTTTATGGCAATTTTCATTAGAAATTAAGGGGTTAATGACCTCCCCCGTACTCCTCTTTAGACCACTCAATGTTTAACTACAAGAATGCATAGTATAAGCCAAAAATGTGAATATATTATATTACTTTATTATAAAAAAAATAAACATTATATATCTATTTTATGTATCACATTTTTAAATTTTTCAAATTTTTACAAATTTTGAAATTTGCGATTTGCAAAAAATCCTATCATAGAAAAATGAAGGTTATTTTCAAAATCAGTGCTAAAAAATACATAACAATCAATTATCAAAAATTAAAAAACACAACCATCGCAGGCTATCAATGGACCAACAAAACTGTTATATCAGAGTTGACAGTCGAAGAAATAAAAGCCTTAGCAAAATATGATAATAGACATCTTATACCAAGAATGAGACTAATATGATGTTCTCAAATGTGTAGAAGACGTTATTGCACCAGCAATTAAAAAAACCAACTGTTAACTGGGATAAAGTTCAACCTACATTAAATGGGTTGATATGAAATACATTTTGAAGAATTTTGATGTTATAAATTTAAATATTAAGTACAGACCTTCTAATATATATTTTTAAAAACGATATAAAATCCTGTAGCCAAGCCTTTTTGGTACATTGGCTCCCCAGGCTCCTGAACCGGTCAGACTACTAGTTACACTATAATCTAAAGATCCTGAGACATATTTTCAGATTATGTTTGCATCAACAATGATCCATGACTTCTTAAAACCTGAACAAACATTTTAAAAGAAAAACACAATAAAAGCAGTAACAAACTAACCAGAAAAAGGATTTTTTTAATCCATTATAATGCCTACAATTCTAAAACTAAATATTATTCCTAATTTGCATAGTGAGTTGCCTACACCTGCAAAACCAAATCCAGACTGCACAAAAAGATCAAATTAATTAAACAGATTTATACAAAACATATTTCTAAAACATAATCTAAAAAAATTTCTGATAAAATGTATAATAATACTTAATAACTGAAAAGATGAAACTTTTAACCAAATGATTTTAATAAAAACAATTGAAATAAACTTACTTGTTCAATAGCAGCAATGATGGCCTCAGATATACTAAAATGGGCATTTTCTCTATCAAGCTCTGCATTTGCTCTGGTGAACTGAGATGATGAAAGGAAGCTAGCCAAACTTTGACCTTGAGTCGGCCTAGGAAAATACCTTGTTGACATAGGCTGTACACTATTACCTCCATCTTCAATAAAGCTTTTCTTTCTAGTAACTTTCCAGCGTTGTTCTGGTGCTGATCTTATCACTGCTGTCTTAGAGTTAGATCTGATATTAGCTTTAACAGTTGAATGTTTAATATCAACTGAATGCGAATGATCATCTGATTCTTCCCATATACTGTGGGGAACATTAAACAACTTCTGGCACTCTTTCTTTTTTTTCTTTGTTAATTTACGTTCTACTTGTTTAGGCACAAAAGAATCACACCCCCCACTGGAACCACTACATCTAGGAGAAACCACTGAAGAAAGTCTTGAACAAGCAATTTCTATAGGCACTGGATCACTCTTCGGAACATCTTTCATAAATATAATATCATTATTTTTACTACTTTTTAATTTACATTTTGAGCTAATTTTACTAGGAAAATCATTCTTCTGCAATTCTTTGTAATCAATTTTAAGGACACTTGGAGATATCTTTTCTTCTTTACTTTGACCACTATTTGATAAACGTTCACTATTTATTCTAACTACTCTAGTTAAGGGTGTAATAGCAGGTGATGAAGGTTGAGTTCTACATTTATTTTTTAGTGAAACAGCAGGTTTCTCATCATTACATGTTCGACTAATGTCTGATAAACAAGGTAAACTCTGCCATGGCTTATGAATAAAAAAAATATTTTTTTTAACACTACTCATCTGATCTGTTTTATTTGAATTGGTGACACATGACTTGCACGAAGATAAAGAAGAAGATACATATGCTGGATTGACATCTATCTGACGATTAGATTCTTTTTTAGTTTCTGTATTACTTTTATCTGCTTCTCTAATCATCCTTATTCCATCAGGAAATGATGCACACCTTCGATGTGATTTCCCAACATTCCACTTCAGTAAATACTGTCAACAAACATCAAAATTCTATTTAAAACTTTGCACTATCATAACTAAGAAAATCAAACAATTCATAGTAACAATCACCCCTAACTCGGAGCAAAATTGAAATGGTATTAACAGTTATAATAACAGTTAATACAGTTAGTATTAGATTATAATAATTATTCTAACAAACATATTAAAATAATCATACAACAAAAAGTCAATATTTCATAACAAATTATATTTCATACTTAATCATATTTAAAATAAAATTGGCAAGGATTTGTCTACATTTGCTCTTTCTGCCACCTTTTACTCAAAAATTAAAAAAAAAAACCATAGTCATAGCAAATCAGAGATCGGTATATGATATATAAAACAAATCAAAATTTATAATCAAGGCTGTTAAAAAACATAATAAGCAACTTGTGAAACCAATTTTTTAACAAGAAAATGTAAATACTAAACAAACATGTTTTTTTGTAAAAGAATTTACTTTTGACAGAAAAATTTTTCATTAAACTTAACCTAAATAAATTTATGATTTTAAAGCACCAACTAACAAAAGTGTAAGATAGGTGAAAATTTCTTAAATTAAAATTCCTCAAATTATGGTAGCATTCTAAAGGTCTAATAATGGTGTATTTAAAAAATATAGTTACTTCAATATTAAGCCCAAAAAACGGTCTTTGGGCTAAATGACCATAGTAGCTGATGCATGTAACTTCAAAAATAAATAAATAAAATGTAGTCTCCTAAATGCAGATCTAAATTTATAATCATAAAAATTATTTAGTATTAGATTATAATAATTATTCTAACAAACAATTTAAAATAATAATACAACAAAAAGTCAATATTTCATAACAAATTAAGAAAGATCTGTTAGAACTTACAAAAGCAAATTAGTTAAAAAAAATCAAGACTTCTCAAAAAAATAATCATTACAATTACTATGCATTAAAATAAGTAAGTGCTACAAAAACCTGTGTGAAAAGTATAATTTTAATTACAAAAATAGTAAAGCAAGAGGAAATGTACTAACACTGCCTGGAAAAAGAAATTATTGCTGGTGAGGAGATACAAAAACAAAAATAGTGAATGTAATGAATAGTATGTATGTAATGTTCTCTATCCCACAAGGGTTTAAACCAGTCACACACTAGCCAAGCCACTGACTGCACTGACTTGACTGACTAAAATAGTTAATTGTTAAAATATGAACTTTTTTACCATCAATTTATTTCATGTCTATTTTCATTTAATTTTAGCTGTACGAACCTTTTCAACAAATTCATAGCTCCCTCCTTAAAATACAATTAATTTTCAGTAACAAGTTTTTCAACAAAAATTAAAATGTGTAAACATTTATAAAGGCATAATAAATAAAGTGGAATATTTAACGCTAAAATAATTTAATAAAACTTGAGATTTATCTAGAAGAGAGTTATGTATACACTTTGAGTTTTGTAAACTGTTTAGAGTTATGTAATCTATTTTACATTGTCCATTGCAGTGGAACATTGATTACCTGGATTGACATTTGTAAAACCAAATCAGGAAATCAAAAATTCCAGATAATTGGAAAATTGAAGAAAGGTTTATTATACGAACTAGACATATCATTCTAATGTTTAATGATTATCAAACTGAATAAAAATACAAAAATATATAAAAATAATTTCAGTAAAATAAAAATGATACTCAGAACATAGATGCATACAAAGTAATAAAAAGCAGATACAGTAACGCATTAGAAAATCAAATTAGTAGCAATTTGCTAATAAAAGAATCAGAATTTACAAAAATTATCTGAAAGAAGTTAAAATTTACTACCTTAAAATTTTATAAAAAATGTAATTTAGAAAACTTCTTAAAAAACATACAAAAAACATATTGAAGAGAATTTGAGTTAAGTTACTGTGGGTAATAAAAATACAATTTCTTAAAAATTATAAAATATCAAAAAAAACTACAGTATGATAAATCTAATGAAATAAAACTTAGTGGCAGTTGTTAATCAAAATGTACCTTTAAAAACACTATAAAAAAATCTGGAATCTGTATTTGCTTCAATGATGATTTTCGTTTATGAGCTGCAAAATCACATAATTGGTTTGTACAAAGAATCTGTGTACTATCACATTCTTTTTGTTGCTCCAACGAGTCCATAGCAATAGACAAATATTTATGAACTTTCTCATGTGATGACCCTGGGTGCAAGTTGTCACCTTCTTCTTCAGCTGCTAGCTGATCCATCTTTTCATACGGCCTCCCTCTATGATGTATCATTGTTCAACATTTTTTACCCTTGATCGTTACCACACTGATGATCCATCAACATTGCCAAATTTGTAGTCTATACAGCCTGTTATCTCTTCAGTAAATTTTGCTATATTTTCAACACCTTCATGATGCAATTTCATCAGTCTCTCTAGGCATTATTTTATTCCACACTGTTGCCAATGTTATTGCTTTTAACAAAATGCCATGCATCAGCTACCATGTATAACAGCAGTCTTTTAAATTAATATCTCTGATCATCTTAATCGTGCTGCTTACACCATCAGCTAAAAGAATGTTTTCATTAACTGTTTGCAGTAACGGTATTTCAGAGAAACGATAACCTCTTGATCCATTAGTTGTAAAATGTATCTAACGTTTGAAGGTAGAAACAGAACTTTGAGTTTTCCATCCTCTCTTTCTAAGAAGCATGCTGCTAAAGGATAATGCTAAATAGGTACATCATCTAACATCAAAAGAACGTTTCCATTTTTATCCATAATCTGTTGGTATTTTTTAACTTCTTATATTAAGTAACTATTATACCAATCTGAAAAAATTTACAAGTCATTCATATTTCCTTCTGGCTTTTAGGTAATTGGAACAATTCACACACCTTTAAAAGCATGTGGTCTTTCTGATTTGCCAGTCAGAACAAAAAGTTTTATCGGTAATCTCCACTTTCAAAACCACTAACTGACGTCAATCTTCTTTAGATATTTTGTAGCCTGGAGCTGATTCTTCTTTGCAGGAAACTAGTTTTCTAAGAAAGAGCATTCCATTCAAGGCTCTTTTTGTCAACATTATAAGTATTATACTATTACAAAAGTATTACAAAGTGTTCGTCATAATCTTTCTAAAAATCATGAAATTGTTGAATAAATTTATTTGCCACTGGGATATTTGTTGATAATTTTTTCCTTCAATTTCAAGTTGCCAAATTCTATGTTAAAAATGTCAAATCCACCCTGTACTTTCTTTACAATTTTCATCTCCATTAAATTAATGGCACTGTCTCATCACCCTGAGCTGGAAATGACTTAAATTTAAGATCATAATTCAGAAAAATTATAAATATAGATACAGCATTTCCCATAAATTCTTATAACAAAAAAAAAATTTTAATTAAATTAAATAATTAAAAAAAATTTATCCTAGCAGATTTTTAAAATTACAATCTAACAGAATTAATTATCATCCTTGAAGCATATATGTTTACAGTATTAAAAATAAAGGGCATTAATTGCCTTTTAGGAGATGGGGAATCTCCTTTAGGAGATATATTTTAAATGGAAATTTTTCCATAGTTAACTTTTAACGCCTTGACAACTTTAATTACTTTTACAGAACACAAAGTGCACAGTATGTAAAATTACACTGCTAACTTGCCGATGAAAATTATGGTAGAATAAAATGTTCTTACACAACTGATATTTTAATAATTTACATGGTTTTAATAAATGAAACATCAAAACAACATTTCTGTTTTTTTTTTAATTTTACTCACAGAAATCTTAATATCTGTTTGTTTCATAACATGATTAGCCAGCAAATTACAATATTAACATATGAAAAATAATGGTGTAAGCTTCATTCAATGTATAACCTTTACTGCTCACCTAATGAAGGTGTTGTCTGAATAAATATAAGCCTACAACTATCCTCAAGTTCAATAATCACTTTGGCAGTAGTATTGAGTTTTACACTTGCACATCAATACAATCATATAAAAATACATACATACTTATACTTATACAAACTTGAAAACATTCTTATTTTTATATGAAGATTACTTACTAAACTGGGATCTATGTCTGTTAATAATGACAACTGGTTTTGCTCAACAGCCTGTAAGCAAATTAATGTAGCTTCACTATATTTTTCCTGGCAAAGGAATGCATTTGATTTAAAACATGATGAGAGATGTTCTCTATCTGTTAATAACCATGCTAACTTCTGAGACAAACTATGAGATTCCAGACTGAAAAATGAAACAAATATAACAGTATTATCAATAGAGTAAATTAGATTTATAAAAAGTAATCAATTTTTTTGTTTTGATACACATAATGTACACATGTTTCTTAATTCTGAACTATTAAAAATAGTTCTTTTTAGACTAACTAGGTTAAAATTTAACACTTTTCTTACTGTCCTTCCACTTCCTTTCCCATTAAGTATTTTTCAAGTTTACCTTTTTATGATTCTTTTATCACTCTTTTTTGTTTTCGAATTTCTTCTTACAGAAAACTCTTTATCCTGAAATGTCTTTTTATCTGTTCTTTATTAATTTCTGATTTTATAAGATAAAATTTTCTATTCCTGCCCTGTTTAATTAAATCTTTCTTAACTTTATCAGAATATGTGCTTTCATTTTTTCTTTCTAGATAAAACGAGGATAGTTTTCTTGGCAATTCTGTAAAACTCATCCTTAAAATGCGGCCTATGAAACCCAATCTCCCTTCTGCATTATTTCTGTTATTCCTTTAAATCTCTGGTATAGCACTTTGTGGTGGACGGAGTTTATATATATATTGTCATCTTTTATAAAACCAAATATTTTCCTTAATTTCTTTTCTTTCTTTTTGATTTCTTTTAAAAAATCCTTGTAGATCAAATAAATATGTGTTATATAAAACATATTTTCTTACATTCTGCAACATACAAGGCTTCTGGGCAAATCAATGTATTCAAACGCCTTAATTTTGTATTTGTAACGAAAGATTTTGTGCTGAATATGTTTTTGGAAAGACAATAGACAATTCCACCTTGTTTGTCTGATTTTTAAGGTTATTTTTAGCTTGCTTTCTATTCAATAGTTTCTCCAAGGTATTTAAATGTTTTTTTTCTAATTTTTCTAAACCTCATTTTTAAAAAGGTTGAAGCAATCTTGATATTTGTCATATATTATGTTTTTTCCAAAGATGTTTTTAGGGCTATTCTTTCCGCTGTTTCTTTCAGCTGTTCTACTGCTACTGCGGGAACATCCAACAAAATAACCAAATCATCTGCAAAGGTGTAATGTTCTTCTTTGTACAGGAATACATCATTTTCCTATGCCAATCTTTAGGAGGGTACTGTTTTGTTCTTTACATTATTTGTTTCACCACTCATGGATAAATATTTCTAAGAAGATTGAAAACCATTGTAAAAGTTCATCATACTGTCTTACTCCATTTTTTTATGGAAAAAGTATAAGAAATTTTGCTTAAAAATGTAACTTCAAAAGTTGTGTTTATTAGTACTTCTCTGATTCTTCTTCTTCTTTTTTAATCCCTTAATAAACATATGGGCGAGAATGGGTAAAGTGTGTAAAGTAAACTGTGTGGGTGTCGCTGGAAAATGAGTATTGTGTACAATATTTTTCCAATGTTTCCAGATAGTAGCTGCGAGTTTTGCGTCAGCTACTTACTTGCGTCAGAGATTTAGTCTCTGGAGTATTAGATCATCCTCAATTTTTTTAACCCATGTTTAAATAACATCTTTAACGCGGTTCATTAGATCTTCCACTGTGCAGGTCATTGTCTCTATAGGAGATGGTATGGAAGTCAGTATTCATGCATTTGGCATACAGCCCCAAACCACTGCAGCCCACACTTTTGTATTTCGAGTTCAATTGTAAATTGTTCATTACATTTCAGCCTGATTGAATGATTTCACAGATGATCACACAGTGATACACCCAGTATTTCCCACACGCATCGCGTTTGGAACACTTGAAATTTGTTTAGGTCATCTTTCAGTAGTATCCATGTTTCTGATCCATCAGCAAGACTGGTAATATGAGTGCACAGAACAATTGGATCTTAGTCTTCAAGGTTACAATTTTTCCTCCATAGGCAGCAGTCCATTGGTTGGAAGGCAGCAGTTGCCTGGCCAATCCTGCTGCAGATTTCTGCAGATAACGAAATTTTATTTTCTTGGATTAATTATCCTGGTATTTGAAATTGTCAACCTGCTTAATCTGTATTCCAGCCAGGTAAACAGCAGATGGTGAGCCATCAGTCATTAGAACCTTGGTTTTTTCAGCATTAATTTTGAGACTGTATGGCTGTGCTGTGCTGCACTCGCAATGTCATACAGGATGCCTTGTCGTCTTGGGCTCATCATCTGAAAATATAGTGCTATCATCGGCAAACATTAGATCCGTCACATAGCCATTTTTGCCGTATTGGATACCACATTGGCCATTGAAGGCTTTCCGCATAATTGCATTAATAACAGTATTGAATAGTAAGGGCAAGATGACACAGCCTTGCCTTACACCAGTTTGTATTGGAAATCCATCAGACCTGCAGAACCATCCATCAAATCATTATGGATGCATATGCAGCTGCTAGACACACTGTACATTTCTGTGAGTAGTCTGAAGGTACTCACAAGTTAGCAGGCACAAGTTCAGACTTGAGTGCAGCCCATAATACTGGCCAATGATGCTATCAAATGCCACCTTGAAATCTATGAATACAATGACTGCTTCCCGCAGCAAATTTGCTTTTCAAAATTTCTCTGAGACTGAAAATATGATCACAGCAGCTTCTAATTGGGCAAAAACCAGCCTCTCAAGACGCTTCTCTAGATGTTGCTCCAAATGTTTCTGTAGTTGACTTTGAATAATTCTAATAAAAACTTTCCCAGTTATCGATAAGAGGCTTATGCCACGGTAGCTTTTGCATTCGCAATTGTCACCCTTCTTTAGTATCAGTATAACAATCACTTGTTTCCATGCTGTAGGAATTTTCTCCGTTCGCCATACTAGCTGTAGTAGTGACTGTATGCGATTGACAAGGATATCACCAGCTGCTTTACACGCTTTAGCTGCTACTCCATCAATCCCAGGCACTCTGTTGTTTTTGAGTAGTTTCATCACTATTGATTATACTTCTGGTTAACATCCATGGAGAATACTAAACTTATTTCAAACAGGTGATTGAATGGAAAGCTGATTTCCATTCAACTTGAATTTTTTATGTTTCCCATAAATTTGGAAATAATTTTTTGAAATTTTGGAGTATTTCTTCTGGGATATATTTTTATAAGTTTCACTGGTATGGTATGCTCGCCAGATGCCTTATTCTTAAGGTTTTCTATTTCTTTATTTTCATCCTTTGAGAGGTAGAGAATCTGGTAAAATTTCTTTCAGATCATTTGTTTTTATCCTTTCTTTTGGAAGGGTTGAAATTTAATAATTTTACAAAATATTTTGCCAAAGGTTTAGAATTCTCTTTCTTGTAATGCATTAATATCCCGCTTTAATTTTTAAAACATAAGAGCTTGGTAGTGCTAATTAATATTTAAATGTGTGGTAAAAGTCTTGTTTGTTTTTTAAGCGTTTGATTTTTGTTTCTTAAAATTTTGCTATTTTTTTTTTTAAGTTCACAAAGTCGTCCAGATTTTTGGTAAGAGCACACACCTTTTCAAAGGTGTGTGCTCTCTTATTAAATAACAAGACTAATGCTACTACAGAAAACCTGTACATCTGCCAAATTCGTATGACCAACAGCTGTGTAGCATGAAGCCTTCTATTTCAATTATTGCCACACCAGTTTCTGTAGACACATTAGCCTGGCCGTGGCCTTCATTTGGATAACATCTATTATTTTGTTTTGCTGAAAAAATGATAAGTGTTTGCTCTAATAAAAATTAGAACAAAAGATTGTAAAATTTCATATGAAACTTGGTAAAAACCACTACTGAAACTTATTTTTTATTAAAAAAAAAAAAAGTGTATGACGATGAATGTTTAGCATATGAACAGGGTTTTTGAGAGGTTTAAGCATTTCCAAGATGGTCGAGAAAACTCTAAAGATGATGTTCGCCTGGGTCGCCCTTCCACGTCAAAAACAAATAAAAATATTGAAAAAACTGGTAATCTGATCCAATCTGACTATCAGTTAACTATTCTTGTCTTTATTCAAGGTCCTTGCTCAACTCCATGAAAAAATAAGAAAAATACGACCCAATTGTGGAAGAGCAAGTCATGGGTTCTTCATCAGGACAAGACACCGGCTCACACTGCATTGTCTGTCAAGACATTTCTAACCAAGTATAACATCCCAGTGTTAGACCATCCACCTTATTCGCTTGATCTAGCACCATGTGACTTTTATCTGTTCCCAAGGTCAAATCTGCATTAAAAGGAACAACATTCCAGACCATTGAAGCTGTGAAAGAAAAAGTGGCACGCATCATGAAAGAGCTCACCGAAGAAGACTTCCAGCAGTGTTTTGAACAATGAAAAATTCACCTAGAGCATTGTAGGGATAGAGGAGGTGTGTATATTGAAGGGAACAATAACTAAATGTACAAATTTAAAATAAAATATTTTACAGCATTAGACTCGTTATTTAATAGCCACACCTCGTATGTTTCTACTTAGTGACTAGAAAGATTGTTTTACTGCTACATCTTTGATTCTTTAAGATATTCTGCACAAATAGGGGAATTATTTAAATTTTTTTTCTTTAGTTTCAATTCTTATATTTATAGTTATATATTCTTTTGGGAGTTGCTCATTTTCTATTTAAAATAAACTTTCTTTTATTCTCATTAAGTAATGGCCCATATCTATTTTCACTCCATTTTGAATTTAACATTTATTATTTCTTTGAAGTTTTTACAAAAGGTAGAGCAAATCAAATTTACATTTGGAAAGTTCCACATTTTTTAAAGTTTTTAGGAAATCTCATACAATGTATGGACATTAATTTTAAGTAATAACATTTTCTGAGTTTACTATCAATACATTTGTCATCATTTTCGTTGGATCTTTTGTGGGCTGAATATTTTCTGGCAATTTTAGAAATTTTTTCTCTTTATCTACTTTAACATTGAAATCTCCAACCAAACTTTTTATGTTACTCTGAAAATTGGAGCATGAGGATATTGATAAAGTAAATATTTTGTTTCCAAACTTTATTATTAACAAGAAGACTCTGTTAGAAGGAGATTCAAAATTTATTACAGAATTTAGACATTTTTGTTTATAATAAATGGAGTTCCAAGTAGTGGAATTGACATATACATATTTTGTTTGGTTTTCCTTCTGAATTCTATATTCTTCAGATTTGAAATAGCTTACAATCTAACTATATCATTTCCTGGATTGTTAAAATGGAGATTTTACATACATATAAAGCTTTTAAGATTTCTTTCAGTTTATCATTTTTAAAATAGAATTTACATTATTCACTCCAACAAAAAATAATTTTGTTTACTTTAAATTCTACTTTTAGGGTTTTCAAAGAGATTCTGAACTCTTGACAATAGCATGTTGGTTAGACTCTTCAGAATCCATGCCCTCTTGAACCACTTTAACATCGGTGGATTTTCCCAAAGGATTACCACCTGAAATACTTTTATTTTCAAATAATTTGACAATCATGCTAAGAAAATTGTTAATAATTTTCTGTAGGATTCTAGACTAGAATTGTAAATTGCATAATTTTCAAAATTCATTTCATCATTTTCCTTTTGAAAACCAGTTTTGCAAGGACACCATGTGGAGATAAGCCATCAACAGCGGCTCTAACCAAAATCTTGTCTGAAAAATTTCCACTAAATATTTTGCAACAAATATTTTTTCTTGCAATGAAAATTAAACCCTCTAAAATAGTAGTTTCCTAAAAGTAACCCCTTAAAGAACTACTTATTTTAGTTTTTCAAGAAATTAGACGTAATTCATTAAAATTAAAAAACATACATTTTCTGAGATATAGTAGAGCAGAATTTTAAATTTAGAAAATCTTTTTAAAAATGCATTTAAAACATAAAAAGAAACTGATGTGCATACATGTGTAACATGTTTGTCGCAACACTGCAAAGAAAACAATTCAAATTTATTTGAACAATAAGTTTAACAAGTAAAATCAGGATATTCTGATTATGTTTATAAGATTGTATTTAAGATATGAGGTTTGATCAAAAAATATGTGAATTTTTTAATTTCCTGGCTGTATAACTCTTAATTGTCACAACTTTTTAGTTGTGTTGGTACACTTGTCTCTAATGTATATTTACATAGGTAACCATATTGGATACTTAGTTTATTGTTGGCTGTCGTAAAGGTTACAAATGTTTTGATATGGTCGGTGATTTTTAAGTTGTGGAAAAAATGGAACAAAGTATTTGCATTAAATTTTTCTTTAAGAGTGGAAAAAAGTTCAACACCAAATTGGAAATGTTGACTGCAGCTTTTGATGATTCTTCTATGAGTAAAACAAGTGAACAAATGTTGTAAACATTTCCAAGAGAGCCATGAAGATGTTGAAGATAATGAGCACCCTGGATGTCCCAGCACATCAACAACGGATGACAACTTCAAAAAAGTTAAGAAAATAATTATGGACAATCGCTGAATCACTATCGTAGAAGTTGCGAATGATGTTGGCACATCATTTGGCTCATAAAATTTTTTTGGATGTTTTGGGCATGAAATGTGTGGCAGCAAAATTTGTTCCAAAATTGTTGAACTTCAACCAAAAGCAGTGTCAAACAAATAATGCTCAGGAATTGCTGAATGAAGTGAATGACGGTCCAGAACTGCTCAAATGGTCATAACTGGTGATGAAACATGGGATATGGGTATGATGTCAAAAGGCTAAGGCCCGATCGTCCCAATGGAAGGTTTCTGAAGAGTCAAAACCAAAAACGCTCATCAAGTTCAATCAAGTGTGAAGGTTCTTATCACTGTGATCTTTGATTTCAAAACCTTAGTGTACCATGAGTTTTGTACCAGGTCATACGATCAAAAAGGAGTACTACCTGGAAGTTCCACACTGCTGGATTGAAGCAATCTGAAGAAAAGGTCCAAATTTGTAGCAAAACAATTTATGGATTCACCTGCTCACACTTCACTGTTTGTTCATGAATTTTTGGCCAAAAACATCATCGTTGTGATGCCTCCCCTCCATATTCACCAGACATGGCCCTCATAACTTCTTCCTATTCCCCAAGCTGAAGAGGACATGAAAGAACAATGTTTTGTCAACATTGAAGAGATAAAGACAGTCGCCGAAAGAGCTAAACAACATACTATTAAAAACTGCATTCCAGAAGTACTTCAAAGATTGGAAAAAGTTCTGGCAAAAAATGTATTTTGTTTGAAGGAAAGTTCTTTTTTGATAAAATCAATATTGATGAATAAATATGGATTTTTTTTTTATGAAAACTAAAATTCTGTCTATTTTTTTATCAAACCTCATATTTTTTCAATCTTTAATGTTATTTAAATATACAAAGTGAGTCAAAAGTATGGAAACCCCTCAACAAGTTTAAAATCATTCCAGGTAGAATTATATAACTTTTAGGAATAGGTATTGGTCAACTACTTCACCTTTTGATGAGAAATAAATGGTAACACTCTTTGTGTGATACATAATTTTAAAGGTCTCTATAAAACAAGAAAGATGATATAATTAAAAAGTTGGTAAAAATGTCTGTAACCAAATGGCGGCAGGATAAAATTTGGATTTTGAAAAAAAAATTAAATTGATAACTGTTATCACAAATAAATTTATAAAAATTTTATTAAATGAAAATTATCGAATAAATTTTTTAAAAAGAGATTATTTATTTAAACAAACCGTTTGCTTATTATATTTAATGTTAATAAATCTTCAAAATGTCGTCCTTCTCTTTTTTACAATATCCCAGTCGGTTTTAAATCAATTATTCACTGATTCACTAGTGATATTTTATGCTGATTCTCAAATTCTTTTTGTAAATCATTGAAATCTTTGAGCTTATTACATTAAACAAAACATTTTAAGTGGCCCCATATAAATAATCTAATGGTGACAAGTCGGGTGATCTTACTGGCCAGTCTATTTAATCCAACCAATGGCTTCCACGAAAAAATAAATTAAAAATTTCATGTACCTGAAGACCGAAATAGGGCAGGGCATCATTTTGTTGAAACCAAATGTTTTGGAAGTTTGGGCCATTAATGTTCTGAATGTTTGAAATGATGTGGTCCAAAAAAAAAATCCAAGTTTTATCCCACTGCCATTTTGGGTACACACAACATTTTATTTATACCATTTTTCTTGTCTTAAAGACACCTTTAAAATAATTTATCACACAAAGGGTGTTACCATTTAAAATATTTGAGTTAAAACCCCTGGGCCATCCCCCAAGAAGGGGTTGAAATTCTATTTCTTCTCAAAAGATAGACTAGTTGACCAATACCTTATCCTGAAAGTTAAAGTATTCATCAGGAACAGTTTTAAAGTTGTTGAGGGGTTTTCATATTTTTGACTCACTCTGTAGAGTCTAACAAAATACATTATTTTATTTATTACATTTTTATAGATTTATTTTTCAAATCAAAATATTTTTCCCAATTACTCAATTTTTTTCCCTGCAATTATGCATTTTTAGATTTTCCCAAAATTATCAATTTTTAAACCTATACTACATTTTTCATAAATTAAGGTAAGGAATATGGTATGAGACTAAGTTAAGATCTATAGTTAGAACTGTAAAATAAAATATTAATATAAGACATTTTTTAATAACTAAAAAATAAAAATTACCTTTTATATAGCCATGCTTTAGCTTTATCTTTAGGACGGTTGGGAGAATGAGGTGTAGTGTTTGAATCGCCAATAAAAGTTGGAGAAGCGGCTAATGATGGCTGCAACCAACTCAACCCTTGTATAAAAACCCAACAGTCTGGTTCTCCCTGAAAAAGGTACCAGGTTCTATAAGAAAGAATAAAAATTTAAAAATTTGAAACTCTACCATAAAAATTAATATTCTCCTAAAAATTGGAAAAACTTACAGAAACAATTAGAAATTTTAAGATAATTACTGAATCTGAGATACAAACAATTTGCTAATTATCTAAAAAAGAAGTTTTAAAAATTAAATTTCTTTAAATAAGTTTATAACACCTCTGTTAATGTAATTACAAAAATGGATAAAGAGCAATTTCAAAATTTGCCATCGTAACTTACTGTGGTCTGATATATGGAAAGACAGTATTGAGCGTTTTAATAGAGAAAAAGTTTGGTTCTTTACTTCTTCACTGAAGTGTTACTTCTTCAGAAACTAACTCAAAATCACTTAACTGATTTAATTAAATGAGGCTTTCTGTGAATGATTTTTCTCAAAAAAGGCATTACAAATCTAATATTTTTAAACCAGTCTGAGTTATTAAAAATCCAGTTTCTGTCACAAAATTTTGCTAAACCAATTTTTATTTAATAAAAAAAATAATAAGATGTTGATATCAAACCAAACTTTAACAAATGTTAAAACTCAAACAGTTGGAAGGAACAAAATTAATTTAATAGGTATTACAAATGTGAATCTTACTCTTGAATTTAACATTAAACAAGTAATAAGGCATCAATAACAGGTAGTAGTAAGATATATATCAATAATTTTATAATAATGTACATTGCTAAAGATTAATTAGCCTAAAAAATTTTAACTATCGCATTTTCTCAGAAAAAAAGGATTTTATTATAAAAATAAAAATCATTAGAATATATTTTTTGTAGTGGTGCCAACTGCTAAGATTTTAATCATGAAAAATTCCAACAGCATAAAATGTAATGCATTCATTCAATAATTCTCAATTATTTTTTAAGATCTACAAAATCAATACTAAACATAGCTTTCACTCAGGAATTTTAACTTATGAACACCCTTCAATTCAAAGATGCTACTTCCAAAGATATTCAATTACAGGCATAACCATTAGGGAGAAAGAAATATAATTTACTGTTTCATCCTGGAAGCAATTATGAATCTATCATTTTTTCTGTATGAAATGCATTCAGTAACTTTTACTATCATCAATGACATTTTTGCAAATGTCAATGTTTCAAGACCCCTTACACCAAAAATATAAAAAAAAGTTACATAAACTAGACATTAATGTTACACAAAAGTTACAGGCATTGGTGGTATAAAAATTGGGACAAAATTAAAAAAAGGAGAATGGTTAGTTTCTGCAATTTGTTTTTTATTTTTGACTTTTTGTACAGTGATTGTGTAAAATTAAGCTTTAGTGTAATGAAAGCACTTATTATTTAAAAGTCAATCAGATTTAGGGATGAGGGATATTCGAAATTATTCCTAAACAGTTTTTGCTTCAGTTGAAATTTGGTAGAAATATTTGGGTACATATTGGTATATACCCCAGCTTTGGCGACTTTTGATCCCATTGGACAAGGGGCATCACAATCACCATATTCTCTTTAATGTAGTAAACAATAACTATTTTTTTGCCTTGCTGAATAACATTACACTAAATTAAGCCAACTTATTAAAATAAATAATTACTCCAAAAAATAACCTTTAACTCCCAAACACCAAGGCTGAATGGTACCTGAACTTAAAATACTTTTTAAAAATAACACTGACTTTTTAAAAAATAAAAAGTCCAATGGGATCTGACTTAATAATTTTAATAATTTCTGAAACTTTAATGTTTTTAAAGTTGTTATATCAAGTTGATGTTGGGCAACAGAATCAAATGGAACCTAAAATTTTTACAACAAATTTTGAATTTGTTTTTTCTTAATTATACTTTTAATACTGCATAATTTTTAAAGAAAAATATCATTTGACAAAGAGAGTCAAAACAAACCCACATTTTTACTGAACATTTTAACCTTTTTCATAACTGTACTTAATATATTGCATAATAAAATAATATATAAAAACTCTATGGCATACTTGTAATACAAATCTGCCTTAGGCAAAACCCACAGTTATTATATAACCATTTGCCGGTTTTTTCTTTAAAAACTGAACCAAATTTATGTTAATATAATCTTTTTAAAATTACAAAACATAGAGCTTACAGTCCCTTTTTAAATTTCAGTCAGTTCAATTAAAGTTCAGTTTAATTTACAGTCCCTTTCTGAATTTTATAATTATTAAACATTTTTTTGTGATAAATTTCAATTATAACACTAAACAATTATCAATTAATAATTATTATTATTATTCCTACATTTATCTGGAGAGATCATGAGAAACCTTGATAAAACCTTGATCAGAGCAGCATCACAGAATGCACAATTAGTTACAAGATAAAAAATATATATATGATTAGATTAAGCTTTTAGTATTGCTTAATTTCTAATATAAAAAACATCATTTTAATCAAGGAGAATTGGGCCCAAATTTTTTTACTGAATGATTGATTACTTTTTTTTATTAGCATGTATGTACGAGGTATCACTAAAAATAAAGAAAACAATCAAAAAAATAAAAACCTATTTCAGTAAAAGGGCCATAAGAGAAGGTTTTGCCTACCAAAATAATATTTTGTACATTTTTATAAATTTCAGGAAATACTACTTATAGTGGTTCTGACATAAAGAGAGCAGTACTTTGTTTTCTGAGCTAAAGGTGTGCTTAGTCAGGACAATGCCACATGTTCAGCTGTTCCTATACCACTATAGCACAAGTTTCCTTCCAATGAAACAATTCAGCACTCATTAAAAAGTGAATAGCATCTAGTTTAACAGTACCTTTTTCAAGGCATTTGTAAACGCACATGATAAGATTCAATCACTTCACTTAATGGTTTACATGAGTAGTACTGACTCATTTTGTTCTAAATTAAACTAATTGAACTCTACAATGAAATTTAATAATTAAACTAAAATAAAGTACAAAATAGAATTTTTAATTGGGATTAATTAAATAAGGTGTCTGATGAGAAAATGACAAACAATCTATTTCTCAAAAATCTTTCTAGGGAGATTGCATAATGCATAACACTACACATTTGTAGGAGAATGGTCTTAAGAGATGTTGTTTTTCACAAAATCATGTGTAAGATAAGTTAATAAACAAGTAAAAAAAAAAATATATATATATATATATATAGCACAGCTGCTGAGAAGCAGACTGGGAATCTGGGAATGGTATGTGATATAAAGAGAGAAGAGGAGACCAAATATTCAGTTATACAGAAATGACTTAGTAATGGAAACTCTTCAAACTGTACTGGTAAACTACTTCAAACTTAGTAATGGAAAGTCCTTCCTTCACAGTACTTCTCCTTCACCCAGTCTAGTAAAGGTAGCAGCCCTCATTTTGAAATAGAAAATTTTCAAAGAAATTATTTGATTTTAATTTCATTACAAATAGATGAAAATCAAAAGATTGACTGAAAGAGGGTCTAGCTTTGCTCAATCAACTAAGTTATATAGTTATTCCCACAATCTCCTTAAACAATTCATGTGTAAGCCCTCATTTTCTTCATCACATCTGACTTGCTTGGAGGCACAATACTAAATATCATACGTTTGTTAAAAGAAAAATTTCATGATTTTATAATTTTCAAACACAGCCATTCATAGCTGAAATAGCTGCTACTTAAAAATACCAGATAATAATTAGAAAACCATTTATCCAAAAACTTAAGCTACATAAAAGAAGAGGTACTTGTTTATCCAGCTTAACAAACAAACTTCAGTTTTCAATTTTTTTATCACTTCTGTTTTGTCCCTTAAGCAGGTTTTTCAGGGATTTTCTTTACAATTTTAATTTGTTTAATCATTTCATTCTGCATAAAATTGCATTTAATGTTTGTGATTATTATCTGACAAATAAAATAAACATCATAAATTCTAAAACACTAATAATATATTAAATTATTTATAATAAATTCTCACATCCTGATTATAAACACGACATCCATGTTTGAAAATTCTTTCCAGCACCGAATACAGTCTGTTAAGGCCGCCATACACATGCCAGACATTTGTTGGTTGCGTAATAAGTAAACCTTCTACAGTCATTTTTAACTGTTGTAACAGATGCTGATGTGACTCCTCCATTGCTACCTATAACTAATTAAATAAAACAAGAAAATAATTAAAATAAACAAAGCTGTTATATTATTGCACACTGCTTTGACAATAACAAAATTTTAATTAATTACTGACAATTTTACTGTCACCAATTTCATATAGAATTACAAATAATATGGCCAAAATACAAAATGACATATACTTAGTATATTAAACCAAAATAGAACAGCACCATCATTTAACATTACTGACTAATTACTATTATTGTATTAATGTATGTTTGCATCTGAAATTATTTTCAGCAGCTGGAGTTATTTCTCTAACAATAATTCCATAATTTCACTATAGAATTAAAAAATTATAGCTGGTCATTAATTTCTAGTTGAAGTTAATCACATTTTTCATACACAGATATTACAGCACAGACTGTTTAATTTGTTATTAATACAAGCTCAGTAAGAATCACATTTAAAAACTAATAAATTTATAATTTGAAATGTATAAAGTTAACATTGGAAAAATGTAATATTAAACTGTTGCTTTTAAGATGGACTCTCTAAGAATAGAAATGATGTCATCAGCATACATAATAAAATAAAAACAAAATAAAACAGGCAAATTATATATTTACAATAGTTACAAACTGACTTAGACTGTAATTTTGTGGTACTTAATGTAAAAAAGAAGATAATGTATTTTAACAACTCTAATTATGAGACTGAAAAAAGGTAATGAATCAGTCTTCATTGTAATTATGTTAATCCATGCTTAAAAAGTTGTGTAATTCTGGAATATGTTTCAGATTGTGTTTGCATTATTGCCATACTACTGATTCTGTGAGCTAATGCTTTTTGAATCTCTCATTACATATTTAAAAAAAGTTATCTTTTAATTTGTTAATCAAAATTATTAGTGATAAACCAAAGTGATATTCTACTAAAACATTACACAGTATTCAAGATACTAAAAAATCACTTCAATGTACCATAAATGTTATTGCTATTTATCTATAAAATTATACTTTCTGATATTTTGGTTTGTACAAATTCTTAAATCAAATGGCTAAAAACAGTAATGTCAAAGTATTGAAAAAACATGGTTGTTTCAAATGCAAAGCTGATAATTAAAAATAATATAAATAAAATATAAATATAAATATATAAATATAAAATATAAATAAAATTAAAAATTTTAATTGTATTCATGTTTTAGGTAATTTCATAAGAAAGCTACCTATTGTAATGGGTGCCATGATTCGACTTCCTTGGGAAAAAAATTCAACTTGGGAAAATTTCTACATATCTTAGCGTTTCACATCCCCCAGACCCCACAAACCACCAGTTCAAAAGTTTTTATATATTTCACTTTCTTGTGGACATGATAACTGCCATAATTTTTTAATCACTTTCAAATTGGTTGTTGAGGGTTTTCCCAATTAGTTAGGTAGTGGGGGAAATGATTGATGTGTGAAGACTAGTCTCCAGCCGACTGACACAGTCCACTATGAGTTAAAGAGAGACAACACGCCTTTCTACGGTCTCTGTTACTACCAGCGAATTAGATCAGTTCAATTTTCTGTAATTTAAAGTTCAATAATATGTCGTCTGTGTTATTAATTTTGAAGAAATTAGCTGATGATGAACGTTTGAAATATCCTTTAGCAGCGGAAGTTCTAAATCGTGATTTTTATATCGATGACTTAGTGTCAAGAGCAAGTGATGTTGACAAAGTATTAAAAATCCAAGCTGACTTAATATCAATACTCATCTCTCCTGGGTTTCAACTACGAAAGTGGTTGTTCAATTGCCCACGAATCCTTGAATCGTTAACACCTGACCTCGTAGAACACAATTCACTTCTATAATTAGACAAGATACTAGGGCTTGTTTGGTCACCCACTTCAGACACCTAACGCCGAAAAAAGTGTTCCTGTCTGTCCACATCCGCCATACTCACCGGATTTAGCACCATGCGACTTTTGGCTCTTCCCAAAAATTAAAACTGTGCTTAAAGGAAAACGTTTTGATACCATTGCTGACATTGAGAGGGCCACGACCGAGCAGCTGAAAGCCCTTCCGAAAGATGCCTTCCAGAAATGCCTCCAGTCATGGAGTCAACGTCGGGATAAGTGCATTGCTAGCCAAGGACAGTACTTTGAAGGAGATTAAATCGAATTCTATGTAACCTTATTACTTTTTTTAATAAAAAATTATTCATCGTATTTTTTGATCACACCTCATACTTAAAACTTCAAAATCAGAGGTACTTTGTAACAACTCTAACAGTATGTCCACCAATCTAATAGGCGTTTTAAAATCTTTACTACAGCAACAAATCAGATGAAGCCCTCATAGGACAACCAGTAAACATATAAGTTACAAAAACCACTTTTACATGTACAGAACAACAGCTAATAATTCTACTGAAAAATGTCAAATAAACTTTATTATTAAATGTTCCCATACTAATACCTTTATTACTTTATTTGGCACCAAAAAAGATTTAAATAATGCTATTATAGTGAAGAAGATTGAAGAGATCTAAAATAAATGCTTCAGAATTTACAGAGCTTAGTAGACAAATAGACGGTCTTAACAATACAAATCTCGAAGGTTCAGGAAAGTTCAGGATAAAGATGTTAATAGGAATCACCTTGTGTCAGTACTGGTTGAGAATAGTGCAGAGATCAGAGATAAGAATGCAATATCGGAGAGTCAAAGAGTACTTTACTGAGCTATATTAAGAGGATGGAAATTAGAACCTACATAGAAATTAATGGATGAAAATGAAATGGAAGCGGAGATATTACAGTAAAAGGTGTTTTACTTGATCAATAAAATGAGAATGTAGGAAGGAGCAGACTCAGAAGACATACCTCTGCTGAAGAGTCCTTTGCTAACAAGGCTACTTAATCAGTGTCTGAAGAAGGCAGTAAAAGCTGATGGTTGGGTAGTAGCAAAGCTGATTATATTATCTAGGAAAGGTAATAGGAAAGATTTATTTATTTATAGGATGCTTAGTCTACTGTTTATGGGTGCTTAGTCAGCTGTAAATCATTTATGAAAACATTATTTCACAGACTATATAATAAATTAAAGCCACTCCTTTCAATGGCGCAAGCAGGCTTCAGATCACCCTTCTCCACTGCCTACCATATCTTTATGATATGGAGATATGATAAGGAGATATAAAGAACATAAATTTCCTTTGTACTTTCAGTTCAACTTCAAAAAATAGCTTTTGATACTGTATTAAGAAAGGTGATCACCCAGACAATCTCAAGGAAAGATATTGATAAATAAATTGTAAAGATCAAACAAGGTATCTCGGAAAAAGCAAAGACTATTCTAGTTAGAATGAGCTTTAAAGAAATAAAAATGGGAAAGGTGTCTAGCAAAAAGGGACATTAGCTCGCCCAAGACTTTTACATTGGTTCTGTATGTGATATTCAACAAATTAAATTGAAGGAGAAAGGTATTAGAATGGATGGAGTATGGCTTAATCATCTGGATTTTGCTGATGATGTGTAGATTTGTAAGACTCTGGAAGAATTGAAAGAAACGGCTTAAGATTTACTAAAAGTTTGTTTCACTGTTGGGACAGTAAACCAATATAAGTGTAAATTTATTTTTCTGAATCGTCTACTGAAAGTTTATCATTGAATGGCATCCTAATGGAAAGAGAAAGACTTGGCCAAGGGTTGGATAGAGAGAAAGGTATGGAAGAAGATGGTAACTGTTATGTGTAGGAAATGGTGTAATGGATGGGTTCCCCCTTACCTAAAAAATCTTGATGAATAGTAAAAAACCTACATAATTTATAAACTGTAATGTATAATTTAAAATACAGCTATAACAGTATCACAAGTACTAGTTTTTATAAATTTTATATAGAGAAAAGATGTAGTACTTGGTGCATTTGTTTCAGACAAATAAAGGTTATTCTTGTTGTTATTATTAAAACTATACTTACATGTTAAAAATTTAAACATTATTTGAAAATACAAAAATGTATGTATTAATTAAAATTGGACATAACTTTCTTCTATAGTTAAGTAAGTTTTACTGTAATAGGGAAATAAATACAGTTATTCAAAGGTTATTAAGAAATTAATTGGTATAGTATTATACAATATTTTATAAACATTATGGGATATTTAAAAAGCTCTAAAAAATACTTTTTCTAGAATCCATACGGAAAATTCTCCAGTAACATATTAATGTCTGCAAACTTTTCAGAATGTCATATGCCAACAGCAAGAAGTACTGATGTGAATGTTATACAGTTTGGAAAAACAAAATATGCAGTATTACGCAGAGTATAAAGGAAGCTGATGTAGTGAACATTATTTCATCAGTACAATCAATACCACCAGTTTGTTTGAAAGATTAGTTTTCTAATTTCCATAAGTGTAACTCCCCATAATTTGACAAATCTATTTTGCTTGTCCATCAAGACCATACTTTCATGAACAGGGGGCTTAAGGAAATTAACACCTATTTATTTAAATTGTGATCTTCAAAAATAGAATCTATTTAATTAATAAAATATTAACAGCAACTACAAACATATTACCTTACAATTAATTAATGAATAGCGATGATACCACCATTAAAATGATAACCAGCAAAAAACATGTACAAGTGAAACATAAGATTTGAAAAATCCAAATTAACTAACACAAGTTAAAGTTTTGTTAAGCATGTTATATGAAATAATTATAGTTTACTTACAGCAAATGATAACACAATTATTCAAAAATATCAACTGCATAAACATAAAAATACTAGCCAATTAAAATTTCCAACATATAACAGGTCATGTTAAATGATAATATTTTATTTGTTAATTTGTTTGTCATATCCGAATAAGAAAAAAAAAAAAAATGATATATATTTTTCTATAAGTTAGCAAAACTAAAAAAAAAAAAAAAAAAAAAAAAATAATTTTACTTATATCATATAAGATGATGAAACAACTAAACTGTAATAATAGTGATAATACATCCATATCAGTTAAATACTAATTACTTTTCAATTTTTACAATACATTTTTGACTAAGTTCAATTTAACTGTGAATGCTAATTACAACTTCAGCTTAGTGAATTATACTATATAACTACCAGAATAATTGCTATAGAAATTCATTACAGGTATTAATTTATAACTTCATTTCAATATTATCAGCAGCATTACCTTGGCATTTATTTAAAAACTACTTTCTACTTTTCCAAACTTCATTTAAAAAAATTATAAATTAAAATTAAATATATAAAATGTAGATTTATTACAATAATAAAAGCATAACTGAGCTTTTTTTTATGAAAATAATGAATTTGAACACACATTTCTCCTCAGTTTCTTTTTTATTTCTGAAGATAATGAACTGTTGATCAATCCATACCTACATGAAAAAGTTTTGATAAAACTACCAAATGTACTTGTTTACATTAACGTAATTGATTCTTTAGAAGAAGTAACCCCTATCAGATTTTGTCCATATATAAATCACACAAAGACTACTTAAAAACTAAAAAAATATTTTTAATGTTAAAAATTTTCTCACCTTTTGTTTTCCCTTGGAAGAAAGGTTTATTATATTATTATAAACAATAATTTTAGAGCGAGAGCTTCTCACATTCACTATTACTCCCCCACCTCCCTCACTCTTTCTCTCTCTCTGTGCATGCGTGCATATATTAGTAAACATGTTTTTCTCAACATGTATTAATAAGAAATAAATAGTTTTACTTATTATGTCGTATATGATGATGAAACAACTAAACTGTAATAATAATAACAATACATCCATATCAGTTAAGCAGTAATTACTTTCAAGTTTTACAATAACATAACATTAGCAGAAGATGGAAAGACCAAAAAAAAATTTGAAGTTGTGAAACGCAGGTTACTTCCAATTATGGGGTGAAATGTAGAAGAACAAGTTTGAAGAGACCTAATGCAACCTGGAAGTAGTGCTGAAGGTTACATTGAACATTAATCCCAATAAAACAATCATCTTGTTGTTTAGTAGAAAACAGATGTCAATGCATGAAAATTCAATTCTTGTACAGTTCACCTTATGCTTAAAGCATTTTAAGCAACTTCTAGCAAACAGTTTTAAAAATTACATTAAGAAAACATTCTAGACACACATATAAAAGCTTTTGGGTATATTTGAAAAGTTTTCATAGTTACGGCTTTTTAAGACCAAGATTAACTGAACTTAAGTAATTATTCTATCAACTGACATGAAAGCCACAACAAGAATAAGTAACACTAACTTGTAGGAGTTTATGACTATTGTATTGTAAATGATGTTTAAAGTAGAGTGTACCCAGATTTAAGACAGCCAATCCTGAAAAAAATACTGATTTATAAAAATAACCATAATATATATTCATAATATTGACTGAGAATGGATTAATCGTGTAAGGCTGTTTGGATGAAAATGATTATATTCCAACTAATGATGTTATTTAACAACCCATTTTATATGGTGACATGTGCTAGACTTTACAGACTTACCAAAATAATATGAATTAAATCATATGATGTGGTATAATTTACAACTAGAAAATAGAACTGTATTCTATTTACTTGAATTATACAAATAGAGAATCAAAGGTTATGAAAGGGATAAGCACAATAAATAAACTTGAAGCTACTTATTTGTGTGTTGCTGCTTTTAATGTGTACACAAAAAAATACTAGAAAACATGTAATATATAATTGTTACTAACAATGGCGACACACACAAATTTGCAATTATATTTCTACCACTCACTTATAATTCACATCAATATATACAATAAATATGAATTTTTTTTCTTATTTCAATTCATTGTACTTTTAGTCCGGTACCACTGAAATATGATCGAAACTTTGTTTGCTAGAGCTGTCATTAAGAAGTCAGCAGGCATTTTATCCAACTGATATGCCACAACTGGATCTCCTTGGTTTTGATATACTCTCCTATGAAATGGTAGTTTCTGTCAGTGTGCTTGGTGTTGGATTTACATGCATTAGTCTTCACTACATTTAATTATCTATATAAATGAGAATTAGTGTATATACAAGTGATGGATCCACTATAATGAGACCACGTATAGCCAGTTGGCTTCTTTGCAAGCCTTTGTTAGAAATATGTTATCACATATTCGGCTTTGGCTTTACATGAAGATACTGCAAGAGTTTCAGTTTCCAAGGTATGGTTGATCCTGAATACCAGAAATGGAACTTCTGTTTGTTTTGTCATTTCCCCAGTTTGTGTTGCAGAAACCAATCAGTTGAGATTCTGATTTCGATGAAATTCCAGTTGTGTAGTCTTAGATCCATGTAAATAATGTGGAACACTCATTTGTCAGCACTCATGTGCTTCTTGGTGTGATTTTGATTCAACATACTTAGTGAGCAGGCTGAATAACAAACGTCAAGCCTGTTTACTTGGATGAGATATAATATGGATTCTATAACAGCTTCATAGAAGAGAATCTTCTTTACTGGGTGATTTCTGTTTTTTCTGAAGAAGTCAGTTTTAGACCTGCTTCCAGTGGCGTATTTACTGAGTTGCATTCATGCATCTTGAATTTTCTTAGCATTTTGCTGACATAATTTTCTTGATTCATGTACAACTTTCCATTTTCTCTGGAATAGTTACTTTTTACATTCAAAAAGAAATTAACTCTTCTAAATCCTATTCTGATTTCTGGCCTTTAGGTGTATATGAAGATAAGCAGGCAGTTGACCAAATTCTATTGAACTAGTAATTATGATTTAGTTGTCCACATATATTGCAGTGAGCATGAAATCTCCTTTGCAATATTTCAATACACACTGGATGAAGTTGATACTGAGTAGAATTTGTTTAAGTTTTATATACCATTTACAATATCTTTTTTCAATCTGTATAGGACTTTGTCTAGCTTATTTTAGTTGGATTATCCTTGTCTACATAAGGAGCTGGTTGGTTGCAGCAGATGTCCTCTTCTAGATCTCCATTTAAAAATGCTATCTTAATCTCAATGTGAAATATTAGAAGGTTATATTTAACAAACATGTTATTGCTGTTTGTCTTACAACTGGAGCATAAGTTTCATTAAAGACCAGGTTACTTCAAGTTGCTGCATGAAGCCCTTTGTCACTAATCTGACTTTAAAGCTATCAATTAAGCTATCTGGTATTCTTTTGTTCTTGAATATCCATTTAAGTTTGAATGGATCTTTGTCACCGAAGCTTCAACTAGAGGCCATGCTACGATCGTATTTAGTGATACAATCTCTTCTTTCATGGCATTTATTCATTACTATGTGTACTTTGATTTTATAGCCTCTTCCCTCATAGCAGATTCAAACAGTTCAGATGAGGAGGTAGAATCAAAGAACTCTTATGAAATATTTTGATTGCTTGATAGATGAATATTGTTGAAACTTTCTTCTATACTCATCTCACTTGTGGGTTCAATTATTTAGATGTCAGATGACATGCTTCGATCCAAAGTTTCATTGTCTTACAGATTTTCTTCATCTACAATTGGAAAAATCAAATTTGACTAATGATGTTTTCCAAGATCCTTGGTTTATCTTGAATCACTTTTCTGCTGAAGAGCATTTCAGATTCAATAAACACAACATCCCGCTGTGCTGGGCACTTAGTTGGATCTATTAATTCGTAAATCTTTTTGTTTGCTTCATATCTAATGAACATAATCACTTAGAATTTCATCCAATTTTCTTCTCTGATCTTTTGGAATGAAAGCCACACACACTTCTCAAATATCTGTGACTAGGTTTGACACCATTTTAAAGTTCATACAGTGCTATTTTTCATCAGGTAGACTGCTATTAAACAGCTTCTGCCAAAAAAATTCTTTGGAAGGTTGGCATCAAACAGCATACATTTGGAATTTTCTATTTTTGCATTCTGCTACTCAATTTTTTGCGGTGTAAAAGAGGATTTTACCATCTTTGTCATATAAACTTTGAAGAAAGCAATTAATGAATTCACCACCATTTTCTGACCTAATAAACTTTATTTTTTTATACTTTTGATTTTCAGCCAATCTTTTGTATTTTGGATTAAGAATCTGGCCTCAGATATTCTTCTAGAAAATATATTATTGTGTACTGCTATAATCATCTGTTAAAGAATGAAAATGTATTTACCTTCCTACTTGGGGAGTTCACTATCAGTCCACATAAAAACATGTGAATCAAGTGTAGAAATTTAATGAACAATAATTGAAGGGTAAAAACGGCAATCTGGTCTGCTTTTCTCTTAAACAAACTTCGCAAGGTTCCTTATTGCATGAGAAGACTGAATATCCAGAGGCTAGATCATTCAGTTTGAGCATATCCTTCCTGTTCAAGTGAGCTAGATGTCTGTGTAAAATGTAATTTAATACTTTATATACTTTCTCAGATGACTTTGCAACACAAGCTTGTCCTAAAGAGCAGATCCTACACAGATTATTCACTTTCATATCGATGGCCACTAAAATATTCTTCTTAGCTATAGTACGGAAATGGTTGTCTTCACTGACTAGTTTGAAACCTAATCCTGTCAATTTTCCAATAGTAAATAGATTTTGTCCCAAATAGGAACATATAGTGTGGAGTTTTGTTATCTTTTTATTTTGTTACACAATAATACTATGAAATTTATCTCACCTTTCCATATGCTGTACCAATATCTTTGTTTGCAAGAGTTACTGACACTTGGAATTGAGTAAATTTCATAAACCAATTTTTATTCGATCATGTTTTTTGTCTAGTCTGACTCTAAACACCAATTTCCATCATTCAGAGCATCCTGTTGGCATACCACCCAAGCAGCTACATCATCACTGTCATCATTGACTGTATTTCCAGTATACAGGTTTGAACACTTTGTTTCTTGAGTAAACAACAAAATTTGGCAATGTATCCATAACTATTGTAATTGTAACATCTGGTCATACTTTTATTTTACTATTGTGTACTGGATTGTTTACTATTCTTAGAAAAGAAAACTAAATCTGCAGCTCTTTCATCAGAGATATGCTTGACATCTTCCAATATATGGGTTTTGATGTTCTTAGCTTTTAAAACTACTCCTGAATTTTCTAGAGCCATTATTATAAAGCCTGTACATGACAGGTAAACCAGTAAGAAGTAGAATGCCAATCCATTCTGTGGAATCTTTGATGTCCAATGTATTTAACCTCTGTGCAGTGCTTATAACTGTGTTGACATATTATGCTATATTCAAACAATTTTCAAATTTGGTAGTGATGAGGGTTTTTATCAGTGATCTTACAAGTGAGACAGAACCTCTATAAGGTGAAAAATATACACAATAATACCGTTCACTTAAACGAAAGAAATATTAAACACTTGTGCAAAGACCAATAACCTATTTAGAGAAATAATTGTAATAAACAATCTAAAAGCAACTTATTTGCATGTTGCTGCTTTTAATGCGTACATGAAAAAAAATTAACTTTAAAAAATATGATATAGAATTGCAACAATAGCACCACACTTACAAAACTCCAATTACTTTTCTAACAAAAGGATGGGTGGATGTAATTAATGAAATGACTACATGTCCAAACTGACATTGAATCCAATTAAAATTGACAAAATTGCATGTCTAAATCATTAGAAAAACCAATCAAGAAAAATTGTTCTTTTCTCTGCAGAAAGATAGAACTCTTTTCCATAGAAAACAAAATCTCCCATAGAAAATTTATTCAGTGAAATTTTGAAAAGACCACAATTTTGATTAGATTAGTGTTATTCAACTGCGGGAACAAAGAGTTGTAGAAGAAAAAATACTAAAAAATAAAAACTGTGCCATATTGTCTTTTAAACTGAGTTGCTGACAAATATTAATATTAACTGACATCATCTTTTGATGAATGGTTGATGGACGGTAGTAAAACCCATCATGAACTGATATGGAAGGTATGATTCTTTTAACCATTTTGAAATATCAAAGCAAATGTAGTGTTTGTCAAGTTATACAAACAAATGGATTCAATCAATGTTAAAATATTCGGTGGCCAAAGCTAAACCAATAAATACCTTGATGTATGGTACTGTCGTGATGGAATGTGCAATTTATTTTCTCTTAGAAAGCTTAACAGAAAGAAACAAAATTGACTAAATTTAAAATGGCAGCAGTGTTTTCTCCTGGAATGTAACCCCATTTACTATAGCCACATTGAATAGTGGCAATGAAAGTGGCCAGAGAAAATCATATGTTGTTTCTGATTAGGATTCTATCTAAACATAGCAACACATCAAAATATGCAACATACTCGGATACTTTTACAGATGCATGTCATTAATATTACTTGACAACAAATTTTATGAAAATTGCATCAAATCATCATCAGATGATCTTCAAAGAGAGGAATGAAAATTCCACAAACTTGGAGAATATAAATTCCGAACACATTAGCTCCAATGGAAGTAAATTAATTGGATCTCATTATTATCTTGTAGTTAAGGAAAACTTTTGTTATCAAGATCTACTTTATCATCCACAAAGAAGCAATGACTAAATCTCAGCTGATAGTCAAGGAAATAAACAATGATGAGGGCAAGAAATTTGATGGAATGAAACCATTTGCAAATATTCACAATAAAATGGTCTCAGAATATCATTTACTCCTTACTTCCGCAGAAATACTGAATTTTAGAAAAAAATTATCTGTAAGATGACTTGATCTTATTTATACATACCCCAGTAATTATGGGATAAAGCAATACTTGCAGAATCACACATAGAATCAAATTACAGCTATCAAAATAAAATAAAACTCCTAAGAAATTATTTTTTTGAGATTAAAAACCTGTGGCCAAACTCCATGGCTGAGTAGGTAATGTCGCAGTATTACATTTTGAATCCTAGTCAGGCATGATATATTTTCATAGACTACCAATTTCCACCAAGCTAATGACCATAGCTGTTAATTCCTCTTTCATTAGAAAAAAAAAACCTGTGGTAAGCTGTGATAAGCTAAAAATTATACTTAGTCCTATACAGAAATCGAGAAAGTTTAATGTAAAATCTTCAAGAGTAAACGGTTGGATATGTTGCATTAAATTTATGAATATTTTTCTGAAACAAAGTCTGCATATCTGTGACACTAAATTTTAAATAAATATCTACAACTTATAAAAAACTGATGTAAAATTTGCAAATATTGAATTTTAAATTGTAAATGATGCAGCACATTTATTCATTTAGCTAATGTTGAAAAAGTTAATGTGAATATTCTAAGTAACATATACACCAATGATGGGCGTTTTCTAAGACACGAAAAAGAAAAACCATATTTTTTTTTTTAAATTAGCAAGCGATTTAAAATACTAAGATGTTATGAAAAGTCAGTTCAAAACCAGCACTCTTGGGTGTATTACTTCAAGAAGCAAGAAATACTACAAAAAAATTTTGAATATACTAAAAAGTTTGGAAATGCTTAAAACTGTAATGGCGCAAATGATGATGTAATCATAACTAAAACAAAAAAAAAATTTGTATAATTAAAACAATTATCTGTATATTCTAAATCTGCAGACGATAAATATAATTGTTAAGTAAAAATCACTTAAAACAGAGAAGCAGTCTAGCCCACCAGGCTGATCTAGTGGTTAACTTGTCCTTGTAAATCAGCTGATTTCCAAGTCTAGAGTTCTAAGGTTCAAATCTTAGTAAAAGTAGTTACTTTTATATGGATTTGAATACTAAATCATGGATACCGGAGTTCTTTGGTGGTTGGGTTTCAATTAACCACACTTATCAGGAGTAGTCAACCTGAGACTGTACAAGACAACAATTCATTCACATTCATACATATCATTCTCTGTAGTAAAATCTTACGATGGTTCCAGAGACTAAACAGAAAAAAAAAACGAAGTAGTCTACAGAGTATATCACGAGGTACTTCAGGGACTTTCATAACCTATTCTACTCATAAAAATAATGGAAAAAATTCATATTAACATATATCCTAAAATGCTTTGTTTGCGAGTTACAGCTAGTGAAAGATTTCGTTCAAATTTCAGTTACTCTGGTGAAATGAGGTCTACTGAAACTTTTAGGATGTTAATTAAAGAGCAAACTTAGTGACTTGTTAAGGTTTTTGACCTGAAAAATAGGTCCCAGAATTGTATCTGCAGTAGTTTTTGAGGAATCTGGGGTGAAAACCAATAAATTGAGGTAAAAACCCTGATTTTTATGTTTGACATATAATAAATAACTTTGTTAAATGGGTAATAAACATATAAAACTTTAAATAAAATTGTAACATCTTAAAAGTTTCAGTACAACCTCATTTCACCAGGGTAGCTGAATTCCAAGTGAAATCTTTCAATAGCCGTGAACTCACAAACAAAGCACTTTAGGCCATAAGTTTATATGAGTTTTTTCAACATTTTTATGAGTAGAATAGGTTATGAAAGAGCCAAAGAGAACTTTGTGATACACCTGTATAAAAGGCAAGGTTAGAAGGCTAGATGCTTCACTTAATAACCAGGTATTAATTATATTGATATATTCAATTCTGTAGCCATTTGGAGGATTTGGACATTTCTGCTTGATATAGGTTATTACTGGACTGGTTGTTCAACAAAACTGGTTAACCATCCAGTTTATTGTACGACATCAAAAAATGTAAGCCAATTACTAAACGAAATGAAGTAAACATCCATCACAAATTACGATGGGCAGATTAATTTTTTACATCTCTTCAAATGAGTTTCAAAAGACTTTAAAAACTTAAGATAACTCTTCTATGAGAAACTGTTGTAACACAGAGGTTCCTGTTAACAGTGATCAGAATGACACACCTATAAAAAACTAATCAACAGAAAAGACAAAGATGAATTGGTCACTAAAAAAGGGTCACACCAAAAAGTAAAAAAGGTTTTGTTTATTTTCTTTAGTATAATTATTTTGAAGTATTCACAATGCAAAACCTCACATTACTAGCACCCTCCTTAAATGTGACCTTAAACCATTAGAAGTTGTATGTGCATGTAATAAAATAAAACATTAGTCTGAGTATGAAATATTCACACTAAATCTTTAGTTTTCATTCTGAACAAGTAATATTTGACTAGAAAAATCATAAATAACACATAAAACATTTTAGAAGTCTTATTTGATTTAGGATGACTTGCTTGGAAATACAACTGACAAATTAATAATTTTAAAATTAAAGATCAATACATATGACATGGACTGTAAAACTGGATGCATATAATTAAATTGGTAAAGTAAAATATTTAAAAGTTTAAGCAATTTAGTAAATGGAATTTATTTCTGTAATTAATACAACTTTTGTCTATCAATACAGTGTAATAGCATTAATAAACCATTTTTATTTTCCCTACATAAGTTTTAAAATTGCAATATTTTCAAAACAAACTATTTTTGTGTTTAGGACAATCTTGTCACAGTTTCAAAAAGAATCACTTCAAACAAAACAGTTATTAAATTGTAAATGAGGAAACAGGTCACAAATAAAGATGTAATCACAACATGCAAATTTTACACTGAGTTGTCACCTTCATAAACTACAGAAATACAAAAATTCTAGATTTGACAAAATTAATATAGGCCAAACATAATACCCCATACACTACAGAATTTATAACCATTTTAAATTGGTACAAATTATAACAGTGTAACTGTCTTTCTCTACTGATGAAGGTGACATATAATTAGAACAGACAAAAAATTCAGGTAATTTCAGGTAATTTGGAAGTCATAAAAAAATGTTAAAAGCTATTTGTAAACTAATGAATTTATTGCAATTCTTCAGAGTAAACCTTACAACAAAGTTAAAAATTAAATTCAAAGTTATGAATCCAAAATACTAAATAAACAGAGTTTTGATGATTAACCAACTACCCTAGGAACACAATGTAACAACAATTCGACAAAGTATTTGCATTAAGTAACGACGGTTACAACAGAAACAAGAAATAACACATCAACATTAAAGTTCATTATCTACATAAAAATTGATGACCCAAGTTATAATTTTCACCGAACCCCAAAACAACCAATCATTAACAATGAAAATTATATCTACACGGTGGATAAATGTTTTACACTTACCATTTAACATTTCACCTATCTCTATTGAAGAATAGCGTAGCATTTCAATCATTTATTCTCCGCCTCACATATCACAAGTCAATATAACCTAGCACCTTCAACAATTTCGTTTATCATATGATTAGCTTCACAGAAACACAGCTGTTAATTATTTTCAAGGACACTATGTAAACATGCCAAACTCGTTATGTTTCTCTAGATAAATCAATCAGTTTCACTAAGCTGTTACCATATCTAGAGACGACATCCTTCATACATGTAGGTACTTCATAATAACCGGTAGTAAACATGAGCGATAAACAAGTTTTTTATTTTACTTAAGAATTGCGTTTAATTTTTTTAAATGACAACGACCTAAACACATGTCTACACGTCACTCGTACCAACCAATAAGATTTGCTTTTTACATTTATTGTAGTAGATCCGACTAAAAATAAAATCACCGTAATTGTCCAAAGATTAAATAGAATATTTCTTTTAACTATTTAAGGAAAATAAAAATTTGTGATAAATCATCAATTTTTCCAAAATATAATACAAAACACATAATGTAGTGCGAACAAATATTTTTTCGTTATGAAAGTATAGGTTTAGCAACTAGCGCTACTACCGAGTTAGTAAGACATCTGATCAGTAATACCTTTGATTAACGCAAAACGCGCTCTCGAGCATTCAAATCTTAAGTTAGTACAATTTTTATCTAATAGATGGCAAAAATTGCAGAAACTTGTAGTTTAATCTCGCAGAGAGAAGAAAAATACAAAAATCCATTACTGTTCTTTTGCAAATGAAATTCGGTTTATTTATTCTTATTTCGACATCTCACGTGATCCCAAATTACAAATATCGGGATTTTGAGTCATGTATTTTAGAAGAAAATAAGAAATAAAAGTTTAGCAAATTTAGCTTCTAAGTAAATAAAATTATAAATTTTATGAATACGAACAATCTGATTGCTTTCTTTTCAACCGATTTTGAAAACAGACGGAAGTTTGAAATGATTTTTCGTGAAACGAAAAATCGTGATCCACGTGGTTTACTTGAATAAAGTTTTTTTATTCGAATTCCGTATCATTTCTTAACAGATGTGGAATTGTTACAACATCATGACGAACTACATAATTCAATTTCAAAGTAATTGAATTTCAATCTACAAATAACTTTTAAATCACATTTTTAAGATTAATAAAATAAATTAAAGGTACTAGAATTTTTTTTAAATTCCATATGAACGTAGCTATATATAAACTGGAAGAAATAATATACAGAATGATACACGAAAAAAGTAACAAATTTTCAGGACATGTTCCATTCGTAAAAGTAAAGAAGAAAATTCACATAAACGTAGGTTCGGAAACGCTTAATTAGCAAGTGTCGGCTGGCGAAAGATTCCGCCCGATTTCTGCGCCTTCAGTAAAATTAAGCAAACCTATGATTCTTTGGACCCAAATTAAGAAGTAAATTTAGTGTTTCTATCGGAAATCTGGCCTGAAAAATGTAAAAATAGATACCAGAACTAAATTTTTTTGTAGTTTCCGAGTTTAAAATCTTGTTGAGAGTCGAGTTTTAAATCTGGGGTAAAATAAAACAGATTGCGATCGAAAAACGCATTATTTTATGTTTGACGTAAAATAACTTTGTTAAATGGGTAATAAACGTATAAAAATTGTAAACTAAACCTGTAAAGTATTTGATTCTGAGTAAACTGGTATGAAAAAGTTCGCAGAAACTAAACACAAACGAGAGAATTTCCAAGTTGATTAAAAAAATGGGTGGTAGATTTTAATTAGGTATAAACGAAACAAAATCGTCAATATTACAGAATAAATGGATTAAATATTCTAGAAAAATAACGATTACAACCGCAATCAATAAAACCAACTTACAAACAATTAAATAAACTGCTGAAAATGTCCTCCGCCACAGAAGATACAATATTCTGCCACATGAGTAATCTTTTTGGTGGCTTTCCGTTTTTAACCGAGTTGTTTTGTTTTAGTTGTTTCTCACTGAGAATTCTAATAACTAACTCTTCTCTTGTACTCTTGTATTACATTTTTTCTTCATATACTAATGATTTCAAGTGGCCCCGTTTGTAGTACAGTCAGGAGACCTTGAAGCCGAGTTGAAGATCCGCCAGGTCCAGTCCGATTGTTTAAAAAAAGTCCTATTTAAGTGAAGTCTATTTGCTAGAGAAAAGTGTGGAATTTTCCCATCGAGCTGGAAAATCATGTGCCTTCTTGTTATCAGGGAACATCTTCCAATAGATCAGGAAATTTATTCTGTAGTAAGTTTAACTATAAAGCACCGAAACATTCTCATTGAAAATAAATGGTCCCGACATTTTGTCGACTATATTACTAGATCAAACATTTACGTGAAATATGTGTTGGTATTCAACTTCGACGGTATGGATTTTTGGGACTCCATATGCGTCTGTTTTTTAAATTAAAAATCGCACTTCATCAGTAAACAAAATAGAATCTACGATATTAATACTGTCCAGCATCCAATGTCAAAAATTTTAACGTACAGAAAGATTTCTGGGAAGCAAATTTTATACCTTTTGTAAATTAAAAGTAAGCAGTTTATCTTTTCAAAGTATTCGTCATATCTTACTTTGTGTTAAACCAGTGGGGTAACAAATTCTTCTGGTATTGATTCCCGGACTACTACGTTGAATGTGCTGGATTACGTTTTCTTCTTCCAAACACGTTTTTAGTCTTTGCGTTCAGCAGTGTATGAAGAAGACGGCAACAATCCAGTGGTACGTAAGCACCAAAATGGGCCAACCGAAGCACTGGTTCTGTGACCTGGAATCCTTCTTTTCGGAATTCTTTGATGATATGCTCTCTGTGCAGCTCGTGCGTTTCCATTGGAGAATCCATAAACAAAAATATTTGCGTATTCTTCATTGAAAAATTTATAAGGCATTGTTAAATAATGAAAACACGCCCTATTCTATTCACTTTTTTAAAATGTGTATTGTTGTTCAAATGCGATACCAGACAGTGGATACTGGTGGTTGGGGTCCAATCACCAATATGGTTGGGGTCAATCAACCACTAGTCCTAGGAATGGACGTCCTTAATCTGTACAAGACTACACCTTATTTAGGTCATTCATATCAACCTCATCTCATTGAGCTTTGAGAGGGTTGCTTATTGTTCACTACTTGAACAGATTTAAATGTACATATTAGCAAAAAAATTCAAAACAAAAAAATTAATTTTAGAGATCAGCTGTTAGTATTGTCCACTTCTGAAATAAATTATTTTTTAAAAATTAGATAAAATTAATTCTGAATTAGCTTTAAAGTTGACTAATAAGCTGTTTTATTGATGTTTTATTATATTTATTTATTTTTTTTAATTTGGATTGTTTTTTTTTAATATTTAATTCTTTTGTTTTGTAATATTAAAAATTCATTTTGTTAAATACTTAGTTAAAATTTGCCACATTTTTATACGGATCGTTTTTAAAAAAAACTTCGAAATTCTCTCGTTTGTGTTTAGTTTCTGCAAACTTTGTCATACCGGTTTACTCAGAATCAAATTCTCTACAAGTTTTTTTTTTTAACGTTCATGTATTATTCATTTAAAATGTTACTTTGCACCAAACATAAAATAGTGTGTTTTCGACCTCAATCTTTTGTCTTTTTCTCCACATTTCTCGAAATTATTAAAAATACAGTTCTGGGATTTTTTTCTACTTTTCAGATTCTACTTTTCTACAGTATAGTTCGGATTCAACTTTTCTATTTATCTTATGTAAAACCACTAAATCTACCCCTTAATTTGGGTCCCAAGAATTACAGTCTGGCTTAATTTTACCGAAGGCGCAGAAATCGATTGAAATCTTTCGAGAACCGACACTCGCTAACGACGCGTTTCGGAACCTATGTTTATATGAAATTTCTTGTTTATTTCACCGTAGAACATGTCTCGAAAGTTTGTTACATTCTTCGTAAATCACTCGGTATAGCCCACATTTTAGTACGCCTTGTCTACAGGCCATTATTGTATCTATGTTGCTCCTTTTTTTTAATGAGGCTGAGTTTCCTCAACATTTGCGTATTTTGCAAAACAACACCACTAAAAATTAATAATTATTTTCAATTTTTACTTTCCCGTCTAGCACTACAGCAGAGCTATAGCTTTAGAAGGGAGAGTATTGTAATCGGTACAATTTGGGCATATGCGGTTTTCACCGGATATTGACGTTTTAATGCCTAAGGAACCAAAAAAAAAAAACAGGGTGGAAAGTTTCCGAATGTTCGTATGTACGTGTGTGTGTTCGGTCTTGCACTTCTTATATCGCCAGAATTACTGGATCGATTTTGACCAAACTTAGTCAGATTACTTCTATGTATGGGTCATTGATGCCATTAAATTTTCAATTTAAAAAGTCAAGGGGGTGAGGCTGTACAGCAAGGTCACCCCCTCAGTATCTCGAGATTTCGCCTAATTAAGGTCTTATTTTTCTTAGGCACTTTGTTAACAATTAAAAAAAATAATAACATTTTCAAAATCGCACCCCCATCCCAAAAATAATCTAAATAAACTAGCGACTAAATGAATATACTGTCTTAATAGTATCCCCTCTCACCATAAATGAGTATACTGCCTTAATAGTACCCCTTCTCACCACAAAGAGCACTAGTGTAGCACTGACGTACACCTTTTGTCGTCACCTGCTATGTTGTGACGTCAAGGGTAAGCGGTAGAATTGAATAAATTAATAATATTTAAAGTGTAAAAAGTATTTAAATTGGCCGTATCACCACAGCCCCGCGAATGAAATACGGCATGCGCGCGCGCTTTAGTTAGAATCATTGAATTATATAAACAAAAAATATTATATTTAAATAAAATGATAAATATTTTTAATTAAATTGTGTGTGTAGTGTTAAGCCTTGCACCAGAAAAAAACTGTTCGACAGGAAAGTCCTACAACTGTGTTTTCAACTATTTTTCTTAAATTAGGCTTTTGAAGTAGAAGCCAAATTAAGCGTTAAAAAAATTCACTAAAATTCCTGACATTTTGTTCATTTGCCCATCTCCTTTTTTATGTATTGCAGTTAAATTTTTATTTTAACTTCTGATATATCTGGTCCCTTTTTGATCATTTTTAATTTAAAAGAAAAAATAATCAAATTAAGCTGTTGCTCATTTTATTTTATTTTAGATTTAGGTATTAGATTCTATTTTATTCTACACCAATTTTGGAAAGTCAAAATTTCAAGATCGGTAAAAAATTTTGTAATCTCTTAATAGATCCGTTTTTGTTGTTATTATTATTAACTTTTTACATAGTTTTATTTTTTAATTCTTATTTTATATTTGAGATAATACTACACCAGCAGTTTCTATGCTTAGTTACATTTAGGCAATAATTAGAACCACTGATAACATATTAATCACTCCTAAGATTTAATTTTACCTCAATACATCCATCCACATTAAATGTGGAGTTGTTTGACTAAATTTCAGTAATAGAAAGTAAATTTTTGTAATTAATATTTTTAACTTCGATGGATAGAGAAATAGCCATCATTTTATCGAATCCACTAAACATTAATAATTTTTTCATCCTATGCAAACTTCATATTTTAATTGCTTCTCCTTAGGTCAATCAGTTCATGAATATTTTATTATTTTTCATAATTAATAAATGAGAGCTTCATTTCAAGGTCTCAAGCACAGTATTTTTATATGAAGTTGACAAATCACCTTTTACTGAAAACTGTAATTATAATCATATTACCAAACTAAAAATAACCTATAGTAAATTATTACCTGTAATGAAATTTTCATAAAACCAAGAAGGGTATTAATTAGACAACAAAATTACCAGCAACAAAAAACAAAAAACAGTGTTAATTCATTTTATGGTGAAGGTTTTAAAATTGATTTTAAAATCCAAATGAAAATCAATTTTAACTTAATTTAAATAAAGAGTGACTGAAACAATTATTTTTGGGAGTCATATAACACTGAATTTTTAAATAAGTGTAAATGTGCTTCTATTTCATCGTTTTGATGCTTTTATTCAGCTCTAGTGAGTCGTATCACTGATAATATTAATGATAGATTTGTTTTTAAAAGTTTAGAAAAATCCTTTGAAATGAAGTAAAAGGCTACACTTGAACTGCAATGATAATTACTCATTTAATATGCTCTTTTTTCAAATTTTTAAATGTTATATTGTTTGGATATGTTACAGTTATTACATTTAGTAATTTTGAATACTAAATAGAAGTTTGTATCTTCTACTGTGTATAGCGTATGTGTGATATTTGTTTCTGTAATGTGATTTGCAAATGCTGATTCTGTTTTTGTAAGTTATACTCGATTGTGTTCTTTTTGTCATGTCTGAATGTACATTTGGTCTCATTGTATTATTTGTTGCAGTCACTGCAATTTAATTTCCTGGCTGCTGTAGTTGTCTATTAGTGTGGGTGTGAATCATTAACATGTACTTGATATTAATTGTGTTGAGTTCCTCATTTTTGTCACCAGCTGACATAGGTGTGTGTGTGTGTGTGTGTGTGTATATATATATATATATATATATATCAGTGAATCTTACATGTTAAAGAATTTGAAAAAGCTGCATGAATCTACTGTACAAAATGAATATATGTGTTGTAGATGAAATGCAAATTTCAATCGTGGTAGGTTTTCTACATATTATAAAAGTGTTTTTATAGTCTGATTTGGATATGGTGACATCAAGAAATTTGAAAAATTTGTTAAGTTCTCAATCTACAATGAATTGAGTACACAAGTGTAGTTTGTTCATCTGTATTTAATGTATGGTTTTTTGTTACCTTTAAAAGGATATGACGTCATCAAGAGCACTGGGCAAGATGGTAAACGAAGCCATAGTTCTAAGAGAACATCTCTATGTGTTGTTCATCCCTTTTCACCATCCTTACTTTATTTCCTAGTCCATCCTTTTTTCTGGATAATTCCTGATGGAATTTATCAGCTACTTCAATGACTCCATTTGTGGTACCTTCTTATTACAGCTAATGATGCAGTTGCATGCTCAAAGATACTGACGCTAATTTTATGGAGTTGTTTGAAGACTTAACTTCCACCTGGTGGTTGTAAAGAATAATTATGGTTGAGGTAGATGTCAGTTGCACAGCTACAATTTAAATTCTACAATAACATCAAGACAGAGGTAATAGTACAATATTTTTTGTTAGCATTATTTCCATCCTTTAATATTATGCTATTTTGCTCAACTATATTTTTTCTTGATATAGACCAATGATTTAAATAAATTCCATTTAAATTAATCGTTTTGCTTTGTGATGCTGTTGTTATTATAAGTCAAAACAAGAAAGAACTGAAAATTGATGCCAAGAATTCCATTACAACTAAATATATTTTAGTTTTCATGGATTTAATTTAAATTACAATAAAACTAAATCACTACTTTTTCAAATAGTTCAAAGAAAGGATAACAATAATTTGGATTTTATTAAACATTCCAAATTAATACTTTTTTAGAAATAACTGATTGTTATTTAAAGAGGAAAGGTTACATCTTCAGTCTTCACTAATATCTAAATATATCTTTCTTTGCAATTATTAATTTTATTGTTGTTTGCTTAAGTCTCTATGATTGTTAATCTTGCTTATTCCTTCTTTCTGATCTATGATTCATGATATGAATCACTTTTTCAGAAACTGGTTCTACATTACAATGCAGAAAAGGCCAGTAGGTATTTAACCTACTGGTGAAAAGCAGAAGGGGATAGACCTCTATTTTTTAAACATAACAACTTGATGGTGTGTGTGTGTGTGTGTATGCCCGCTCAATTTAAGTGATTTTTTTTTTATTCTTGTTTATGATTTAAATTATTTTTTTTTTATAAAATAGAAAATATAGAATTTAAAAAATTGAAGGCTGGAGTGTTTAAAAAAGGAAGTAAGGAGAAAGAGGAATGAAAGAAAGGGAAAGGGAAGATAAAAAGATGAAGAGGGAGGCAACAAAGGGAGGACTGATTAGAAATAATTGAGAGAAAGATAATTGGAAAGGGTTATAATAACAAAATAGAAAAAATTAAGAGAATGAGAAGAGAAGAAAGTGGGATAAAAAAATATAACCAAATTTGTAGTTTTGTGCTCCAATAAGAAGAGGGCTGTTATTTCTCTGCTATATACATATATATTATATCCATATTCTTTTTTAGATACCATTAAAAATCTTACCCAACATTCTTTTGTGAAATACTTAGTTGCTTTTTGAATCTAATATGTAAAATTTTAATATTTATACATAAGTTAATAAACATGTTTTTTGCTGTGTTATACATCTTGTGACCCTCTACATTACCTATTTTACTTATTGTTTTTAATTGACAGATATTTTCCAGCTGGAACATCTGATTGTAATAAAATTTCTTGTCTTATAAGTTTATGATTTTTACACGTTCCTTAAAGCAGTTACGTTTTCAGAAACGGAAAATTATTACAATAGTGATAGAATTTTATTAAAAAATCAATGAAAACATTTTTGAAAACGGTACAGTTATAAAAAATATATGTAAGAGAACAGACAAATTAAAAAATTTGTTTTTTGGCTGCAGACTTTTGTATTATAAGTAATTCAATGTATTTCACTGTAATTTAGAAATACGGGAAAAAATTTAGATTTTTTGCAAAATACCAACAACCTTTTAGTTAACAGTCATCCGTTTTTTACACAGGGCAGACTTAGAACCCAAGTAATGCGTTTATAACCTAATATTTACTAATTTTATAAGCATTCTTCCTATTTTATTTTTATGAAATTACAGAAATATGTATTAGCAGAATAAATTAAACTATCAAGAAAAGAGGTTCGAACATTGTCACAGCCACAACGATATTGTTTGGTATAGGGGCGAATTATTTTTTTTACTAATTTTCTTCTTTTGCTTCTTAAAACCCTTTTGTATTATACAGGTCTCATCCTCAACTAACCGAAGTTTTTCACCATAGGTTGCGCTATTATTTGAACTAAAAATCATTGCAACTATAATAGATCGAAGACGGTTTGATTAAACGCCGTTATGTACGTATGCGCACAAATTTCTAACATTTTTCTACATACTTATATCGAAAATATAATATTTATATTTAGGGTAGAATAAAAACTGCTAAATTCAAGTTATTTCACTTTATTATAATAAGTTATAACGAAATTTAACACTTTATATTGTTATTATGCCGAAAAACCTATTCATGTGGTACTGTCAATATATACGTTCAAAGTTTATTCATGTTCCTTATAACAATGTATGATGATTGTTTACCAGTCTGAAATTATATTAGTTCCGGAAGCAGTGTGTTCAACAATAATGGCAGCAAACAATCTGCTACTTTATTTTCTACCACAAACAAAAAACACTCATCCATTTTGCGGCAAAAGCCTTCAAAAACCTATTGCTGTTTGAGAACCCGGCCGACATTATACTTGCGTTTTGCAAATAGAGATTCATCGGTTTCGATAGCTAGCATATTCTGTTTGAATAAAGAATGCGACATTTTTTCAAAATAAAAAATTTAAAACGGAATCTCACTTTTTTAAAAAATCTCGGCTTTTCACCCGGGTTAGAATCCCGATCAGGCATGGAATTTTCGCTAATCCTATAAAGCAATACCTAACGGTGATCCCGGAGGCCGTCATTTGGTAAAAAAAAAAAAAAATACATAACTTGAAAGATAATAAAACACAATCAAAATAATGTCAAAAACAACTAAACCGCCTAACGTTTATTATTAACACGCAACCACAATTTTATGACAACTATGAATATTAGTATTTAAATTAATTTCGAAGAGTAAAGTTAATGTTGCCAACCTAATTTTCCAAGGTCTAAATTTATTGAACTAAAAAGCTGTTTTTATTTTTACAAATTCATAACATTTTTCCGTTAAGTTTTGTTTTTCATAGTCTTTATTACATAAATTTACTCTGAATTAAATTCTCTATAAATTTTGATAAAAATTTACAAATTCATTAGTCATGTAACAAAGTTATTGTACTTAAAACCTAAAAAACGTTTTTTCGTTACCGAATTTTTCTGTGTTGCATTGGATATCATGAAAAATATGGGATATACGAGGTATGTGAAAAAAGTAATGAGACTGACTTTTTGCCTACCAAAGTTTTTATTTTTTCAAACAACAATATTATCATCCCCTTCAAGTAGTTCCCTTGGGCAGCTATACACCGGCGGAGTCGTTGTTCCCACTCCTGGTAGCAGCACTAGAAGGCTTCAACTGGTAGGGCTTTTAACTGGTCGGTCACAGTCTTTTGAATGTTCTTCAGAGTTTCAGAATGACGTCCTTTTAAGACATGTTTCAATTTCGGGAAAAGGAAAAAGTCACAAGGACTCAAATCTGGTGAATATGGAGGTTGAGGAACCGTAGGAATGCGTTTTGAGGTCAAAAATTTCCTGATGGAAATGGCCGTGTGACACGGGACATTGTCATGATGAAGCATCCACTTGTCTAGAATGTCTGGTCTCACGCAAATCACTCTTTTCCTGATCCTTTCAAGGACACCTTAGTAAAATACTTGGTTGATAGTTTGTCCTGGAGGAACAAATTCTTTATGCACGATACCCCTACTGTCAAAAAAGCAAATCAGTATGTTTTTGATCGTTGATTTGCTCATTCGACATTTTTTCGGTCGAGGACATGACGGAGTGTGCCACTCTTCGCTCTGCCGCTTTGTTTCAGGATCGTACTCAAATATCTAGGATTCATCACCTGTGATCACACGATTGAAGAATTCTTGGTCATTGTCAATCCTCTCAAGAAGATCAACGACACGTTTCTTCGATCGTCCTTTTGTTCTGCTGTGAGGTTTTTCGGCACCAATTTCGCACAAACCTTTCGCATGTCCAAATCGTCTGTCAAAATTTGATGTACGGTGAAAGTATTTAAATTTAACTTTTCACTCATCATCCTTATCGTTAAACGACGGTCTGATCTCACAAGAACCCTCACTCGCTCAACATTTTCGTCAGATTTTGAAGTTGAAGGTCTCCCTGAGCGAGGTTGATCTTCAACGTGTTCTCGGTCTTCTAAAAATGATTTGTGCCAGCGGAAAACTTGTGCTCTTGATAAGCAATGTCCCCCATAGGTCTGTTTTAACTTTTCAAAGGTCACACTCGCGGATTCCCAAGTTTAACACAAAACTTGATTGCACAACGTTGCTCTAAATTCCAATGCTCCACTTTCGTAACACACAACTTCACTGATGGCGCTGTCAAAAATAATGTGTTGGCTGAACGGAGTTGAAACTCGTTCTAAACATATGAAAGGAATGAACAAACTGGTCAAGCACAGACCGGTAGACACAGCGTTGCTAGATCGCTCGCAGCGTTACCAATCTCATTACTTTCCTCACACACCTCGTACAGTTCTAGAATCTGTTTTATTCCATTTTTCAGGTCAAAAAACATATGAAAATTAAGTTTACCTTTTAAATAATGACTTAAAAATGTCTGTATGACCTCAATTCACCGTGGGAACTGAAATCCAGGTAAAAGTTTTCGTTAAATTTAGAATAGAATTCAAATGTTGAATTAAGTACAAAATGAACTGGATCTATTGTTCACTAAACTCTTTGAATTCCATTACTTAATCTGTTAAAAATATAGTATAGAAAGTGATGTCACTTTATATCTTTCTATAAGTGAAACAAATTAGAAAAAGTTAAGCATATTTCAATAATTTAGATGAAAATGAAAATTTGTCGATATCAATATTTTCATAAAAATTACTTTCTCATTAGTAGAGATACAGAATAGCCTCTAACGGTATGAAATAACTACAAAAGTTTTTGAATTGTAGAAACGAAATAGATATTCCAAAAAATTTACTCAAAAGACAGATTATGATAAAATTCAGCCGTCTAATAAAATTTAGTTTTGGTATAATATGAAATAACGCTAACCAACCAATCGGAATCAGGAGATTATCTCAATTGAGATTTTTCTTAATTTTTTATTCCAAATTTAATTTGCTTGTAAAAAAAAAACTTTGGTTCAGAAAGTGATATTAATATAACTATTATCCATTTCGAATATTTTTTTAGTAAAAAAAAATCGTTCGTGCATAAAAATTTATGACATGTCAACTTAAATGTAGTCACCTGCGGTAGAACGTTATTTCATCCATTTACCAAAGAAAAATGCTTTCTAGAGAGTATATTCAAAATAATAACAGTTTCTAGTATATAATTTGAACATAAAATACGTTTACGCTATTAAATCTACCAAGAGTCCAAAAGGAGGCTAGATATCTCGATTTAAATTTCATTCGTATGTAACTCCTAAATTTACCTTTAGACAGAGCCAAGCGAGGTTCTGTTTTAAACAACCTTTTACCGTTCCGTTTGTGTGTTCATGATGCAGTTATAACTAACTAGTAACAGTTTTACGACACCGGTCAGCTTGAAGAGTAGATTGAAGACTGAATCCTCCAGATCTTGAATCTGAAAATTGAATTTTGAAGTCAAGATTATTTATATCAACGCAAATATCTTGTTTTGTCAGAAAGTGCTACCAAGACTTAAGTTCAAAATTGTGAAGATACTAGCTAGACATTAAAAAAAAATCTCAATTTAACAAAGTACTTACCCTCGAGAATGCAACAACGAAGACAGTTGAGGCATTAAGAGAGACCACGCCGCTCTACGTCATTTGTTGTGAAACCAGCGTTGGTCCGATTTTACGTAAAGATTTGGACTTCCAGCCACGCAAAATTCTAGTGAATTACATTGGAAAGACTATGAAAACCGATCTAATTTTTCATAAATATTTGAATTTTACAAATTTAACATTTAAATCGCAAACGAAATGTTTTAGGACATATATTTACCTCAACTTTATCCATTATTTTCCCAAGTAGAATAGGTTATGAAAGTCACGAGACAGCTTCGTGATAGACTCATTATATAAAAAATATCTACAAAATAATTTACAATTTAGAAGACGTTATTGAAATTTGAACACGTTTTTATGTACACATTAAGTAGGATGTACAAAATTCAGGTTTATCCTTTGTTTAATTGCTATTTAAAAATTCATTGACTGGATAATATTGATACAGGAAGAGGAAATCTAATTTTATTTTAAATAAACTATCGGCAGAATTTTTTAAATGGTTCTGTAATTTATAATTAATTGCTACGGCAATATAAGATCCTTTCTTTAAATCGAAGTGTTATGTTGAGTTATATGAAAACGATTTTCTTCGACTACCCGTTTTAAAGTGCTTATCTTTCTTCTTTTTTTTTCTTTAAAGAGGTGGAGGAACAACTCCTTTTACGGACGCCGAAGCAGTGTCGGACTCGCTAACAGGTTCCGCAAGATGATATTGAGTACGTATGTATTCCTGCGCACTTCCGACTAAACCTTCACCCCTGGCTATCCCATTCCTGGGACTGCTTATAAAAACATTTCATCAGAAGAAGAAGGAACCGCCCACACACAGTCATAACAATCCAATAATGTCACACACCACACAAACAACACCACTGAAAGCAACACATACAGCATATCAAATACATACACCGACAACAACACACAAGAACCTGCAGAAAACAGGACACGCTACTAACATCCACAACACCCACGCGTTACACACCCACACAGCCGTCAAGACAGAAATCTTAAATAGTCACAGCACTTACCAGTCGCCACCATCAGACGCACGAGCAGAGTGTCTCCGGCCTCATCGCACCCAGGCAACCCCCCACACGTACGGGGGGCCTCCTAGGCATTCAGCTAAGGACCTATTCGCCCCCGCGCCCTCCGGCGCCTTTCTCCTCTGCGGACTCCTCATATAATTGGAGCTTCCTCATGACCGTTCTCACGAATCTTCCCACAGTCTTCGCAGGGTACCTTTAAGACGAAACATGTGCTCATGTCTCAGGTTGCCGTGCATCTATCTACGATCTATGGCGAATCGCGGACACAAAAAGAAAACATGTTGGGGGTCTCGTCCACCTCGCACTCCGGACAATTTTCAGATTGATCGAGTCCGAATCTATACAAATAAGACCTGAATCCCCCATGACCCGCCAGGAATTGCGTTACCTCAAAACTGAGCATGCCATGGGTCTTCCGGCACCACGCCCTGATGTCCCCAATAAAGCGGTGGATCCATCTACCCTTCGTGGCTCGATTCCACCGCTCCTGCCATGTTTGTCCGATCTCTTCTTCTAGTTCTTCAGCAGAACGCTTCCTTTCCTCTAATGGGAGTGTTCTCAGTTCCCTAGTTCTGCTACGCCGCATTATCATCAAGTTTACAGGCGGGAATCCAGCAATCACCACAACCGCCTCCCTGGACACCGTCCTATAGGCGGCCGCTACTCTGATGCAACACCTCCTATGGATGGATTCCAATTTTTCCCTATACTTGGCAAATCTAACAACGCCCGCCCAGATAGCAACCATATAGCAGGGCTGAATAGATCTCACCAGAAAGCAATTGCCTCCTACGTTGGGAGGAAGGTCCTTATCCTGTACAACATAAAAAAAATATGATTTGGACACCAAATGACTTCCTTGTACGCCTATTAAATTACACATCACAATTTTTTTTAAATGAAAAGTACATAAAATTCTATTTCATTAATACCTTTTGGTATTTTTTCATACTTTTTTTATTATCATTGAATTATTATTTATTGTAAAAATTTTACAACAATCAGAGTTTAATAATTATTAATAAATCAATATATTTAAATTTAAAAAAAAGAAAAGGAGATGAAGTCGGATTTGTATTGATATGCCTTCCCCTTGTAAAACCAAATATTTCATTAATTAAAATGTTATTTGGCTATAACTCTGGAACCAATGAAAATAAGTACCACTTGTGATATATTGTTGAAAAGCTCTCAATGAGGGCTTATTACTGCAGAAGAAAAAGTCCAAAATCCAACAAATTTGGATTTTTTGGACATTTTTGGTCAAGTCGATTACAATCAAAAGGGGAGGTGCACAACTAGATGTTACAACAGTCCTAAATTCAAAATTTCAAAATCCTACGGCTAATCGGTTTATAATATTAATATTTTTATCTTACAAGAGGATCTTACTTCATTTCCTTTCCTTTTTAAAATTCTTTTTGTTTTATTTTAAATATATTGATTTATTAATAATTATTTTGTGATTTTAAAAAAAGTTTTACAATAAGTAATACTCAATAATAACAATAAAAAAATATATATATATGAAAAAAATCAGAAGTTATTAATGAAATAAAATTTTATATACTTTTAAAAATGTGTTTATGTAATTTAATAGGCGTACAAGGAAGTCACGTGGTGTCGACATCAGATTTTTTATAACATTTTATTCAAATTTAGATTATTGATAAATGATGTCTGCTTTACATTTATGCATTAGAAAAAGTTATCACGATTTACCGTATATTAGGAAATATATTTAAAAATGGTTAAAGAAAAATGGAATGTAAATAGTTTTAAGAAATACAATGACTATTTCTTTGACTGTATTGTTAGGTCGGTGAATCTGACATTCCCAATCCACACCTTTCGTATGTTTATTATTATACAGATTTAGTCCAAGCAACCCTTTATGAAACCGAAAAACCTAATGTCACAACACATTCCATCGGTTTTAATATATTGGTAACCTCTCAACAAACATCTTTACGGTTGAGTACCTTTTGATGGTCACACCAGTTGAATTTTATTGTCAGCAGAAATCGGGATGTAATAGCAGAATTGTATCTATCAGTGTCAAATATATTAACAACGAATCCATTAGCAGCTCTGTATATGTGTATAAAAAAATATAAATTTCTATTTATGACATAAAAAAACAAAAATTATATTTTATATAATTTTACTCGATTAGGCAATAGAAGATCTAGGTGTTTTTTTCTGTACCTGTATCTTTGTAACTCCAGAGCGGCTGAGCCGATTTTTGATGAAAATGTATTAAACGATTCATCTGAAACACGCGAGTCATAGTTAACTTTGATTGTTTTATTCCAATTTTTACTTCCTTGTATGAAGTACAGGAAGTATTATGATTGAAAAAAATTTTGGTTTCCAGATTTCAACGGAAATATCAATTTTGACCGTCCCTGAATCCATTTTGACTAGTTTCGGCTTGATGTTTATACGTACGTACGTACGTATCTCGCATAACTGAAAAACGATTAGCCGAAGGATGTTGAAATTTTTGATTTAGGATTGTTGTAACATCTAGTTGTGCACCTCCCATTTTGATTGCCATCGACTAAACCAAAAGTGTGTAACTGCATTAATAAGCCCTAATTGAGAGCTTTTCAACAATATCATACGTGGTACTTATTTTCATTGATTCCAGAGTTATAGCCAAATAAAATTTTAATGACTGAAATATTTGGTTTTACAAGAGGAAGGCACATCAGTACAAATCCGACTTCATCTCCTTTTTTTAACTTTTTAATTATTAACCTCTGAATTGTAAAACAATTTTCCAGTAAATAATAATTCAATAATAACAAAAAAAGGAAATATCAGAAGTTATTGATGAAATATAATCTTATGTACTTTTCATTTTAAAAAAATGTGTATATTTAATTTAATAGGCGTACAGGGAAGTAATGTGGTGTCCATATCAGATTTTTTCTTAGGTACCGTAATCGTAATGACAATAGGCAATCTTATATAAACCACAAATTACTCAAAAAATGGCAAGGATATTTTCAAGAATAACATTCTCATGACAGGACTGCTGAAGAAAGTGAGGAATGAGGAGGAATGAGGAAAAAAGTGAGGAGGTTTCTAGCTTTATAGTACAAATAAAGTATTATATCTTAAATCGTTTAATTATTTGAAAATCAGTAAGCACTACTAAAGCTTCTTCTGTAAATCACAGTTATAGATAGTTCAAAAAGTCTATCGTAATTACGCAGAGGTTACAGAATTTAGTGACTATTAATTTTTATTTTTTATAAAAAGAATAATTTGTACTAATTAATTAGGCTATGTACATACATTAAATTGTTTACTATCACATAAATACATGAACTTTACCTGCTCCCAGAATACTTACATTTGCACATAATTCAAAGATATGAGTTTGAATTTTATTTATATTTCAACCAGTTTTCCAGCTGCTTCCAGATCTACGTGTGTGTGTTTGTGTGTGTAGGCAAATGCAATTACTGGTACCGGCTTGCCAGGCCTGTAGCTGCAAACGTATGTGTAAATGTACCTGAACAGATTCAGGTCGACCACTCCTAAGATGAGTGGTTAATTTAATTAAACCTAACCACCAAATAACACCGGTATCGAAAGTCTAGTATTCAAATCCATATAAAATCAACTGCCTTTACAAGGACTCAACCTTAAAACTTTCGACTTCGAAAATCAGCTGATTTTGCAATGACGAGTTTAACCGTTAGACTAATTTAAAAGAGAATTGTTTAAAAATATTGAAAAAATAAAGTATGATTTTTATGAAAGAAACGAAAAAAATTGCTTCTCATTTTGGGTGCCAAAGCTACTTTATTTCAATAGCCCTTTAAGTGATGATAAAAATACAAAAAATAATTAATAATACAAATTAAAAGAGTCAAGAGCCAATAAAAAACACAGAATATATTATTTTTTAGAAGCGGGAATAAATTTTAAGAAAATTTTTTAAAATATATTCATATATAGGTTGAGCGTAAAAAAATTGCTTAACTAACGCTTTCTCTAAATCTAACACCTTCTTCGTTTCAATAAAGGCTAAAATAAGAAAAATAAAATTTTCAAAAACTGTTCTGCATTTTAGGTCCGGGTTCTATAATTTAAAAAAAATGTAGACATTTCTTGATAGCTTTATATATGAAGTATAATTTTTCAAAAACCTTTTGAAAAATATTTAAACCGAACGGAGATAGAGCAAAACAACAAAAAACATATATTTAAATTTTAAGAGAGAGGGGGTTGATTTTTAGTATTATTTATGTATGAATTGAAGATAACAAATTTTTTTTATAAATCTTTCTTTAAAATGCTCTGAAAAAATCGGAATTGTTTTTTTCATGATATCTCCCACCCCTTGAAAGAATTAAAAAAAATTAATATTATCAATACCCTATATATAAAAATTTGAGTCAAATTTGAAGAAAATCGGTTCGATCAATGAGATATAAAGCCAAACTCAATGTAAAATATACACATGCATACGTATACGTTCGTAGGTATATACATACATACATACATATGTTTTTTTTTTTTTTGTCTAGATGAACTAGTTGTACCCTAAATCGCAAAAATTTGTAAAAAACCTGTAAATCCATTTTTCATATGATCACCATACTTTACCGTTTGATACAGCTATTCTAGCTATTAAAGGAAGAAGAGCTCCTTATAAACTTCTAGCTGGTAATAGTAACATGAAATTAAAATTCAAATATACATATCAAACATTACCCTCGGTTACACATCCGAGATATGGTTCCACATCCGGATCCATACCTGGGTTTTACCCAAGTTTATTAATATAACCCGGTTTTATACGTATAGATTTATCATATTTTTAATAACTTAATGATAATATAACCCAGTAAAATCTAAATTATAAAACTATAAAATGATGTTAATCATTTTAGGTCTGACCTAAAATTAGATTTTTATAACGTTACTAGAATAGGACAAGTATGTACTACATCTGTATCCTCCGCTTATTCGTAGAATGAATGCTTTGATATAGAATGAATACATTTCATTGAATAGCATTGACGCAAAACATTATATATATATATATATTCCATTTTTCATGTCACCCCTGCCATCCCGTACGTCCCTGGTGGCAAAGGAGGAGGGAACGTATTGTCTGAGTTGACAGTGTCGCGGCTCGTCTCCAATTTCCATTGTGTGTTAAGCCGCTTACACAGGTAGGGCGGTGGCAACTGGGAAGGTTACAGACTGAAACAGGCGTTGATTCTATCGCTACCTTCATTACACAATTTTTCACATCATTTTGCCCATCTTCAGTCATCGTCAATAGATTTCAAAAACAACTGATAAACAAGGGTTCTTGTAGTTTCACGCAAGTCCGAATCATTCCACCCTCTTACGCTACCATTACTATTGTTGTTGACCTAAAATTTATCTGTAAACTTTTCTATCGGAAAGGAAGATCCTTTTAAAATACAAACATAAAAATTTTCATCCGTCTCAAATATAATGAATATAATCAACCTTTTTTCCACTAACCCCGATAGTTATCTTCATCCTCTTGTAGTACATATTCTACTTTAATTTGATGATCTGTTTCATTAAGCGATATATAAATAACAAGATATTTCTTTTTTTTACAATGAAATAATTTTAATCATTTATATATTTTTTTCACATATTTAAATGATAACTTAATGGTAAAATTAGGCACTAACTATTAAAAGTATTTGTTAACGCATTTTAAAATTTTATTATTTCTTTTTGTTTTACTTTATTTATTTAATGTTTTCATAATAAAAAAGTTCAATACAGAGTAGCATTGTTTAAAGATTGCAAACGGAAAGAATTAACTTAAAAAAATAAATAAATAAAATAAAAATAATAGTAATAACTTAAACTAAATATATATATAAGTTGACCTTTAAGTAATCAGAAAATAAGTATAATTTAAATAATAAAAATTAGTTAAAATTTAATTATCAGCTCTAAAAAACTCAATCTTTAATAATAATAATAATAATAGCAAAAAACAAAATTTTAAATACAAATTCTGTGATTCGTAACATTTTAAAATTAAATCAGGTTTTTATTTATTTAATTTTTTAAAGTAAAAGAAGTTAAACATTAATTTAATATAAAAACTAAATTAATGTTTTCTCTCTTTCATGTAAAGTTTATTAAAGTAGAAAAAAATTAAATTAAAATAAAATTAAAAAAAAAAAAATATGTTTAATTTTAATGAGAAAAATTAACTTAAATGATTATAGTATAGATAAAAACTAAAACTTTAATCAATAATCATTAACAGAAACACATTAATATTAGAAAAAAAGCTAACTTTTGCAAATCACAAAAACCTTAGGATTAAATTTTGATATATATAAATTTTTTATTGGTTTTAAACTTTAGAATAGATGTCTTTTTAAAATTATATTACTATTATAACAGTGAAAAACTTTTATTTTCTTACACATCTTCATTTTTAACCGATTTCAAAAAAGGGGGTTATGTATTCGACCCGTATATTTTTTTTTTATGTTTGTTCGCGCATAAAAACTTTCCTACTAATCCGATTAAAATTAATTTTGTTGCAATCGATGCAGCTGCTTTAAGCGGTGGTACTATGATGTTAAACGAATTTTTAGACGCAAAATATCGGTCTGAAAATTGACAAAAATAATTTTTTCATCGTTCGTCGGGTAGGTAGGGATCCTCTAAGTATACCTCACATTAGATGATGTTATATGTAGGGCAGGTAATGTGGGTTTCTGCACAAAATATATAGCACCGTTATTAATAAAAAATAAAAATATCTCGACTTAAATCTTTCAGACCCAGTATATATTACATATAATATACAGCTTCGGCAGGGACTGTGGGAATCTTTTAATTATATATACGTGCTTCACATTATATGCAATAGCAGTCTTTCGCAAGGTCGAACAACTAAGCCAAATCATCTAAGCGTCTAACTTGAAATAGAGCAATATAAAGTTGTCCTTTTGCCAAATACCTTTTTCCCCAAATCTACTACAGTTCTATATAATGTTGTACCTTGCAGTTTGTGCACTGTTACAGCCCAACTTAAAATTAAATGTAGCATACGTCTTTCTATATCTTCATATCCTTTATAGCTTGAAATGTTGTACTTATTGGTGTAATAGATACATAATCACCCTCATCAAATAACATAATTTTAACAAATAATATAAAAAAATAACAATAAGGTCCATAATTATAATTATTACGGTCCATTATTATTAAGGTCCATAATAATTATTAATAATAAGGACCATTTTTGTACCTATTGTTTCGTCATCGAGTTTTATTAACACAGCTTTTAGTAATTTACCTGTATCCAGTTGGTCCCTTCGTAGGGCGGACCATTTGAATTTCTTTGCAATTCCCATAGCGCCATTAACTACCATCAGAAGTCGATATGTTACGCCTCAACATAACTCTTGAACGTCTGCCAATTGTACATTATGCAAACGGCCACCACACTTATTGACGTCTACCAGAATAACATTCCCGGGGAAGTTTCCCCAGCTTTTCGTGATTCATCAACAGAGTTAAGAATAATATAAATTCTATTTGTTTTTGCTATCCTATCAATCATACTAAGATTATATTCATCAACTAATTTAATATTTGGGAATATTCTTCCAACATTTCCATCAGAAAACTCATCTGTTAAAGGTCCTTCTTTCGCAAAGTATTTCCAATTGGCCAGTTGTAACTTCGTCAAAACTCAAGTTACTTAAAAAAAAATCAATGAACTCCATATCATTTTTTCGTTTCATGTTTATTGTTAGCTTACGCAATAAAAACTAACGCTACAAATAATACCAAGTAGGTTGAACAAAACACCAATGGCCTTTGACTGAAGGCAGCTGCATTATATCACCAAAAAGCACATTAAATCCGCCTAATAGCATATCGTTATTAGGGCACAGAAAATTATAAAATAATTATTTTATTTTAAAAATCAAACCGACATCAAAATGCACAAAAAGTAAGCAATAATTTCCTACAAATACTTAATTAATTCCTTAAACACTTTTTTTGAATCGGCGCCAAAATGCATGATCATATGTATTTGAATGAACCTTATAGATGGGCGTATATAAAATGACGTAATAATCGCAAACGGAAAAGCAATCAAAGCACATAAGTATGAATTCCACTGATGTAATATCGATACTGGTTTTTATAAATTATACGTGTATAGTATTATAAAGCAAATTTATATTATATCTAGAAATTAATTTTGTAGAAGCAGGCGTCAATTTAAAAAAGTATCTAAGGAATTAAGTATTTAGACAAAATTATTTTTTACTTTTTAGCGCATTTCGATGTCAGTTCCGTTAACAGAAATATAATTATCATAATATAATTTTTTATATTTAAATAAAGAAAAATGTATTTAAGAAATATATTACTTAGTTCAAAACATTTTTAAATGTTGCCGTATATAGATTAGATAAAAAATATTAGTTGTGCTACGTGACGAACAAAAATAAAGAACTGCTCTAGTCTTTGACTGAAAAGATAAGAAAAACCATGTAAAACCTTAATTAAGACAGCACTAAAAAAAAAAAAAAAAAAAAAAAATACGAATGAAAAAGAGGAATGGTTTAATCCATTGTAATACTCGAATAAAAAAACATCATATTTTTTTTCTGTTTATTAATGATCTATAATGGATATATATTACGGACGAAATGATTCCGGAACCGATTTAAACTTTCTCCATACTTAAAATCTCAATTAAAAAAATCGGTTTGCGCCTCCACGTTGGTTCGTCTGGATAACCAGTTAGAAACGTGGAGATTTCTACTGGTGAACTAAATCGGAATCACCTCTCTGGATCACATCCAGAGTTGTAACTCGGGAATTTATTCCCATCCAAGGCTGACTTGCCTTTGAAAGTCAAATATGGAAGGTCTTTTAAGAAAAAATCCACCGTCTGGTAAATACCAGAGAAGGCTGCACTCGGATCCGGTGGGCAGCTGCTTAAAAGATAACAATGAATCGGAGCGTTTGGAAACACCCAAAAACAACACAACTTCAAAATTGAGGATAAGACACAAGCAAATAAACTACATTGCCACTCACAACATTAATTCTCTAACTCAACCCGGCAAACTAAAAACTCTAACAGACATAATGGACAAACAAAATATCCTAATCGCAGGACTTCAAGAAATGAGAAACACCGATCGAGAGCCGTTTGAATCTCAGGGTTACAGAATTTACAAAGGAATCCCCGGGAAACGTGTGATGAAGAATTGCCCACAGTTTGGAACAGGATTTGCAATCAATCTTAAAATAATTGACTCAGTCGTAGAATTTAAGTCTTACTCCCCCAGGATTTCAACCTTAACCCTAAAATCAGCCAATTAATTCTACACCATAATAAATGTCCATGCTCCCACCAATGACAAAAACAATCTTAAAAAAGATAGAGAAGAGATGGACAAATTCTGGGAACTTCTTGACCAAACTGCAAACAACATAAATAAGACCCACACGAAGATTTTAATAGGGGACTTTAATGCCCAACTTGGTAAAGAACGAAGATATCGTGATATTATCGGAAAATGGCCTGCCCAAAAGAAAACTAACAAGAACGGCCAAAGACTTGTCGAATTTTGCAGAAACCATAATATGATCTAAAAATCCACCTATTTTATGAGAAAACCAAACAAATTGAAGACTTGGAAACACCCAGATTGGAAAAAAGGAGAATGGCAACTGGATCATGTTTGCATGGACCGGAATTATCACAAGGAGATTTATAATGTAAAAGTCTTGAGAGGAACAGATACTGGATCGGACCATTACTTAATTAAAGTTAAAATAAAATTCACCCCGCATAAAAAGAAAAAATCCCAACCTAAAAACAAAAGAGCTTATGATCCACATAAATTAATAAACAATGCCATCTTTGAAGAAACAACAAAAAAAATCAAATTAACTAATAATTTAAAAGAACTGACATCCCAACTGAAAGAAATAGCTGAAGAACTAGCCCCTATAAACCCAAGAAAAAAACACCAATGGTGGAATGAAGAATGTGACAAAGCAGTCAAAGACCGACACCGGGCTTGGATCAACCACCAAACCCAGAAAACTGAAGAATCTAACCATGAATTCACCAAACAAAGGAAAATAACTCAGAAAATTATAAGAGGAACCAAACGACAAGCCCAAAAAAACTTGATTCAGCAAATAGAAGAAAGTTCCAAGAAAACTAATTTCCGAGACTATTATAAAATTTTTGGTCAGGCTCTTCAAAGATATGAACCACCCACCCTTATGCTGAGAGGAAAAAAAGGAAATATGGCCCACACCAATAAAGAAAATGCTGAAATTTTTGCAGAAACCTTCAATAGACTCCTCAACTGTGACGACCCCTCAAAGCTTTTTGAGATTGACACTGAAACTCCAGTTAAAACTTCACCAGTAAATATCAACCCGCCAACAATTCAAGAAGTTCTCGCAGCCTTAAATGAAATAAAAAACTACAAAGCAAGCGGAGAAGACCAGCTTTTCGCAGAACTCTGGAAACACTCATCAGTTTATTCAGTCAAAACTTCCCTACATCTATGCCTCGTGAAAATATGGAACGAAGAAAAACTTCCAGAACACTGGACCACAGCCCTCATCCATCCATTACATAAGAAAGGGGATAAAACTAATCCGGAAAACTACAGAGGCATATCTCTCCTGGATTGCACATACAAAATCCTGTCGAGAATCATATACAACCGATGCAAAGACCAACTTGAACTGGAACTTGGGGAATACCAAGGGGGATTTAGGCCATGGAGAGGTTGCCCGGAGCAAATAATATCCCTAAAACTTATGATGGACTTATACAAAAGACGGAAAAAACAACTAATAATCACCTTCGTCGACTTTAAAAGGGCCTATGATTGTATACACCGACCATCCATGCTGAATATTCTGAGAAACCTGGGCCTTCACCCTAAACTCGTAAACATGATAAAATTAACTTTAACCAATACCCAGTCCAGAGTGAAATTCAGAGGTGAACTCTCTCAACCCTTCTACATAAAAACTGGATTGAGGCAAGGAGACGGCCTCTCACCACTCCTTTTTAACTGCGCCCTCGAATTTGTCATGAGAAAATGGTATGAAATAAATCCCAAAAATATAAAAATGGGTACTAAGAAAAACTCCATCACACTAAATTGCCTAGGATTTGCAGATGACCTCGCCCTTTTAACAAATAATATTCAAGAACCCAAAACACAAATCATGAGCCTTCAAAACCTAGCACAAAAGATAGGGCTTCATATCTCTTTCGAAAAAACTGAACTAATGGCCATGGATCCTCTGGTAATAGAGCACATTACGGTAAACAATCAGAAAATTAAAATAGTAAAACAATTTAAATATCTAGGGGAAATAATAACTTATAATTTAAATGAAAAAGTGACATGGCAAAACAGGACAAATAAAATGATTAAATCCCAAAAATTAACTTGGTCAACATATAACAAAAAATGCCTTTCTGCTAAAACAAAACTTAAACATTATAAAACTGTAGTACAGCCAGAAGTCACCTACGGAAGCGAGACCCTTTTCAAAATCACTCAGAAAAACCGAATTGAAAAAATTCTGAAAATAGAGAGGAGAATTGTCAGAACGTGTATCAATAAAAAACACCAAAAAGAAGGCCAATGGTGGATTGCGCCAAATGAGGGGGTGTATCGAGAAATAGAGCCTGTTACTGATACTATGCGGAAAAAAAGAATCTCTTTCTTCGGTCATCTCATAAGGACACCGGAAACAAGACTGTCAAGAAATATCATTGAAAAGCTCTGGTTCCAAAAGCTAGAAGTAGGATGGATCAAAGAAATTAGAGAAGATATGAAAGAATTGGGAATTTCCCTGACTGACCTACAGAATAAAACTGGAAAAATTAAAAAGCTAAAAGATAAAAGCATTGATTTAAACAAAAGACAGACAAACGACAAAATACAACGAAGAGGGTGTTTACGGATGAAGAAAAGAAAGCAAGATCTGAACGGATGAAGAAATACTGGGCAGCTCGAAAGAGTAAAATAACACGCTTTTCTCAGAAAAGATCCAACTAAAATTGACTTAAGTGGTCCCATGTTGGCCGTAAAAGCAAAATAATAATAATAATAATAATAATATATATATTACAGATGATTTGAAAATTTATGAACGTATAAAATATATTGCTGATCATATAAAATATTGATAAGATTTTAATATGGTCTCAGCAAAACTATATGCCGTTGAACTTAAAGCAAAGCTTTAAGCTTTGCTTAAAGAAGATTGATGATTTCAGAGGAAACTCTACAGTTATGATCTGAATTTAACTGCGTGAGAGATTTAAACAAAATAAAGCAATAATAATTGATGGATCTGATCGTTTGAAATACTATTCTAATTGGAAGATGTACGAGTAAATAGACTATGTACGCATAAATATACAAAATTTAATAACTTAGAATTTATGAGCGTGAAAACTTCATGCTGTTGATTATACTCGCAAAGTCCATAACTCTGTTTTTCCATTTAAAATTGGTAACGTTTTGATTAAAAGAGAAAAGTGTGTTAAGATCTTGGCGTCTGGTCGAATGGCGGGCTGTACATGAAAAATCATATAGAACTTATAAGTAAGGCAAGACGCAACTTGGGGTTAATCAAATGGACTTTCTTCTTATTTTGCTGTTTAGCCTCCGGAACTACCGTAAGATATTACTTCACAAGATGGATGAGGGTGATATGTATGAATGTAAATGAATTGTAGTCTTGGGCAGTCTCAGGTCGACCATTTCTGAGATGTGCGGTTAATTGAAATTCAACCATTAAAGAACATCGGTATTCATGATCTAATAAAACGGATCGCTAAACGTTTTTACAACATAAGATCATGCTTGATATTGTAAAAGGCATTAGTTGGCTCTCATTTAGAATATGCTGCTGTAATATAAAACAACAATCCGGTGTACACAAGCAATAATATTGAAAGCGTCCAGAGGAATTTTCTCTCACGATAGCGATTAAAATTTACTGGTTTCAACATCTTACCGCTGAGAATATTCGTACTTTTCTACAGTTACCTCCATTGTCAACTAGGAGAGAATTGTTTGATTTAGTTTATTTTCACAGCAGCTATAATGGTCACAACCCCACATTTTAATTTTTTAATGCGATTTCCAATACAAGCTATAAGAAATTTCGTTCCGCTATTGATTCAGAGATGTACTGTTGTACTCAATGAGAGATGCAAAAAGGTCAAAGAACAGTATTGGAATGATATAAACTTTTCAGAGATTGACGTAAATTCTTTTAAAAGATTATTAGAGTCTTGTATAATGTTAACGAAAGCTGATGTACTGGAGTTTATTATGAATAATATGAGAGAAATGATAAAAAAAAGCTTCTGAAAAATTGAAATTAAAAAAAATGAAAAATTTTATTTTTTTTATTTTTTGGTGATATATCATTTTGTTTATTTGTTTTATATAAATCAATAAACCTATGCAGATAATTATTACAATACGTTAAAAACTGATATTGTTTTTATATATTGGAACAATATACCGAGGTATATTGTTCTACTGTACTATTATCCCAAAATCAATGAAACAAAACAATAAATTATTATTGTTATTATTATTAATTATCATTATTATATGAAATTTTTCAAACTCCATTGCGGATTGATACTTAGCATATCATTAAAAAAAGTCCTGGGTTTGAATCCCGGTCGAGACTGGTATTTTCCGTACACTAAACTAATTTCATACCATATTCCCTTGCTTCCACGTACAAGCTTTCCATTTATGTAGCATAAATAAATATAAAAAAATACATGGAACTACAGAAGATAATAATAATAAAATCTACAGAATTTGTTAAAAATTATTAGAATACTCATTTACATACTCACATGTATTAAATGGTTATTACATTCCATAGCTTCCAGTTTTTTTTCTATTAATAAAAAAAAAATTTTGTTTAATTTTTTTTTATTGCGTGAGAATATTTTAGATCGTTCACTCATTTATTTATTAAACATAGTGACCGAAGTTTAATAAAATCCTTCTCAATGGCCGAAGTGTAATGCTATATAAAGGAATACAATTCTTTCCTTTGGTTTGCTACAATTGAATATTGTAGATAATTTCGATTTTTACTTAATGGTTTCAATAATTATCGAGTCTATTAAAGCCTATTCATTTAAAAGAACAAAAAATTTAAAAGAACAAACGTAATTATAAAGCATTACGCTAATATTAATTATTAAATCACTTTCCAGCTGATTATATGTTGTCTATATAATACAATGGTTAATTACGAAAAGAAGGATTTATACATTTTTTGATTTACCCATTTGTTCAAATTTTATGGCTTGTAAAGCACTTGGAATACAAGCTGAATATAAGATACAAGTAAGTCGAATTGTTTTCTGTGGGTGTAATCATCTTACTATTATTTTTAGTAAAAGTAAATGTAATATCACTGGTAAAACTGATTTTTTATTAAATTTCAGTGATCTTATTGTACTGACGTGCAAAATACATTCAACTCAATGACATACACAGAAGGAACTCGCTTCACTCCACCTTTCCTAAGCGGGACTAATTAGGTTAATTTTACAATTGGTCAGAGATATATAAAACCAATTAAGTGAATGAAGTTACCCTATTATTTATATTTATTGTTAATATGTTTGACTTGTTTTGAGAACGTATTTATTGTTTTCGGAAATAGTATCTTCTGATATCAGATTGCCTACAATATTTATATTTGTTGATCTAGCAGCAAGTGTTAGCTGAAAACTCTCTTTTTGTAGAAAGTATAATTAACAATAAAAAAGATTAGGAGTCCTTTTTAAGAAGATTGATATAGGTTGCACACGTTTTAATAAATAAACAATTTCACATAAATCAAAGGAGATCAATTATAATTCAACGCTTAAGGCTGGTCAACACTATCTTGGATAGTGTTGACTTGGAGAAAAGCCCTTTTCTTTGACAAAAATCATTTTCTAGTTCAGAGCGTAAGCGTGTCACATGTGCGAAGAAGCGATTATGAGCGGGTTTCGCCAAAACACATCAAACAAGTTGTAAAGCATCCTTTAAAGAAGATGTTTTAAGGATGCTTGAGCTACTTTGGACCTAAAACTTTAGTACTCATCTTTGGAATGATGAGCAGTGAAAAGTACATCCCATTATTGCAAAATAGGGCTCTACCAGAATTTCAAAAACCTGCACATTTACCTGGAGTCAAAAACGTTTTTTTTTCAACAAAATTTGACCCCCTGCCACTCACCAAAGAAAGTTAAGCTTTTTATGTCTCATAAAGGGATTCAGTGTTTGGACTGACCTGGAAATTCACCAGACTTGAACCCAGTTGAAAATGTATAGGCAACTGTGAAGAAAAAACAAAAAAATGGACTGCGCTATCAAAGAGAAGATGATATGTGCTGTGACAAAGGTCTGGTTTCACGATCAAGAAATTAAAGAAATATGTAAAAAAACTTATAGATTCAATGCCTAAAAGAATTGAAATAGTTATTAAAGAGCGAGGAAGACATATTAAATACTAAAAAAATACTGTAATAAACACTGTATGAACATTCTTTATACGTAATAAATTTGATTTTTTTTTTTTTAATTTATTCTTATTCACATTAATCTGCACAAGACTATAAGAACAGAGTTTTTTAAATCTGGTTACAAGAGTGTTAAAAATCACATTGGTAGGGTACGATATGAATAAATTTCAGTAGAAAATGTAAAAGACAGAAACTTGTGGCAGAATCTTTTGAATAAAGAGCAAGTTTGTTTGGCTATTCGTTATGCATCCAAGTTTAATCAATTTGGTTCTAGTAGGAAACATAGAAGATAAAAACCAAAAAGTAAGATGAACGATTAGAATATATACAGTAAATTATTGAGAACTAGCCAGTCAGGGCTCGCTTCGCTCACCTTTCCGGTCTAGCCAGGACCTCTACTATGTTCACTATTTTCTTTCTTATATGAGAGCAATACTATTAAATAACAATTAAAGTTCGTTTAATTTTTATAACCTAACGATGTACTGTAATTTCTTCAGGACATCAGTTTGGTCAGCACTGGATTCCAAACTGTAAAGTATGCAGGTTTCAAAATAGTCGCCCCCATCATAAAAGTAGTAGTTGTAGCTGCTTACCCGTACGAAGGACGGGTAAAAAAGTATTTTGCATGGTTCCATGACAAATACCACGAGGAGATGACCGTGTACTTGGTTTCTCATTTTTTATTTTCAAGTTTTTTTGTGAAATAGATTGTGAACAATACGCAAAATCTAAAGAATTGACTTGTATACAATATTTACAGCCTTTCTCTTTGGGATATATTTATAGATTATTCCTACAGGAGACTCTGGAGCAAGCCACATACAGTTGCCCATGCTAGAGGCATTGATTCTCCAAGTGGAGACTAGCCACTTGAAACGTCTGCCCTTTTGACTTATTTATTGTCATCAAAAGAGCAACTTTAGTGGAAACTGGAGGTGCTTGTAAGGGAAAGGCAAGTCTAAAGGAATGTACGCGGTACACCATCGCACCTTCAAACCTATTTTTCTCGATAACCGAAAGAAATATCAAAAAGATATTTCCTACCTTTCTTGTAGGAAATTTAGTCTAATAATTTATTTCAAGTGGTTTCTGAATTCTATTTGATCTACGATTTTGCCATAGTAAAATTGACCATCGGCAAGGAACATAATCTGGTTATTACCGTTAGCTATTAAAACGGTAATCTTTGTAACGGTAACAGTAAAAGTCCTATGTTCTTTCCAGGTATAAAAAAATTACATACTTGCAAAATTTCAGCTTAATAGGTTGAGTAGTTTTTGTATAAAAGAATAAAGACTCAAGACACCACTAAATTTTTAATATACATATGTATAAAATAGGTAATTGATGTAAAAAGATGTTGAGACTAAGAGACCGTCATGGAAAGAAATGTAAAAGTGCATGAAATCAATTATGAACGACTAAATCAGTTAGGACCAAAATATATATGTATATAAAAATATTATAATCGTACTTTTAATTACTACATACGTATTAAAAGAATGTAGTATTTATTACATTAATGTATGTTACATGTTTGCATATTTATTACATGTATGTATTTGTACGTTATATTTAATACATACGTAATAAATACTAAAATCAGATAAATTATTTGTGAAAAAAAAATGATTTAATATTCATTTCTGAAGTTTTATTACAATATTTTTGTACGAATAGTTATTCGTACAAAAATATTGTAATAAAGAGAGGTTATTAAATAATACAGTTTCAAGAACTTAAAACATATATAAATACACGCGCGCGCGCACACACACACACACACACATACACACACACACACACAAAGAAAAATAATGATGAATAACTCGGATAATAGATTGTTTTTATTAAAAGTGTTGAACCTCTTGAGAAGGACAATAAAGGCGGAGTCAAGCACGGGTTTATTAGATTGTGTAGCGCCCGTTGTAATCTCGGTTGAGAGATATAGCGAGTGAATACGAGCGGTAAGAGGGAGGTAGTAAATGCATTCGAAAGGGATTTTATAAACGATTGAACGTGGAAACCGGAGTCGAGTGTTAGGGAGACAGGGTAAAGAGAGAGATTACCACCCTCTTATCCCACCTTTTCCACCTGCCCTTCGTCCTCAAACACGATAAAGAGGGATGTTCTCACCCTTCTCTACATCAATCTCCTCCCCCATTCCTCATAGCATGTATATACAGTCCTTCAATTTGTAATATCTGCAACAATGCTAACTCGCCCAATGAATGTCATTATAATCCTCTTCTACCTGGTACCTATTTCTCATTTTATTAAATACCTGTTGTAAAAAAAAAATAAAGGGAAAGAATATCTCCCCAAAGTAGTAATAATAAAAAATTATTTATGTTTCTAAAGAACTTTTATTATGAACGAATTTTAGGTTTAATAGGTTGTAACAAGTCTCTTAGTCTTTTTACTGTGGCAATTCATAAAATATTTTACTCAAATATTCTCCTAGCTGATAAATTGTAAGAAAGTGTAGATGTTCTTTAAACAGTTTTGTATATAGTTTTCTTTAATAGAGGGAGATAAATTAACTTAAAGAGTTCATTTGATTCCTGCCTACTGCAGTCGAGAATTACTGATAATATATATATTTTTATTCATGGCCTTAATCTAATACACTTGTAAAGTATCGATTAGAAGGTAACTTACGAATATATGTAAAATACATGTATTAACTTGAATAAATGACTTAACTTTGGGAAGTATTTCGAGTTATTAAATTTTTTTTTTGCTGTAGAACAAAAAATTACACTCTTTTTCTGTTAACTAAATCATAAATATATTAAAATATCACATGAGACGGGCCATCTAATGAAAACAAATAGTAAATTATTATTATTATTGTTATTATTATTATTATTATTATTATTATTATTATTATTATTATTATTATTATTATTTTTTTTTTTATTATAACAGTAAATTTAATACACTCATTGTCATAAGCATTATCATCACTGGGATCTACAATTTGTCCAATCTACGGACCAAATGTATGCAACACATTTAGATCTCACGCAGTGTTTTTTTATCAAATAGAAGATCCTCAAGCACGTATAAACACAGGTAGTTAAAAGAAAAATTAAACACAGACATAAGTAAAAAGCTAACAAGATAAGCGAATAGGTAAATGCAAATCAAGAATACAACAAACAGTAATATCATTAAAACAACAGTAAATAGGTAGTAACAATGGAAACAAAAAATAGTAACAGAAACAAGTAAATCCACAAGATACAAAAAATATCGAAAAACATGAAAATAGAGTACCAACGCCAATCACTAACATCCAACGCTTTAACCCTTTTCAATCGTCTAATGTAATCACCGCTGTCTAGCAAGTTCAAAGGAATGGGAATTATATCTTTATTTAGCCGAACCATATTTTTTAAACTGAAACGATTAAGCTCATTTCAAACATACGGGGTCCCCAGGTATTCAGGTGTTTCAGAATTCTTGACGAATCGAAGCGGTTGGGTCACTTTCCTCAATATCTTACTCTGTGAGCTTTGGATCACTTTAATATTACTGTCACTAGTCGTCTCCCAGAGCTGAATCCCGTACGTCCATATCGGTTTCAAGATTGTCTTATATAGAAGGACCTATTAGAAAGAAACAACTGTGAAATAAAAATAACTGAAAAAAAAATCTGTTATCATGTAAGTAAACTACGACTTAAATAAAACTTGAAGAAACATAATTTTTAATAATACATCATGAATATATTTTTGAAATTTGTCAATATCAATCAAGAAATAAATATTGTGTATGAATATATCTCTCTTTTCATATTATTTTCAATATAGATAAAAATAGACACTTAGTGTCTTAGGAGTTCTACAGTTTATAAAATTTATTATGAAGTAAAATGAATGAGAAACAATAAAACTACGATGTGTTAAATTGTAATAAAATGCATTAAAAAATTTGTATTGAAAGAAATCCTAATGAATTGATTAGGATAAATGATTTTAAAAAATACTAAGGTTATTGACTTGAAGAAAGGAATTAAGCAGCATGACAGCCTCAACCGGCTGCTATAATTATGGAAGAAAAGCTCAAGATTTGTAAAAGGAGAATTAGAAGAATCCTGTTTGTATACTATAATCTAAAACCAATCTTTGTTCATGCCTATACACTATATATTATTGACGTGGCTGACTCACAACAGGAATTGTAGGAAGGAGTTTTGGAATGAACAGAACAGAAAAGGAGAATGAAGAATGAAGCTTAAATGAGATTTCTTAATAGTATTAAGAAATGTAATAAAGTCTTAATCTAGAAACAAGTGAATATAGAAAGACTGTTGCGGAAGTACGAGATCAGTTTGGAAATTTCTCGGCCTGATAAAGAAAAACAGGATCTTTGAAAGATTTTTGTTAAAACAGTTACATTGCAATTCGATAGATTTAGACCAACTACTTTCCAACTTTTTAATGCTTTAAGTAAAATGGGAATTGTCCAACTCTGCAAAATAAGCATTTGTCTGAACTCTGACCTCATCCTTTATAGTGAATCTTTGTTCAGAGAGCCATTTGTTCAGATTTTGAAGAAACGTAATCGCTTAGAACCAAATCGGATATGAGCGAATACGGAGCATGTAAAAACTATTCGAAGTATAGGACAAGAATTTTTGCAGTAATAACCCAAGACGTGTATGCAGGCGCATTATAATAGTTGAGCACTTTCATTTTGGATAGATGTGGACTTTTAGCCTGAACAGCTACCTTTAATTTGCCCCCGGTGATAATCCTGGCTTTTTCGAGGTAGCCTACGAGTACCGCATCCCAAGAATTTCAAAAAACCTTAGTTTAACTTTTCCCAGATGTGAAACCGTTTTATTTTTCTTTGGCGCACTTTTTTTTCACTTTCACCTTTAGCAGCCCACCCTCTGTTTGGACTGCTGTTTGGTTTCTGTACTGTAATGGTGAATCCATATTTAATCTAAGTTATAAAACGTAGGAGAAACTGAGCAGAGTAGTCTAATTACCATTGAGAAGTGTTCTAAACATCATCTAAAATGTAGCGGACATGGTCTATCGAGATTTTTGCAATTTTAGCAAACTAATTTACTTTCAATCGGCAATCATTTATAAGACATTGTGGATTTCTTTTACGATTTCATCGTTAATAGCGATTTTGAAGGATCTCGAGAGTTCATCTCGAATGGATATATGACCACATTTAAATTCAACAACCAATTAAATAAATAGTTGGACAACGTCTTCATTGTAATAAAAAAATCTTATTCTGGTGTCTTTTACTCAATCTTTCCTTTTGTTTAGTTGACTGCTAAATTTGTCCACACCAGTCTTCCGATTGATTTTATGGAACTGCATCTCTACAGTTCTTATTTAATTTTAAATGTGGAATTATAGAATCAACTATCGATGCCACACAGAACAATATAATCATTTATCTAATGGAATGTCCGTTTCTTTGTGTCCATGTCATGTTATTTCACAAAAGTATCATAAATATGTGTAAAATAATCACTTCCGTTTTACACTGTTAAGTACCAGGATCGTTAGGTAAGTTCTCTTAGTAAATAGTTTTATCTTTTTATATAGTTAATAAAAACATTTTTATTCCTGATATAAGTATAGTTGGACTCCTGCATCAGGCCGGCTTAAGTTGGAATTCCAATTAAACTGTAAATTCCAAATTGATAATAGAAAGACAAAAAAAAAGTTGACAACTCAATTGTAGGACTTTGAACTGTGGGCTGTTTCTGATGCACGGCTTACACACACAACTTAATTTAAAATACAATATTTTTTTCGTTTATTTAATTTAGTGATTCTAACTAAAGCGCCCGCGCATAGCGTATTTAATTCGCGTGGGTGTGGCGGTACTAGCGACGACGGTCGACAGTAACTAAACTAATGTAATTTCACAACTTACGCAGAACAAATTTCGCTTGTACGGTCGGCAGATTGGCGTAGCCGCGAGGCTTAACGCACCAGGTACCGAGCCAACCGGGCGATGGCGTTCGACACCCAGCCAGGCCGAGTTACTTTTTTCCACTTTAAATGTTATTAATTTATTTAATTCTACCGTTCACCTGTGACGTCACAACATAGCAGAGGACTACAACAGCATTTTTTTTGCAAATATTGTTATTTTTTAATTATTAAAAAAATGTACCTAAGAAAAATATGACCTTAATTAGGCGAAATCTTGAGATACTGAGGATGACCTTGCTTTACAGCTTTTAAGTTGAAAATTTTATCACATCAATTCCCCATGTATAGTAATAATCTGACCAAGTTTGATCAAAATTGATCCAGTAGTTCTTGAGATATAAGGTGATTTAGGGGCAAACACCGAACACACACACACACACGTAAATATGAACATTAATATCCGGAAAATTTCCATTCGGTTTTTTGGGGTTTTTAGATTTCAAAACGTTAAGATCCGGTGAAAACAGTACATGCTCAGATTAGAGCGGTTACTTTACTTTCCCTTTTAGAGCTACAGCTCTAAATAGACGGGAAAGTAAAATGAATCATTGCTAAAATTAAAATTAATTTTCAAATTAAAGCATCGATGAATAAAGAACTCAATTTAATCAAAATTCTTATTGTACATTTTAAAATGCTTACCTTAAAGCCAGATTTCAATTTACATGAGATTCTTATTCCATAAATTGTTAAGAACATTATCTTTAAAATACGAATTAACTGAAGTACCTAAAACCCCTAAGAGATAACAACTGGTTCCATTACTAAAATATATCAAATACGATGTTTGATTTACTAAACCGGTGATTTCTTAATTAAACTATTCGTATTAATTATAGGATAAATTGTCTGAAGGATAAAAGTTAAAAACTATTTTTTCACACAGGAGACAATCATTCGATTCTTTGAGTTTCTACTTATTTATAGTTATTTTCCTGCAGAGGAAAATGAAAAAAAAAACCACAACTGATCTAAAACGTAAGAAAGTTAAGAATAGTCTTCGGCCTTAAATCAATATGATTATTTATCCAGCTTTATATATATATATATATATATATATATATATATATATATATATATAAACCTAAACTAACAAGCGAATAGAAAAAAACGATTGAGGAATGTGTAATAAGAAAAAATCTGTAGGCCTATTTAATAATAGATGTAAATTATTTTAATTTATTACGTACAAATCTAAAGAATAAAAAGTAGTTTGAGGCGACAACGTATAATAAAATAATAAAAAAATGCTGAATAAACAACGGTAAAACCGTTACGATAAATACATTGTTTATCGTGACAGTGACACAGGTTCTCACGATTGCTGGAATTTAAAAATTTTTTAATTTGCAACCTATGGTCCAAGGTCATCACCGCTTAAACAACAATAATATAAATAATCCATATAATTATATTATATATATATTTATATAGGAGTTTATTAAATGATGATACCGCGAAATGTGATACAGCACGCTTCGTGAGACCGACCACTCAGCAGCACATTACTCTTTTTATAGACGACTGTTTTTTTTTTGTACATATGTGTTTTATATACATAAATTTGTACAACTGCTATCGATCTACAAATGTACGCTCTAGTAATACCAATTACATAATTTATTTTCATCAATAATGCACAAAATCTGTTTACATGAATTTCACAAAATAATCGTTTTCGATTAAAAATATAGACTCAATATAATTAAAGAGTACATAATTATCTCTTATACACGACAACGATAACTGAACGAAGACATGTGATTTTTTTCACGCATTGTACATAGAATTTTTTTTTATATATATACATATATATGAAATGTAATATATAAATATCGTATAATGAAGTTCGAGTATATACACAGTAACTCAGGAAGAAAGGAAGATAATTTGGGAATGATTCTAGAGCTTGAAATAAGGAAAAAGGTTCAAACAAACACATATCTGAAAACGCTTTGTTATCGAGTTACGGATAGCAAAAAATTTCTCCGGATTTCAGTTCCCCCTGTGAAATGAGGTCATACTGGAATTTTTATGGCGTTGTATAAGATAGTAAACTTGATGGTTTCTTTTTTTTTTTTTTTTTCATCTGAAAATCGAATCAAACTAGTCCCAAAACTGTATCTCCCATAGATCACCCTATATCTATTATCTATATTTATATTATACTAATAAATAAATTTCTTGGGTTTTTTTTTGTCTGCGCTAATCTCAGAATCTACTGAACCGATTTTAATGAAACTTTGCAAGCTGAGCGGAAGGTTTTCCACTTTTTTTGATATTGATATGTTAAAAAAAAGCGAAGTTATTACAAATGTTATTCACTTACCTTCTTGACACGCCCGCAGGTTAACCCAACAATGCGCCACATTACTCGCTCTGCCCCTCTGTCGACATCATTCTGTCGTACAGTTTCTTCAATAGCTGAGTTGATGGAAAAGGTTTATGGACTCATTCAGTTTATAAATTTGAACGATGATGAGTGGTTATGTAAACGGGTGATACAAGCACCAGGAAAGGAATAAGTAATGCCATAAATAGCTGCATACTGCAAGAATTTTCAGGAGACGAAAAAACATGCTACTGCATTAATACAGTTTGGAGCGAAGAGGGTACAGTTCATTACCCAACTGAGTTTTTGAATCTTTATCATTGTCAGGATTACCAACTCACACATTAGAATTAAACGTAGGTGTTCCAGTTACACTCATGATAAATCTGAAGCCATCACATTTATGTAATGAAAGTCGATTGAAAGTTAAGTATATAAAAAATATATATTATCAAAGAAACTATTTTTGTTAAAATAGTTTCATAGTTGCCGCTTTCGCTGCGGCAAAAGAGAAACTGTATCCCTAGCATTCTAATCTTATAAACCAACCCGGTGGTTTGGTATAGTGGTGAACTAGTCATCGCAAATCAGCTGATTTCAAAGTCGTGAATTCTAAGGTTCAAACCCTAGTAAAGGCAATTACTTTTATACGGATTTGAATACTAGATCGTGGATACCGGTGTTATTTGGTGGTTGGGTTTCAATTAACAGCATATCTCAGCACCTGAGACTACACAAGACTACACTTATTTACATTCATACGTTTCGTCCTCTGAAGTAGTAATTCCGGAGGCTAAACAGAAAAAGAAAGAAAGAAAAGAAAGAAAATCAATCATACTAAATAACTTTCCGTTTCGATTTAAGACTCCAGTTTCCAGTTAATATATGTTTTGCAATAACCATCAATATGTCACAAGGTCAAACTTTACGTACAGGTGGTGAGATTTACTGATGGAGCTTCTTACTTTTCTCATGGGCAATTATAAGTGGCATGTTCTGGATTAAGCAAGAGCAGGGAGCTCTTTATTTGCTGTGATAACGAAAGAACACAAAAATGTAGTTTATAACGAGACGTTGGTATAAAATTTTGTATAAAAATACTATTTGCATTATACTACAGAAATAAAGATTTCATCTATCTCTCTATTTATATGAAGCGTGTTACTGCCATGTTTATAAATAACTCAAAATTATCAAATATTGATTTTACATATCGAGGACATGAATAATGAATCCATTACTTCATACATTGATATTCATAAATCACAATAAAAAATATTTTACACATACGAATTTTTACACATATTAGCTATTTATAAACTCGACAAATGCTACAACAATTATAGTTCGCGTGCGAAACCGCGGGATATATATATATATATATATATATATGTTAAAATAATATTGTAATAAAAACTCACTATACACAGTTATAGAAATAATTAATAAAATTCCAAGAGGTATTTTCACGGTTATCCCGCATCATCAGTTATAATTATATGAAAAACTGAATTAGCAACTACTTTAATAAAGTATTTGAATTTTTAGAAAAAAAAAATGTATTAGATACACTATACAAATATAAAAAGATATAGAAAACTTCACTTGAACTCGTTTATTTTTTGAAAGGAATACTTTATTCATTAATACATACATATATATATATATATATATATATATATATATATATATATATGATCAGGATTAAAAAAGAATGTATATGTAGGCGAATTGAATTGAAAAATCAGGCTAATCAGACTAATTGGAAAATGAAACATAATATATTTGAATTATTGCTTATACTTATAAATATAATCTAACCAAACACCTATGCTCGCTTCGCTCGCTAATCGAACTAGCGAGCGTAGGTTTAGTTTGACTAGATTATATTTATGATTTCCAGTTAGCCGAGCGCATTGCAATAAGCCTGATTTTTCTATTCGCCTACGACATATACATATTTTTTTTTAATTATATATATAATTTTTGTTCTTACTAAAAATTCTAGCAGCAATGAAATTTTTCATTTCCAAAAGTTCAAATGAAGGACTGTTCAGTCTGAGAGTGAAGACCAAGTTTCTGAATTTAATTGGGCTTATAAACTGTTGTGAGGCAGTCGAACTTCAAAATTAAAAGTAATACCTAAATTACTAAAGTTGCACAAATATTTATTGGATTAGTTCAAAATAAGATGTGTTTTTTGTATTATGTCCGTTGTAAATCATACACGTGCACGCGGACACATATACACTCAAAATTAAAATAAAATTATGAATTACTCGACGGATAAATAGCTCTTAACAAAAATTAAATTTAATAAATAATTTCCTATGAATAATCGTTGTTGATAATAGTCATTGGTTTGGTTTAAAAATTAAACTAAAAGTTACCTATAAAATTACCTGTTATTATCGATTACGAAAGTATTTTTTACTAACCTCAGAAAAAGAAGTGCTTCAACATTAACCAGAATTTTTTTTTTTTTTTTTTAATATAAAATTGGCCTTTCGATAAAGTGCAACGAATTCTATGATTTTTTTCGTTAAGAAATTTCCTTTGCTGATCCACTTATAAGTTTTTTCCAGATAACTTAAACGGAAAATTTTCAGACAAAATATTACATGAGCTCATATTTTTAATTTCTTCGTCACCATTACTTTAAATACTAACGATATATATATAATCTGAAGTCACTCCGGTGTTCAAAGCAGACAAATAAAAACTTCTATGAAATCTATTGAAAAACTTAAAATAAAAGTAATAAATATAGATGTTGCTCTTAACTGAAAAGCTTGCTCGTTTTTTCGTGCTTTTTCTAAACCAGTTGTTTATTATATTTTATTTCAGTTACAAAACAATTAATAGCAAAATAATGTTACTCTAAATAGACGTTGTTCTTAACAATTGTGTTTTATTAAACATTTATTCCAATAAAAATGTTTTTACTTTAACAAAAGAAAAAATCCAGTGAAGTTATGTTTAGAGAAGAACTGGCAGCCATGATATTTTATAGCCCTAAAAATTACACACGAACAGAGTAGCCAGTATTTGGGTTTTTACATCCAAAGAAAAAATACAATGAAGTTTGCTACTGTATAAGAAACAAAAAAAGACAGTCTTCGATTGATGAAAATAGAAAGAAACAGCTCCATGGCAAGTGAATGTTTTTCAACATTAACCTTTTTCAAGATTTTGCACAACTTAATTTAATAAATATTTTTTATCTGCGTTTGAAGTAAAAAAATTGTATTTTAGAGAAGTTTGAGAATAGCAAATAGTATTCAGTTTCAATGTACATCACTTTTTTCGGATTCGGGGCAAACAATTTTTTTTTTTGAGGGATACATTCACACTGTAAGTGTTTGGCGAGTGTTTTATTACTCATCTTTGTTTTTTATCATTCTGTTTTTGTTGGTATTCAGGATGAACGATTCTTTGGGCTGATCTAAAAATGTTTTAGTGGGCTATTCAACTAAAAATGTTTTTTTTTTTTTGATTGATAAGAGAAAATGCGCTGACCCTTTTATAATGAAATTGTTTATTTGGTGATTATGATATCAGTTATTTTTGTTATATCTTATTAAAGTGTATGTTGATTATTTATTTTTTAATTATTCACTACAAGGTACGTGCAACATTAATATATATATATTAAATATAATGTAATGATTTTTTATTTCCGTTGAAAAAACTAGTATATGACATTCAGTTTCGGCTGTAGATATACTATTCCATAGTTTAACAGGAAACTTGCATAGTGCCGTTCATTTTCGGCATGACTATGCCATCCAACCGCTGAAAAAATAGTTGGTATTCAGGTTCGACCGTAAATGTACGATTCGATAGCTTTAACGGGAAACTGATGTGTATATTGACGTAAAATAAATAGAAAACAATGTTTTTTAGATCAGTTTTTAAAATAATCAACACAATATAAAAAAATTATCCTTAGATTTCCTTACACTCCCAGCAATGGCCGACGTTTTCTACCGATATCAACAACCACTTACCTGTCAGAATTGGTAAGCGTTGTCTTCAAGCCAAAAACATCGTTTTTATTTTTAAATAAATTTTATTCTTTTAACGTGTTTTAAATATGTATTGATTTTTATTGGTTTATTTTCAAATTTTATTCAAACAGACTTTGGGTTTCCTTACTTTATTTTCTAGAACGATGTTGAACTGGTGCCTCTATAATAGGTTTCCATTCTTGTTAATTGTAGCGAACAATCTTTTAACGAAAAATTAATTAAACATCGGATTTAAGTAAATATGTTTATAGATATCAGTACCTAGCATTGCATTGTCATAACATAGTAATATTGGTTTATCCTGAAATTATTTTGATATTCACAACATTTTTTTGAAAAATTGTTGAAAATTATTTGGAAAGGTCTAAGTAAAATTGATATTAAACCATTTTAGAGAGCCTTAGTTTACGCACAGTAATAATTACTTAACGTTTGTTCTTCACATTTCTATGCTAGTTTTTAACAGGACGCAAATTTCTCGAGTTTTGCATTTCTTGCGTACATCTTTGTATTTTTGGGATGGCAGATTTTTGTAAGCCTACTCAAACTTTAAATAGAAATTTCTTTGCTACTTTATGTACCAAATATTAAACTAAAAAAATTTAAAAAAGATATTAAATTTACTTTTAACTTAATAAAACAAAAAATAAAACGATTAATTTCTTTGAATTTTTACTTTTTGAAATTTGTATTAAACAAAAATAGGTAAGTTGATCGTAATTATTTATTTTTAATTTGGTTCAATTTCAAGCCGAAATTTAAAGAACTAAATTGAATTTTTTGAAGTCAGTTTTTAAAAATTAATTTTATTATACGAATTCGTTTTTTTTTTACTACATTAATTTCAGTTTTATTATTAATTTAATTAAATGAAATTATCACTTATATGAAGAATTAATGCTCTTCGTTCATGAAATAATGTAGAAACTATTTAATATACATCATATCTTGAATTTTCTTCATATAAGTGATAATTTCATTTAATTAAATTAATAATAAAACTGAAATTTAATGTAGTAAAAAAAAATTCAAGATATTAAATAGTTTCTACATTATTTCATGAACGAAGAGCATTAATTTTTCTTTGACTTCTGTCCACACTTAATAACAGAATAAGATGTTAATCCAATAATTCCAATTTCCGCTTTTAATTTTCAAAACTTATGTATTTATTTAAAATAACAAGATGAGATGAAGTGATTAAGGATTAGACATTCTAACGAAATTAAAAAAAAAATAGTTGATTTAATTATGAAATTTATTTCGTTAAAAACTTTTATAATTCTAAAACACTCGTACATGAAAGTAAAAAAAAACCTTCTTCGGTTAATATATTTTTCTGCGTTATAGAAAGTGACGTACGGATGTAACATAAGTAGCGTACGTGTTAATTTTAAAATTAAAATTTAAGGGACATGTAATAAAATTAGTTTAGTAATTAGAAGATCAAAAAAACTGAAGCAGAATGAAAATGTTTACGAAAGAGAATATCGCATAAGTAAATTGAGAACCAACTTCTTTAGATAACCCTAACACACAGTAATCAGATATTCAAGAAGCGATTTTGTTAATACATTAAACAATTTTATCTTTTATTTTTTTTTTGAAAATAATTTATATTACTTTTATTTCCATTGTTATTCCAGTCTTTTAAACAAGAGACATACAAAATGTTTGTAAACTGTAGTATTCGGATCAGGAGAGTCTTATTAACCAAGGCCTGGTCTAATTATTGCACCACACCGTGAGCGGTAAGCGGGGAAAAGTTCCAAGTATCTCTCAGCGGTGATATCCGAGACCAACAGTCTCTCTACTGTTGACTGATCTGGTCCCTTTTTGACTTTAACAAATCGTATTCAACATAAAAAAACTGTCTTTCTATATCCAAAAATGTTTTGTGCATTAAAAACATCACAGTTCAAAATAAAAAAGTTAATTTTTTTCTCTGTTTTACTTTTGTTACTCAATACTTCTGACAACTAATTACAACTCTGTACCAAGATGAAATAAATTATAACTCTATTTTAAAAGTGTTTCTTTAGATTAAAAATATTTGCTTTCTTTTTTAATTCTCTTTTGTCAAATGACTAATATAAGGTGAATGATCTGAACTTCAAAAGCTACTCGTACTATTAAGAACAAGGTTAGCTTTTCTGTTTTTTTTTTGTTTTACTTAACTGAAAACAGATTTAATATTCTGTATGAAATTAGATGACAAATATTTTGTGACCGTTATTTTGTAAAAAGGAGAAAAAAAGAAAGTAATAAAAATTTTATTTCATTTTTAATTAAGTAAATTTAGTATTTTACCGAAAATGATTTCACCATTTTTAAAAAACGGTATATTTATAATTATCCTATATTATTTATTAGACAGTTTTTTCATAATAAGCCTTTGATACATACGCTAGTATTTCTGAACCCTGACAGCTTGGGCCATCTAACGAAATATAGACGGAAAAATGGCAGTTTCATTTTGCGTGTTGACAAAATAATAAAAACATGTGAACGTGTCAATCAATGAATATTTAAGAGTGAAAATAACCTTTATATAAAGAAAAATGCATAACAAAGCGGTATTACCTGTTATCATATTATTGTGTGTTTTTTTAGTGAACGAAAAATTGCGACCTTTCATAAGAAGCTTAACTATTAGTATAATTGAATCCCGTTTGTCGTTTTTTTTTCACTCTTGTATTTGTGTTTTTCGCAAAGATTCACTGGACTCTGCGACTGGGAGTCTTGATACAAAATAAGATAGAGAAAGAATACGATCATTAGTTAAAAGTTAAAGTCAATTTTTTAGATTCTTTTTTTATTAACACCGTTAAATATTTTTAAGAAACATAAAAAAAAAATTCTGCTAACAGATCCTAACCTACATAGTTTTTTTACTTCGTTGTACGAAAAAAAGGAAGTATTGTGATCGCGGAAAATTTTGGTTTTCAGATTTCAACTAAATTCATTTTGACTAGTTTCGGCATGACGTCTGTACGTACGTACGTATGTATGTATGTATCTTGCATAACTCAAAAAAAATTAGCCGTAGAATATTGAAATTTTGGATTTAGGACTGTTGTAACTTACTTCTGCACCCCCCTTTTGATTGCAATTGACTGGACCAAATCTGTCCAAAAAAGCCCAAAATCCAAAAAATTTGGATTTTGGAATTTTTCTTAACTGCAGTAGTAAGCCCTCATTGAGAGCTTTTCAACGATAAGTGGTACTTATTTTCATTGGTTCCCGAGTTAAAGCCAAATAAAATTTTAATTAATGAAATATTTGGATCTTACAAGGAGAAGGCACATCGATTCGAATTCGATGTCATTTCCTTCTTTTTTTAACATTTTTTTTTGTTTAAATATATTGATCTATTATTAATTAAAATTTGTTTAAAAATTTACAATAAATGATATTTAGGTCCTGAAGACCTAAAATTAGCAGTTAAATATTTTTCCGTAAGTCAAAGTTATTGAAAATGTTTGAAATGGGCTTACTCTCGAGTAAGCCTAGATTTCGATTCATGGCAATAATTCTATAATTATTAATCATAATGTAATTGTAATTTATCTAGTTTTATTTGAATATTATTTAAAATTTCTCAATAAAATTATCAACTAATTCAAGGATTTAAAAAAGAGATTATTTAATTAATCATATTTAATTATACTAACTGCGAGGAAAGAACATTAAATAAGCTGAGAAATATTTTACGTTTAAAAATAGTTTTTGGTTTTTTTTACCATATTAATTTTTTAAACTTTAATTTTAAGTTAATTTGACGAACGTAAAGAACAAAATGAATAAATTAAAATGAAATAAAGATCACTTTTCAGAACGTTAGCAAATATACTAAGAACCTGCAGTTGATTGTTCTTTCGATTATTAAACAGGCATCGGTAGCAGCAAATTAAAAAAAATGTATAAAAATATATATAAATCAATGGATAAAATAAAATATTCTTAAAAGAATGAGAAGAAGAAAACCGACTTAAAATATATTATTTAATTCTTTAAATGTTGGGTTTTCAAAGCAGATACCATATTAAAAACAAACTACTAATAACTTTCTAGACCTTAATTTGGCGCCATCAAATATTTTAAATTTAATTAAGACAATTTTTTAATTTAATTTTCTTTCAGTTTATGAATATATTTCCGATAAACGTCATCCGTACGTAAAAAATAGTTGTTCAGAAGAAATATATATTGTGAAAACCCTTCTCTTTGTTAAAAGAATGCCGAAAAAGATGTTAACTATTATGAATGTGCATGAGTAACTATTTTCGCGTGAAAATAATTTGCTAAAAATACTCTTTTACTTCATTGCTCTTAAACAAACCAAATTAACATTTTACTGAAAAATTGTAATTCAGAAAACAGTAATTTTAAATTTACAAAAAAAGTAATCTATAAATTTCTGAATAATCTTTTGGTTTTTCTACAGTAAAAAGGTTTCATAGTACCATATTATCGAGTCAAGAATTAAATGTGGTAACTATATTGATTACTTTTCAAAGAGACCCTAATCAATTATTTTCGTTCTTAGACTGGAAACTCAATAGACCAGAGGGAACTGAAGGAGGCATACTTAGACTAAATACACTACCTCATTGAATATAGTAATATGTTTTGGGCTGTTTCTAAATAAGGAAATCTGAATCGGATTTTGTGTTACAAATACAGACAATCAATAAGGGATTTTTGTAGAGCAGAATTTTGGCTACTCGGTGTTTTTAACAGTGATAGTTTTATTTCAGGTCATTTTATTTATATTTAATAATCTCAGACTCATTCGGCAGGTGCGACGGGTTCGTATCCCGGTCAGGTACGGCATTTTTCATTATACTACAAAACTGCCATGACATGGTTCCGCTCACAAGATTTCAATATATGTATTGAAATCTTAAAAAATTAATGTTTAATCATAATTATTGTTCTTCTCAGATAATCTTAATAGTTCTTATTTATTAGTAATAGAATAAAGTCAATCCAAGATATTCAATGCTAAAAATCAACTATCCAGTCCATCATTCTTAGGTCCACAAACGTTAATAAATTGCCAAAAACTTAAAAAAGAAACAGTCGACAAGACAGTCAAAAGCATCCTTCTTAAGAAAATTTTTTGCAATTTAAAAAGAATTTTTGTACGGTTATCTATATATTTAAAATAATGGTCAAAAACCTTGACAAAATCCCCCAGCCCCAACCGATTTCCCCAATTCTTTTTAAATAAAATCGTGTGATCGCTAGATATGTCAGCAATGGACGCCTGTTCCCTTCTGCCAGCAAGAAATATCGTAACGCTAGTATTTAATTTTAAAAAATATATATATTTAAAGTAATACGTGGATTCTAAGACAGTAAATTTTGTATAATTTATGTTATTTATATAAAAAAAAAAGTATGTATCTTTGTATAAATATTTTATTTGTTTATTACATGTGTAATCTATACGTGGTTTTTTTTTGTTTTTTTTTAATTTTATTTTGATAATTTAAATATTGTTTTTTATTTGTATGACTTATTCAATGAATGCCTCCTTGAACTCATAAAAATAAATTCCATACTAACTACCGGCAATAATTACAACAAAACAAATAAAAAATATATTCAAATTGTCTATGTGAGACCAAGCAATATTTTGTTTAAAAATGTTTTAATGAAGTTGTATGGAAAAACTTTACTATGAAACTACCAGAATGACAAACAATATAAGAAAGTCAAAAGGAAAATTAAAAATTTAGGTTGCATTTAAATCGTCCTACTTATTTTTTAAATCAGTTTTTTTTTAATTTAAAGGAATAAAAAAAAATGTTTATTTAAATAATTAAAAAACCTAAAATATAGTACAATCTCATAGTGAATAATTCAAGTACAAAACTCACAGGCCATAAAAGTTAGAAAATTAATTAGTAATTTGACCATTAAATTAACAAAAAGTTTAATATTATTCGATTTTACTTTCCCAACAATATAGCTAAAATACCTATATTAAAGGCGATAGATGGTCATTATGTCAAAAATGGCGTAGCAGGGTTTTTTTGCAAATCTTTACGTTTTTGGATCCAACTAGTTCATCTAGACCAAAACAACATGTTTGTGCGTACATATGTGTGTAGCACTGCTTTTGGCCTTGTTCTTAGGATTGATCTACCGATTATCTTCAAATTCAGCTCAAATATTTCTGTATTGGGGCATTGATCACATAATTTTTTTTTTCAAAATTTGTTAAGATGGGTATCGTGAAAAAAAGCAATTTCAATTTTCTTGAGAAGCTTTTTAGAAAAAACTTTATTAAGGCAGATTTATTAATCAAAATTTTTTTTTCAAAAAAAATTAACCCTCACCTCTTAAAACTGAAAAGTTAAAGTTTATACTTCATATATAGAGCTATCAAGAAATGTCTACAATTTTTTTAAAATGATTGATCCCGAATCTAAAATGCAAACGGCTTATTTTTTGAAATTTCTCTTTTTCTTATTTTAGCGTTTATTAAAGGGGCTGTTAGATTTGGAGAAAATTTTACTTTAACTAATTTGTTCAGCTTATTCTACATATGAATAATTTTAGAGAAATATTTCTTAAAGTTTATTCCCCACCTCTATAAAGAACCTCAATAAAGAATTTCTGTTTTTTTTTTGGCTCTCGCTTCAAATTTTTATTGTTAAAAAAAATGTTTTCTTTTTCTTAGTCGCTAAAAGGCTATTAAAATTACATTCGCTTTGGCATCTATATTATATTCCAGACCCAAAATGAGGAACAAATTGGTTTTTTTTACTTTCATAAAAGTAATACTTTATTTTTTCAATATTTTGAAACAATTCTCTTTTAAATTACCTTTCTTTTAAACTACCCGTTAGGGATCACTTCTTAATAAATAACTTTTTTCCTAAATTATAGTTTTATTTAATTTAATTAATTTAAATTAATTATTTTTATTTATTCCTTACTTAAAGAGTAGCTCCTAAAATCAAAAATTGTTTTATTCAAAATTTGGGAATTTTGATGCTTAAATTTTATTTTGTTAATCACTTGACCGACGTAGTCGGGAAAAATCATCCAATACTTTACCAGCTTTTTTTATAGTATGTTAATGCAAATATAGTTATCATGAAGCCCTTGAAAGTCTCTCTTCTAAAGGTAGACTAAATCTGGGAATAATTTTTACTTCGCTAATCTAAGGGAGAAATTATTTATATTTTTTTGAATGAAGTTGAAAAAATGTATAGGTTATTCTTGTTAAGTTTACATCACAAAAAGGAAAAATATAAAATGACAGAGTAATAACATTTAAATAATTACTCTTTATAGAATTAATACATAAAAACAATTATATTATAACAAGAAGGCTATTAAACAAAAAAGGTAAGAAAAATTGATACCGTTTGGTTATAGTATTGCCAACTAACGTTTAGATCCAAATTAGGAATAGTGTACGCTTTGAATAATAGATTTTTTTTTAATAATAAACTTTTGATATTTATATGTGTATATACACACATATATAAATTAATTTCGCTATTGTTTACGTAATATTTCAATTGTTTTCAAAACGTGATATTTATTAATAAAAATATCCTCTCTTTTATATCAACAAATCAATTTAAAGCGTAAATAAATAACGGGTTAATTCAGTAATTATGTAAGATTCTGTATATTTTATAATTATTATTTTTACACGTAAATTCCTATCTGTGATTTAGCTGTTGCTTCTTTTAAATTTCTACTTTGATATTGTATTTGCACTGCTTAACATTTAAAGAAACAAATATTTCTTCTTAAAATATTTTTTTCCTCTATCGATTTCGCCGCCCCTTGAAGCCGGATTCGCGACTAAGCATAAGCTCAGCTCCAAAGGGTATCATCGCCTCAAACTACCTCGGAAGGGCACAAGGCCCCGCCCAGGTAGCCGGGACTCGGTCTTCCTTGATTGCCATGCCTCAAATGAGGGGATCCCAAAGGGTTCCCTTCACCGGGACTCTGGTCTTAACACCTAGCCTCTATCGAGGAACCCCAAAGGGATCCCCGCCAGGACTACAGTCTTACTTTCCCTCCAACGGCACTGCAAGAGAGTTCCCACCCGATCATCGAAGATGACCCGTGACAAAGATGTGACGGGAGGGGTGGGAGCCTTCCACCCTCCCGGATGAGGTTGTTCCTTGCAGATACCGCATCGCAGCTGTGTATATATCCATGGTGCTGGCGCAGGTGGGGGCCACCTTTCATATCCCGACCTCCGGGTGCATGTCCGTGAGATCTACATGACAGACAGCGAGGTTCCTGTGTGCAGTCCCTCTCTCCTCACGTGACCGGCCATACCGCAAGCAAAACAATGACCACTTTGATCAAGACAAAACTTAGCCCTATGCTCCACATCCCGACACCGAAAGCAAAGGTCATCTGAGGCACGTCAAATCACTCGGCAGACCACCCAGCCAATGCGGATGCGCCCGTCGGATTTCTTTAAATTTTATTAAGTGTACCTATTTCTCCCAGATAAGATATTTTACTACCTAAAAATTTTAGAGAATTTTCTTGATTAATCACTTAATTTTCTAAAGTCATCTTAGACCTCAAAATTCACCCTCCTTAAAAGCCATCGTTTCGGTTTTGTAAAATATGAAATATTAAGATTACTATTTTTTAACCTCACCTTTGACAATTCAAAAAACGGTTTTTTGTACATACTCTTATGTATATGTACACTACTATTATGAATTGGTCATTTGAGTTGTCAAAATATATTATTTCTTCAGGTTATACCCATTAAAAACAAAAAAAAGTAAACGAATTATCCACTCTTAAATAAGTTTATCTACATTAACCATAACAGAAGTATTATAAATAACTAACAAAGGTCTTGATTTGTACTCGCTATCGTATTCGTGATTTCAGATAATACATAACTCTTAAGAAATCTTATTATAATCGCAAGCCTACGCTTTGTCTAAGAAAAGAAGAAACTTTGCGAAGAATGGACGTAAAATCAGGCCTATATTACAATTTTAAATGCCTTACTTTTTAAATTATCATTCTAACATCATAAAAACTAGTAGAGCACCTTCTTTTTCCATCATAATTATAATATAGATCAAAGTATTAAAAAGTATTTTTGGAAATTTATAGAATCTAAAAAATTAGTTTTTGTTATAAAATCCCATTTTTTGCAGTTATCGCCGTGAACATTATTAAAACAGAGACAAAAAAGTGTAATCCCATTTGTTTATTCTTTATATATAAATAAAAAAACAATAATAGAATTAATAAATTCGTTTTTGTATGTGTATCTAAACTAACCTTAACTTAACTCTCTTAAGAGATGTTTCTTTCCCAGTATTCAGATTAATATTTGAGATGAAAAGAAAATTCGTGTTGCAAAAGATTTTTCTTGGCAAATTTCTCTTTAAATGCTTTGAATGACATATTACAAAAACAATCTATGATTTTCTTTCAAATGTAGCGATTCGTTTACAAACTGCAGAAATACAAGCTTCGGTATTGAAATAGTCATGTAGCTGGAGTTATACAGAGTGAAAACACATCAACCCAGACGTATAATGGAATTTTCGTAATACATTTTTTGAACAGGAGAAAACCTTAACTTAATCTAATTAAAATATTTTGAACCGTTTGAAATTAGGTAACCTTTTTCCTTTTTTCCTTAGCGAGTTTCATCTAGTAAACAGAAACATAATGAAATTGAGCCATTTCTGAAGCGGGTGGTCACAAGTAATGAAAAGTGGATAACCCAAGACAATAATGTGCGAACTAGATCGTGGCCAAAGGAAAGAGAAGCTCCACACCACTCTGTGGCAAAGACTACTGACCCCCAGGAAGGTCATGCTGTGCGTTTGGTGAGATTGAAAGGACATCGTACATCACAAGCTGCTGCCGCCAGACATAGACTCAGACCTGTACTATAATTAATTAGCACGATTACACCTATCAATTCAAAAGAAACGGCTTGAACTGGTCAACAGAAAGTGTGTCGTATACCACGCTGATAACGCCAGACCGCATACATTTTTAACGACCCGTCAGAGATTGAGAGAACTTGACTGGGAGATTTTAATGCATCTAATATATAGCCCAGACCTAGCACTGTCAGAATATTATTTGTTTCGGTCTCTGTAGAACTCCCTGAATGGTGTTAAGTTTGTTTCAAAAGAAGTCTATGAAAACCACGTGTCACAATTCTTTTATCAGAAACCACAGAAGTTCTATAGCGACGGGATTATGGTGTTGCCGGAAAAATGGAGGAATGTCATCGAAAGAAATTATGCATATGTAGTTCCTTAATGTTATTTTCAATAACAATAAATTAATTCTCAATTTTGGACTCCAAAGGCTCAATACGTTTTAGAGAACCTGATATAATGATAATTTTACAATAAAACTTCATCATAAAATAACCCCTACCCAAAAAAAATAAATAAATCCATGTATTTTTTCAAGTGTAATTATTTTTCCACTACATAAGAATAAATAACCAATGCCAAAAAAATTACAACTTTATTCTCAGCCTTTTTCATGTTTCATAATACTGTCCTCAGTCTTTATTTTTAAATTTTCACCGACTTTTAAGTAATGTAACAAATTTTTAAGTCATCTTATAACTCCTAAGAAAAGGAAATAAAATTACCGGAAAAATACTTTTTTTTAAAGTCTGTATTATAAATAAAATTAGATAATAATAACTAATAAATTTATCTAAATACTATCTGTCGTCTAAATTATGTTGGATAGAAACAAAATATTTGGCCTGTATGCGAATCATGTAAGTGTTCATGTGAATGACTGGGGATGGGGATGTGAGTAAATAATGTATATGTTTCAGAAACTAATAAATGAGGGTGTGTAAAGAACAGTGTAAAGGCTAAGAAGGATTGACCCTTATTTATTGAGGGTGGTTGATGCCAGTAATAAATCGAATTAAGCGCTGGACCCTCTCTATTCATCCCTTTAGGTAGTGTCATCATCTTTTGTCTGAATTAATTAAATCTCTTGTGGCACATAAAAGAACAACATAAGCTAACTGAAATTGTAAACCTCAATTGTCAACATTATTATTAAGGATAAAAAAGTGTTTCTTAAATTTTATGAATATCTAGTAAGTTTATTCTATTAAAATAAAGCCTTCAATTTTTTAAACTATTTGTTTATTTTATCGGTTGGATTTGAAATAAGGCATTAAAAGGATTAATAAAATCCAAAATTTATGATAATCATAGATAAAACGTTCATTTTTTATAAGTTAATGTGTTTTATTTATAATAATGAACTCATTATTTTAACATTTCGTTTAAGTTCATACTAACTTTTTATGAGATCAACCTTTTTTCCATTTACACAAAATACTCTACCATTTCTAAATTATTTATCGGGAAAAGCTTGTAACCTTAATAAAAAGGACCTGTCATTTACTTTTAACCATGGTAATCTTCATAGAAATAGAACTTTAATTTAAACTTTAATCTAACCTTTAATTTTTTTTATATAAAAATCTATCGGAGGTGGGAACATAATTTAGGAACAGATTAAATTAACACTTAAATTTTCCAGAAAAAAAAATGTTTTTTTTCAAAACTTCAAAGTATTTTGAAAAATTCTCAAACTGAAACACAAAATGTCTCCACGAAAAAAGGCTACTATTTTCTGTTTTGAGCATTGATAAATTTTGTTCGCTGAGTCGAATGCTCACTATGTCAATATGCCAAATGAAACGCAAGTGATATTCGGCTTTAAAAATGACCTCTTTGCTCTGTTTACATTAACGTGCAAATTAATTCGAACACGGGAATCTTTTTTTTGTTTCTATGTTGTGGCTACACTGCTTACCACACCCATTCTTTATGTTGTGGCTACACTGCTTACCACACCCATTCTTTAAGTTGTATGTGTAATGTGAGGTTATTGTTCTTTGGTTATTTAGCAATTCTCATATTATAAATAGTGTTTTGTGAAAGTTTATTTCATTTTTTATTACAAAATCGTATTTTCGTATTTTTTGTTCTGTGTGTCTCAAATGTATAGTAATGGACAAAACTCCAAGAAAGCACAAAATTGTTTCTCTTTCTAAGCATACACAACGAAAAATAGCTTCTTTGTGTGGTATTGAACTAGAAACAGTGAATGCTATTTTAAAACAATTTAAAGGGACTGGTACTTCGTCGTCATCTCAAAGGAAAGGCAAATGTGGCTGTAAAAGAAAAACTACTCCTACACAGGATTGATGATTAGTGAGAAAAAGTAAATTATTTCAGAGTAGGTAACTCTGATTGGTACCTTTTACATGACCTAAGCTGCTTTCATTGATCACCATTATTAGAAAAACTGGGACAAAAAATGGAAAATAAATAAATAATTTATTTACTTAAAATACTAAATACTTATATATATTATACTTATTTACTTACTACTTATTATGAGAAAAAATGCATTTTATTTATTATTTCTTTTACTAGAGTAAAACTAATGCAATAAGTATTAAATCTAGAACTTTAATATTGAAAAAATTCTAACCTTTACACTATCGCTTAGTTTTAGGTAAATTTCATAAGAAAGCTACCTATTGTAATGGGTACCATGATTTGACTTCCGGAAAATTTCGACAAATTTTCGCATTTCACATCCCCCAGACCCCATAATCACTGTCCGCTCAAAAGTTTATATATACATTTATATATATATTTCACTTTCTTGTGGATAGGATAACTGCCGTAATTTTGCGCCAATCACTTTCAAATTGTTCCTTAAAAGTAACTCGTCCCAAAATCTCTGTCGAATTCGTTAACGGCCAAAATCGGACCATGAGGTTGGAAATAGGGGGACTTTTTCGAAAAAAACAAAATATCGCTATAACCTTCTTATTAAGTAAAATATTGAAGGACCTAAAAGTTATCTAAGTAAAATGTTTTGATATCACCAACCATTGGCCCAGAGTTGAAAAAATAGGGTTTAGAAGGCAAAAAAGTATCATACCTCCCTTAATAGGTACAGTATCTAATCGGTTTGGTGGTCGTTAGTCCTCTAAAAATTACCTAAAACCTTTTTCTAAAACAATTTTCGATATGACCAACCCTTACGCCTAGAGATGACCAAAACTGTTGCTGGAATTGTAAGATGGGACTTGCATGCTAAACGTGTGAAACGTTTTCCACATGCAACCATTGTCGTATTGAGTAAATTTGAAGTTTTTCTTAACTTTAAGGTGGAAATCTTTTTTATCCCGTACTTGGCACCGGTAAAATCTACTTCCGCCTTTCCGCGTGCCGAAAGGGATTTTTTAAGTTTTACCCATATATATTAAGGAATTAATTATGACAGTATTTCAAATTCTGTATTTTTTTAGGATTATTTAAACGAGTCTACCCATAATTAATTAATATATTCTAATAATACGTCCGAAATGGGTACGTCTATATGTGTGTTGGGCAATATATCAGTATCAGTTACATTTTCTAAAAGAGAACTGCAAAACATTCATTATTGTTTATTAATAATGAAATGACATCAATCATGAATTATATTAAAAATGCATCTATTCAGTATATGAGTCATTAAGATATTTATGTATTGATCCATTGATATCAACAATAATGATAGGAAACCTATTTTAAGCATATGTGATTAAATAAAAATAATAAAAGCTGATAAGTGCAATAAAATCAATAATTTTTTTATCCAGTTAATTAAAATTTATAATAATAATTTTGGCCTGCAGCCGGCTTACCAGTTGTATATCTACAAGGAAATTATACCATTTGTCTGCATTTCAGATCCCCTATCAATATGCGTTCAATAAAAGAGACTTTACCTTTATTTCTTTATTTATTTTCTTTCTATATATTCATATAAATTCACTTTCGTTCATCCAGTGGGAATATACATAAATAGATTTTGAAAAAATTCAACTTTTAAGATATTTTTTGTTCATTAAAAAAATACCAATTAATTTCACGTAAAGATAATCTTTATGTAATTTTTTTAGTTACTAACAACAAAATTTAGTGACTAAATTTATTATTTATTTAGTGATTAATAGTAATATTATTTCAGTACGTAAAACAGAAAATACTAACAGCTGGATAAACGAATGAATTTTCTTTAAGAAAGAAATTCGTTTAGTTCGTTTTTAAAAATAAAACACCTAAAAATAATTATTGTTAATAACTGTTGTTATTAATTAAGGAATATTATTTATTTAAGATCTCCTGCTGAGCTCTCGGCATCAAAACTGAAACGCTAAATAGGTTTTAGTATTTTTTGGCACGTGCCACGAAAAGAGGGTGGATTTCTTTATATAAAAGGGGATCATTTATTAAGCTGTATAATTATTTATGCAACAAGTAATTTTCACAGCAGGAGATTATGACTAGTTTTTTGTTCAATCAAAGTAGTTAATACCTTTTTGAACTGTTACCGGCTATAATTTATTTTTATGTAAAGAAAAAACTATTCAGACTAATGCCTTAATTCTGTATAGAACTTTTCTTGGCTTGCGTATTTTTTTTATTTTAATTCTAGAGAATAAAACTTTATTTTTTACGTCAAATGGCTGGTATTTAAAAATTAAATTGAATTTCAATTAAGTTAAACCCAGTATCTATGGAATAATTCTTAGAACTTAATTTATGAAATTAAGATGTTTATGAAATTAAGATCGGCAAACATTCATAACTCCTAGTTAATTTTTTTTGTCATTTATATTCATAAACATTCAACCCGTGATAAGTTTGTGTCATTTTTATTCTTTATATATTAAAGCCAAAGTAATTTTTAAATTATTAACTGATTTATCTGTCCTTGTAATGAAAAAAAATTGAATGTACTAACGAACTAAAATTAGTTGCCATGGTGATTTTCATAAATTTCTGTAGTGTATGTGTTTTTGTGTGCACATTATTGTACTTTGAATGTATTCAAAAACGTATATATAGTAATAATTATTTCAAACGTTATGTTTTATGTAAAAACGTTAATGTTATCAACTATTAGTTATTTATTATCTAATGAATAACTATATCCTTAAATATAAGTAAATATTAATTGATAGAAATGATATAAGGGTAATTCAAAATGAGTCATTCGGCTTCAAATGATCTTACTTCTGCGCTTATAAATTGACTGAGTATTCATTAATGAGAACGAAAATCATAGAAAATTTGATGTCAATATCGTTGATATTGACATCAAATTTTCTAACACCTTGTATGGGAAAAAATGACATAGGACAACACAAAACATTATTGCATGCTACAGGTTGTTTTGGTGTAATTCGGTAGGATAGAAATAGTGTAGCTTGTGTTTAATCGGCGCAATCTAGTTGATGCTGGTAGCGTTCGTCGGTGATTCAAAGAAACGGGACGTTTTTCTTTAAAGTGAGAGCATTGGATTACCGTATATAACTGAATACAATGTAAATGAATCAAAAAGACTTTTTAACATAGCTCCTGAAAATTAAATTACCGTATCAGTTCGAGAACAAGGGATTCTACTAACGACTATTTGTATTGTTATGTGTATTTGTATTGTTTGAAGATTATAATACCAAAAGATATGTTTCAATAAATCAATTAATCGATATTAATTTCTTTTATAAAATACTTTACAAGAATGAGTTAACAGCTAATTAAAATAAGACAAAATAAATATAGAAAAATATACTAATTTTTTTCTCGAAAATAAAGGTATTCTTAATAGTAATGACTAGCGCCCTCTAGCTGCTTCGAGGTCCAATCCCGCTAAATGCGGGGAAAAAGTGAAAACTATAAAATTAATGTTTCTGAAAGGAAAATAGTATTATTTAAAATTACTACTTATACTTATTTCACGTACGGGTAGCTTATTACTATACTATTACAGTTTATCACTCAAAAATAGCTGGCCACACTACATTTTCAACAGCGTTGGTTTGTTACTTGTTACTTATCTTCCTTTTTTCTCCTTTCTTTATTTCTTCTAATCCTTTTTTACATTTTAATATTTTCCTGAGTGTTTAAGCCAATACCCGTCCCAGCAGATCAATTAGGTCTCGAGTTATGACAATTTTATTATATAGGGAGGATAATAATAATAATAATCAAATCATGAAATAATAAAAATAATGATTAATCTTATTTATGATTATGTTGATTTTTAAATTATAATAATATTTTTAAATTAGTAGTAATGAAACAAACTTTCAATTTTTTTATTTAACAGTTCTACCCAAATATAATTTTTTTTTTTTAAGATTAAAATCAACCAGAAAAGCGTTATTTGATTTATGATAAGAATTTATCATTAGATTCTTAGCCAGCGTAATTATAATTATTAGGTGAAGGTTATTATTAATAGAATGCACTTGTCTAAAATAATACACATGACAAAAAAATGTCTAATCTTGTGATTATGAGGTTTGCTCATAACTGGCATAAAGTCAGGCTAAAATACATAGACAATGCTAGTAAGATGATGTATACAACATGTTTTCCTATACGATCTAAATTATATACTCTTAAATCTTTTGTCGCAAAAAACTTTAGGTTAAATTTTTCACGTCCAAAGATAGTTATGTTTACGAAAGTAGGATTATATAAAAACGAAATGCCTTACATTTATTCTTACATATTAAATTATTTTTAAACGATTTTAATAAATTAAAAAAGTTACGCACCAATGAATTTAAATTCGAGTCATACGTATATTGTCAGCTCTAAAAACTCTAGTAGACAAACTCTTAGATCATTACCCAAGTACTTCTAATATCTTTTTATTGCAAAATAATTTTAACAACCCGTTGTAACATACTTTGGTCAAGCGATCTTTTTAAATGAGTATTTGATGGATTTGCAGATAGTCAGAGTCGAGATCTGTAAGATAATCTGTAATCATATACAAATTTACATCAAATACAAATTTTCCATAATTATAAAGATCAACCAACCGTTTTGTGTTTGATGTTTAGAGATGAAAACAGGATTTTAAAAAGTAAAATGAACTGCCAAAATGGTATGAATATATTCCATAGCTAGAAACCTAAAAATTTCGAAGTTTATTAAAAATAAACAACAAATGAACAAGGGATTCTACTAACGACTATTTGTATTGTTATGTGTATTTGTATTGTTTGAAGATCATAATACCAATAGATAAGTTTCAATAAATCAATTATTCCATATTAATTTCTTTTATAAAATGTTTTACAAGAATGAGTTAAGAGCTAATTAAAATACAACAAAATAAATATAGTAAAATATACTAATTTTTTTCATATCAAAATGAAACACATTTTGCCACATTTTTTAAATTCTTAGTCATACGTATATCGTTAGCTTAAAAAGCTGTAGTAGACGAACTCTTGATCATTACCCAAGTACTTCCAATACCTTTTTATTGCAAAATAATTTTAACATCCCATTGTAACATACTTCAAGCGGTCTTTTTAAATGAGGAATTGATGGATTTGCAGATAGTCAGATTCGAGCTCTATAAGATAATCTGTAAAAAATGAGCGAATAAAAAAAAACAAAAAAAAACGTAAAAATTAATATCGATTAATTGATTTATTGAAACTTATCTTTTGATATTATAATCTTCAAATCAAGATGAGCATATCAAAATGTGACAGATTTTAACGAGGTATAAATACATAGTATTATCAATTGGAATCGGATGAAAAGTTTTACAATAAATTAAAATTTAGTTAAATATTTAAAATCGCAGGGAAATTCTCATTTCTGTTACGTAACAATTAAAACTCTACAGAATTTTTTTAATTAATACACGGTATTTACTATTTCAGTTCGAGCAACACTAAAATATTATTCGAATATTATTTCTCAATTAAAAAATAGAAAAACTTTTTATTAAAGTGATTTCTCATCGTATCTGACACCGGAATACTCAACTTCAACGTTACCTTTAGCATTGGTTTTAATAACTACAATAATAATAGGGTTATTAAGTAAGATAGTTAATTGAATATCTGGATGTGCGTACCTCTAACAGTAATACAAGAGAAGGAAAAATGACGGTGGTTATAGGGTAGTTTGATTAGGGCGGTGGTTGTGGATAATAATTTGCTATCATTATCGAGGTTGGTAATTGGCTCCCAACAGAGTTGAGCACCCTCCGACAACGCGAAGGGGCACCTGTACTAGTTCTACTGCGAGTACAAATGCTAAAACTCCCCTAAACTTCTAACCGGTCAACTTCAACTACTAGTATATTAAATTTTTACGCATCAAGTATCACACCCGTAGAAAAAAAAATGAATGGTTTATTATTCCCTTCGTATTAAATTAAAACTACCTAGATTGCATTAAAAATGATTAAGCAATCAATCCCATTCATGATACAAATGACTTTAATAATACAGAAAAGATATAAAATGAATAACAAAACAAAATAAAATTGTAACTATCCTAAAAGCCGTTGTAATATTAATCTTAAAAATAAAAATATTAATTAATATTATTTGGCTGTAAAATAAATATTTAATTTAAGTAATGTTTTATGTAAATAATAATTACATTTTTTTAATACTGAAATAATAAAATTTTCAGCTCATTCCTTCTGATTTCAACAATTTCATTTTAACAAAAAAAAATTACTCTATTTTAAAATTACAAAAGCGTTACGAAGTCGTAATAAAAAAATTCTAAATTTTATCACCGACTTCTCTAAAATTTCAAAACAAAATTTTCCATTTCATTGCCGCTCTTCCAAACCACTCTACTGTTCTAAATAGTCTTCAACTAAATCTCCATCATTTTATGGACTTAGCGATTATTGAAAATTTTGACATTCTAGCATTTCGAATTTCTACTCATATAAATAAACAAACAGATTTTTTTATCAGATCATAATCGTACATCATACATAGATCACGTTAGGAATTTTAGTTAAGCAATCCCAAGGAAAAGAAGATAAAGCTGTTTGCCTACATTTATCTAAAAGGATCAAGGAATATTAAGGAAAAAATTTAATTTATGAAGTAAAATTAATGAATAAACAAGATATATATATTTATATATGTATATATACATATATTAAAAATTAAAATCCACGATTGCCATCAAAACATTGCTCTTTAATATAATATAATATAAATTTAAGAGCGTGCCGGTGACGATTTTGTATATAGTATAATTTTTTAAATTTATTTAAACATTATATATATATATATACAGCCTATAACACTCCCCATAACGAAAGGATTCCAACACAAGATCATACATCTATATCTACTCAACCGTTGACTTGCTACGATAGAACAAACCGTACATACATCCTAAATATATTACACTACTTTTTGGACTTTCGTGTAAAAACACTAGTAGACATCAACTTCACATATATTAGATACGAGGTTTCCGAATCGTTCAGAATGAAGCGTTGAGATGCGTGTTATTCAAAATCGACTCATTCGTCTGATAGATTTTTTCTTTTATTTTAAATTTATTTATACATACATATACGTATGTACAGTCTATGATACTCCCGATAACGTAAGGATTCCAATCCGAGGTCATAATCTAAATCTGCTCAGCCATTCAGCTGCTACGGTGGAATAAACATACAAATACGAGTACATCCTAAATACATTACACTCCTTTTTGGGCAGTCGTGTAAAAAGAGAAATAATTATTTTAATACATAAAGATAATAATTAAATGAAGTTAGTATGCAATTTTTTAAAGATAATATATAAATAAAATTTGTTCAGAAATAAATATAGCCCTCTAGTGGTTAACTCGTAGTCGAAAATCAGTATTTTAATAGCTAATTTTTGAAGTCGAAGGTTCTGAGGTACGAATCCTTTTTTTTACGTTGGAAGTGGGAAAATTTGCCTCAACCAAACGTCCAGTAGCCCGTAGATACTGGATGTGTGGAGTTCACCGCCTACTGCATTGGGACCCACTAAAAAACCACTCCATCACGCAACGTGATGGTGGAATTGCCGCCGATGCCATAACTTCAGCACCACGCGCGTCACGGGCATACCTCACATTCATACAAATATTTACACCTCTCATTCACACTCTATTTACAAAAATATATATATACACTAGGTAGGAATTCTAGTAAAAGCTAGTTGCCTTTATACAGATTTGTATACTTGACAATGGATACCGGTGTAATTTTTACCGGTGAAATGGGATTCAATTAACCACATATCTCAGGAATAATCGGCCTGAATCTGTACAAAACCACACCTCATTTACCTCAAAAATGGAATCCTAATCTCATTGAGCCATGGGGGGCGTTACTTATTGTCCACTAGTTGAACAGAATGCAACGTACACATTAGGGAGAGAAAAATATTTCGGAAACATTCATATACGGAGACAAATATATTAAGGTATACATTCAAAGAAGATTCATTTTTATCTAATTATACTATTTAAAAACTCATCAATAGAATAATACTGTGATTGTTAAAAGATTTTTTCAATTTAATTTTAATTAAACTTGTTAAAATCTATAAAATCCCTAAAGTAACTTAATTTTTTTTAAAATCGAAACAACAGCGTAATAAAATATTTACTTGAGGCCGAAGTACTAACCCACCGGGTTGGTCTAGTGGTTAACGCGTCTTCCCAAATCAGCTGATTTGGAAGTCGAGAGTTACAGCGCTCAAGTCCTAGTAAAGCCAGTTATTTTTACACGGATTTGAATACTAGATCGTGGATACCAGTGTTCTTTGGTGGCTGGGTTTCAATTAACCACACATCTCAGGAATGGTCCAATTAAGATTGTACAAGACTACACTTCATTTTCATACACTCATACATATCATCCTCTGAAGAATTATCTAAACGGTAGTTACCGGAGGCTAAACAGGAAAACGAAAGAGGCCGAAGTACTGTGTAATACTAAAATAGTTCCGTTACCTAGTCTGGTATAAAAGAATATTGTTATTTTTTTTAATGAAAAATAGCATAGCTGCCTTTGGATATACATAGATATAGACTAATGCAAATGTATTTATATTTTATTCACTAATTATCGGTTTTATGCAGACCGACGTGACATCCTTATATAACTTTATGTACATTTCAAAAAAAATAATAAATAAAGCCCATTTTTGTACCGTGTAAATTTCTTCAAACCTTTTGAAGTAGTCTGAAGGGGCGTTATATGAATTTTATTTTAATTGTTTATGTATGTAAATGTCATAAATTTTGATAATGATGATGAGTACATAGATTGATCGCAATACTTCAAAATAAAAATAGGAAGGTTTAACATTGCAAACGAAATCAATTTGATCAACTCACAAAAATCTATATTTTAACTAGAAGTCCAAATCTTTTACTGTATTTGCATGCACTATACTAATTACAGTCTTTTAATAAAAATAATATTCATGCGATTACCAATTCTACTTGCGCCTGAGAATAACTATTATGTTTTTAATTTATTTACCTTGAATATGAAAAAAAAAAAATTGTAATCAACATTTTTATCCATATTTAAAATTTAATTTTAAAATATCACTTACTAAGTGATGTTTTGAACTTTGTTCAAAACATTAACCTCGTTAATTAGAATACTTATCTAAATACTGGAAAAGAAACGCCTCTGTTACTTTAGACACGCTTACAAAAACCTGTATTTATATTTTTTTGTATATTAGAGATGTACATATAAGATTTTTTTTCGATGGTTAGTTTAGTACTACTATTCAAGGTTTAAACCAAACAAAAAATGTATAAAGAAAATATTTTAATGGTTTGATTTTCATTGTAATTTTTTTAGACAGAATACAAAAGTAATACTTGTCTCTGCAACGTTAGCGCTTTTTAAGACGATTTTAAGATAATTAATTGTTAATTAAAATGTAGACCTGATTATGACCCACTCTGCAAAGTTCTTTGTTCTCTTAGACAAAGAGTAGGTATGCTATTACTAGGTTTTTAGGAGTAGTATATATACTCGTATATATTTATATACTCAAGAATGCTTGTGACACGAGTAAGAAGTGAGTACAAATCATAACACACTTAATATACAAAAATATAGACTAAATTATTACAGAATGTAATTTTAACATTTACATGGATTTAAAATAGAGAAATATAACATTTTGAGGACCCAGATGACCAAGCAATACAAAAGTATGCATTAGTATACGAGGTGTGTTCAAAAAGTAACGAGAATTTTTGTTTTTTGGAAAGAATTTTTTTTATTCATCTATATTAATGTTATCCGCTTCAAAGTAGTCCCCATTAGATATTATACACTTATTCCAGCGCTTTCTCCAATCCCCGAAAACTTCTGGAACTCAATCTTTGGAATAGTGTTTTAGCTCTTTCAGCTATTTGCTTTTAATCTCATCTATGCTTGTAAAATCACGGCTCTTAAGGTTCTTTTTATTTTTGGGAAGAGAAAAAGTCACACGGGGCCATGTCTGACGAATATGGCGGCTGGGGTATCATTACAGTGTTGTTTTTTGCTAAAAATTGACGAACAAGCAATGAAGTGTGAACAGGCGCATTATCGTTGTGCAAAATCCATAAATTGTTTTGCCACAAACCCGGGCGTTTTTTTTTTCAGATTTCTTCACCCAAACGGCGTTGAACTTATAGGTAATACTCCTTATTGATCGTTTGACTTTGTGGCGAGAACTCATAATGCAGTATGCCGTTAAAATCGTAGAACACGGTGAGAAAAATCTTCACATTCTCCCGTACTTATCGAGCTTTTTTCGGTCTTGGTGATCCAGAATGACTCCACTGGGACGACTGAGCCTTATTTTTGACATCATATCCGTAAACCCACGTTTCGTCACCTGTTGTGACACGTTTAAGTAATTCTGCATCGTTGTTACTTCATTTAGAGACTCCTGAGCAATTTCCATTCGCCGCTGTTTTTGTTCAAAATTCAACAATTTTGGAAGAAATTTTGCTGTCACATGTTTCATACCTAAAACATCCAAAAAATTTCATGGTATGAACCAATTGATATCCCAACATCATCAGCGACTTCTCTGATTGTAATTCGGCGATCATTCGTAATCATTTATTTCACGTTTTCATCGGTTGTTGATGTGCTGGGGCGTCCGGGACGCTCGTCATCCTCAACGTCTTCACTACTTTCTTGGAAACGCTTATACAACTCGTAAACCCTTGCTTTACTCATAGCAGACTCACCAAAAGCAATATTTAATATTTTTAAAACATTGCTACACTTTATTCAGTTCTTATAACAAAATTTAATACAAATTCTCTGATCCATTATTTATACAAATAAAAGATCGCCGATCGTACCAAAACACGTGTTATCCTTTTGACAGCTGATAAAAGACTAAATATACAATATGGATAAAAATGTACAGATACTTTTCAGACATGTTTGCTAATACAACAACGAAAAAACCCAAGAAATTTCAAAATTCTCGTTACTTTTTGAACACACCTATACAATAGTATAAATAAATCTAATTTTTTTTTTTGGTGCAAAACTTATTAATTTAAACATGCATCTAAAATGTACTAATCTTACGTGAGTCTGAACTTACAAAATCAAAACAACTATTTTTAAAAGAGGATGGACTTTTTGATTAAATTAAAATTTTCCTAGATGCGCTCTACTTCTTGAGAAATTAAAGTGATCGTAAGACAAGTTATTATTTTTGTAAATAAATGTTTAAATAAAGCCAGATTATTCGTTCCTGAATTCCTTAAACAAATAGCCAATCATATTGGTCAAACTGGATTTGATAAGTATTTCTTTATATACCCCCAAGCCAGTAAAAACATCCATATGCTAATGAAAACATTATTCTAAGAAACATTTTTCAATTATTGTATAAAGGGGACTTACATACAGTAAAGAAAAATTGGGAACTAATATGTATAAAAAACCAAATCTGACTTAATTAGAAGTGGTTGTCTCACGTGGACTAGACACTTATTATTAAACAGAGAAATCAGAAATATTAATAATTTAGAAATGAAGGTCTAATGAAAGGAGATATTTGGAATGACCTAGAAATAGATTCTGCAATCAAGTGAGAGGATTTGTCGCTAAACTGAAAAAGAGGAATGTTAATTGCTTTAGAACGTTAATTGTTTTAGAGAAGCAGAGTCAGATTGTTAGCGAAGTCAAAAACAACCGGGATTAAAGGGGTAAATGTTGGCAAGTAAACTACGGTAAGTTGCGTTGACTTAATTTAAATATAGATTATTTTTCTTCTCTTCACAATATATATAAGGCACTGTTTTACAACAGAAAAGAATATATCGATCTGTTTGTTTACACTAAATGTTCACTCTTTCTTGTGGCTGTGACCGTGCAAAACACCTGAGTTTCAAGATATGTAGGCCAATATCATAAAATGGCAGACCATAGGTGTCATTTTTTTCCTAATAAAAAAATAAAAATTGTTTTTAGTTCATCTAAATGTTTTTTTTTATATTACTTGATTCCTGGAAAAAACTTTACATTCGTAGAAAATTTGCAAAGATTAATTAAATAAATAACAATCAAATTATGAAACATTTTATCGAATGCCAAAAGTGATTTTTATTTGTAACCTGATATTTTTTTTTTATAATTTTGACAAACTGCTTATTGAAATTCCTTTGAATTTGTGGTATTATAATTACAGTTCTTATAAAATAATTTATTATTTATAAAAATAAAAATTATATTATAATAACAGCTAACAATTTAGTGAAGTGTTTACAACACAAATCGAAAAAAAAATTATCTTGTTTCGGTTAACTAGACTATAATTTAACCTTTTCTCAGTGACTCATAATATTATTAGTTTCATTGAAACAAGAAATATAGATAATTTAAAAGAAAACAAGAAATGAATATGAAAAATTAAAAAACACGGCTGCCAAAAAAAAAACATTGCTCTTTAATAAAGGATAATTAAACAGTGAAAACGTGTCAATTTTGTAATAGTATATCTATTTTCAAACTTTTTAAATCTATTTAAACATATCTAGCCTAAAACACTCCCGGTAACGTAAGGATTCCAACGATGGGTCATACATCTAAATCGGTTCAGTCGTTGAGCTACTACGGTTAAACAAAGATACATACATACACCCTACCTAGATACATTCGCCCCGTTTTGGCCAGTTGTATAAAAACACTCCTCTTCTTTTACTGTTTACCCTCCGGAACCACCGTAAGATATTACTTCAGAGGATGAATGAGGATGTGAAGATAATATGTATGAATGTAAATGAAGTGTGGTCTTGTACAGTCTCAGGTCGACCGTTCCTGAAATATGTGGTTAATTGAAACCCGATCACCAAAGAATACCGGGAACCATGACCTAGTATTCAAATCCGTATAAAAGTAACTGCCTTTACTAGGATTTGAAACTTAGAACTTTCGACTTCGACGTCAACTGATTTACGAAGAACGAGTTCACCACTTGACCAACCAAGTGGCTGTGTAAAAACATTAGTTAAATAACAACTTCATACGTATAAGATTCGAGGTTTACGATCGTTAAGAATGAAGCGTTGATATGCGAGTTACTAAAAAACGACTCTTCATCTGATAAATTTTTTCATGTTTATTAAATTTATTAAAAAATATATAAATATATATACATTACCGGAAGGTCAAAACTTAAGAATTCCAACGCGGGGTCATACAACTAAATCGGTTCAGCCGTTGAGCTCTGCTACGATGGAAAAAACATACATACTTACACCCTAAATACATTACACTCCTTTTTTGGGCAGTCGTGTAAACATTATATAGATACAAAATTATACAGATGTTTCCTTATAAGGAAAACAAACCAAAAATCTTATCCAGAACAATTAAATTATTAGTTGAGTCTCTTAGTTGAGACCCGTGTGACTTACCGAACACAAGAGCAGTATGCTATTACACAACTTCAATAATTTCACACAGTGGTTAAATCAACAAATAAAATAAATAATTGAGGAAACCGTTTAGAATATGTGAAGGGAGCTAAGAGGTGTAGAGGTCTACATGTATCAAGAGAATTAGAAGCTGATACAGTTTCGGCTGAGCTACTTCAACGGGATGAATTATGGGGGGTTGTGTAAGTTGACGCGGGTGCACGGCTCGACTTGACTACTGTTGCTGCAAGATGCAGTGATAATGTAATTAGCAACCCTAATAAATGCAGGCGTAGCTTCCGTTTGCCGTTACAGGCAACACGAGCTAACTCGTCTGGTACGGTAACAGGAATGCAGTTTCCTCTTATCTACTATACTAAACCGACAACAAAAACATCATGTAGGTATATATATATATATATATATATATATATGAGTATCAGTTTCAGTAACGATATTTCAGTCTGTGAAATTGGATAATTTAACCAAATGTAGTTGTGAGAAACTGTTGTTGCTTTAGATTATTATATTATTCTAATCAAGATTAGATTACAAATTATGCGTTTAAGTACAGCACTATAGTTTTGCGTATTAATTATAGTTTTTCAAAAAACAATTATTTCACGAATTCCTATCAATTGAAAATGTATAATTATTATACAGCAGTCTATTTTTACGCCGCTATTTTTTACTTCCTTGTACGAAGTAAAGGAAATATAGTGATCGCGAATAATTTCGGTTTTCAGATTTCAACGGAAGTATCCATTTTGACCATCCCTGATTCCATTTTAACTAGTTTCGGCGTGACGTCTGTACGTACGTATGTGTCTCGCATAACTAAAAAACGATTAGCCGTAGAATGTTGTAATTTTGGATTTAGGACTGTTGTAACATCTAGTTGTGCACCTCCCCTTTTGATTGCAATTGAACCAAAAGTGTCCAAAAATGCCCAAAATCCAAAAAAAAGTATATATTTTGGAATTTTTCTTAACTGTAGTAATAAGCCTTCGTTGAGAACTTTTCAACGATACATCATAAGTGGTACTTATTTTCAATGGTTCCAGTGTTATAGCCAAATAAAATTTTAATTAATTAAATATTTGGATCTTACAAGGGGAAGGCACATCGGTTCGAATCCGACTTCATCTCATTTCTTTAACGTTTTTCTTTAACTTAAATATATTGATTATTAATAATTATTAACCTCTGATTATAAAAAAGTTTAAAGATAAATAATAATTCAATAATAACAATAAATAAAATATCAGAAGTTATTAATGAGATAAAATTTTATGTACTCTTCATTTAAAAAAAATGTGTATATGTAATTTAATAGACGTACAAGGAAGTTATGTGGTGTCCACAGCATTTTTTTTTTTTTTTGTTATCAGTTGACAATTAAATTTTATTTTATGAAGTTATTAAACGAAAATTGCATTACTTGGAAAACAGGCAAAATAAAGTGGTAATTTTTACATTCTATAGTTCCTACATGTTTTCTTCTAAGGTTGTAATCACGGAAACGAAGCAAAAATGTATTTTTAATAAATAGAATAGACATAAAACTCACTCAATCTTTTCCATCAGGTAGTTCGAGAAACATAAATTTACAGACATACTTTTTTTTTGTGACACTGTAATTTTGTTGGTCTGCCCCTCTAGCACAGGGTCCTAATACTAGCTAACGTTAGCATTATTTGTTCTCATTCAAATCTTAAGCGAGTAGATATTTTATTTCAACTTTAATTAAAATTATTTTAAAATACAGCTTCAGAAGAACACTGAAATATCACCCACTACTATATAATAATATTTATATTTTTATGAATATATGTTTATAATTTTTCTTAATTAATTTACTACACAAGCTCAAAGTTTGCGGTTGTGAAATGAGAATTTTTTTGAGCTTAAAAAATTCATACCTAGCCGGGACCAGAACCCGGAAACCTTCCGGTTGAAAGGCTAAGACGCTACCACTCAGCTTCAGTTACCATTTTCTTACTTTTATGAAATTATTAATTTCATTATCGTTGTGAATAAATCATTTTTTTTTTTTATTTCCGTTGATAACGAAGCCTGGAGCAAGAGTATTCATCTCTCGTGAAATTTCTTCCCTTTTTCGGGAATCAAAAACAGAACCTTCAGTTCAGAAATGACTAAGCTATTGCTTGAGTCATAGAACCTTTAACAAAAACAATTCATTTTTTAACGGATACAAATTTTAATATCTAAATTGTTAACTGTTTATTATACATAAAGAACTACAAGTAATGAAAGTTAATTTACTATCAAATTCAAGAATTATTTTTTTTAATTCATGCATTTTAAGAGCACTTATGTACGTGACTGGTATGTTAATCTGGGAGTGCCGAAGAATGATTACTTACAAAAATGTTATAAAGCATGAGCTACGTGTAACGTAATCAATACTTATATTTCCTATTTTAATATAAAATAAAATTCAATTCATAATAATGGTACTAAAGCGCTAGAATATTTATACTGCTAACAATGCTGTAAACTGAAAAATATTTTATTAGCTTTTTGATTTTTTTTTAACACAAATCCAACCTGAAATTTCATTAAATTCTCTAAAGGAAACAGCAGACCAGAGTTGAATAACAATAGCTCCGTGAAATGTTCTTTATATAATATAGAGATATAGGTACGCTAATATTTGAAAACTTTATTGTGTTCTATTAGACCAATTATTTTAAAGAATATTTAAAATTTGCCGTAAGGAATTCTCCGAAATGAGCTTGTGGATGTCCACAAGCTCATCCATAAGCTTATAAACAAATATATCCATAAGCTTATTTTGGAAGATCAAAAGAGGGAATCCCATCTTCCTTGAAGGAAAAATGGTTTTTTGAGCTTTAATAAAAAATTTATAAAATAAACCTTTTATAGAAGGAAGCATTTTAATAAAATATGGTATATCTTCGAAGAAAATATTTCTTTAAAATGAACAGAGGTCAGAAGCGCTTGAAGGAAATAATAATATGTTATTTATTAGCAATGATGGATTTAATTTATTGGCAAGATCAGAAGTAAAATTGTTTTTGCATTCCTTAGTTACGCGCACCTCCAGAGATCGTATACTTACCATCTGGGAGTCGTAAACGGGACACACATTTCCAGTCTCTAAACTGTTAAATTTGTTTCTAGCAGAGGCCAATTTAACAAAATGGCTAAGAGTTCACTAGGTGCACTCTAATCTCTACAGACGACTCTGTCTCGGCTATGGATGTGGCTATTCTATTGTACTCACTGACACCGAGATATTATATAAGCTTAATGCCTGTTCCTCTGCGTTCTTTTGCGAGACCTATGCAATCTACTCCGCCTTGAAAGTTATCGAGACCGGTAATGATGACAGCTTCCTAATAATTACCGATTCTAGGCGTGTACTTGAGGGCTTGAGCTGCAGACGTTCTGAATCCATCGTCCAGATTATTCATGATAACCCGCCCGGTTGATCTAGTGGTGAACGCGTCTTCCCAAATCAGCTGATCTGGAAGTCGAAAGTTCCAGCGTTCGAGTCCTAGTAAAGTCAGTTATTTTTACACGGATTTGAATACTAGATCGTGGATACCGGTGTTCTTTGGTGGTTGGGTTTCAATTAACCGCACATCTCAGGAATGGTCGAACTGAGACGGTACAAGACTACACTTCATTTACACTCATACATCTGAAGTATTATCTGAAAGGTAATTACCGGAGGGTAAACAGGAAAAAGAAAGAAAGATTATTCATGATATCCTTTCGAGGATAAGTAAGAGTTTGGTATTAGTATGAGTCCACAATTGTGGCATCCTCGGGAACGAACGGGCTGATGAGGTTGCCAATAAATTGCCTCCGAATACAATTGACATATGACAGAGACTTCATGAGATCTGTCCGTGTAAAATTGCGAGCTCAGTGGAATAAGTTCTGACTGCTGAGTCCTCCCACGCCATCACATAACATCCGGGAGAATGTGCTCAAGAAACATGTTTCCTCGAGCAACAGAAGAGACCAAGTCATCTTAACTCGGCTAAGGATTGGACACACCAGGTTTACCCAAGCTCATCTATTTGGCTTTCTTCAACAGATCTGTAAGGCGTGCAAGGTCTATTGGTACGTGCATCACCTGTTCTTTGATTACCCAATCTTTGGATCCATTCGACAAAACTTAGTCTTGGGTTCAGGTATGAAATTTCTACTAAACCGGGAAAAAGGTATAGAACGTCTGTTGCGGTTCCTCTCCTACAGTGGAACGAAGAATATAATTTAATGGTTTTTTTGTTTTATATATTTATTTTAGTTTGTGCTTGTTGTTTCTTTGTTTATTATTTGTTGTTTACTTTTGTTATTTATGATCATATACTGTTACTTTAGTCGCTAATGACTGTAATTGTTGATGCGACCGTAAATAAAAGCATTAAAACAAAAAAATTGTTGTTATTAAAATAATAATAATTATTATTATATTTTCTGCTAAGAACACTATGATTTCTATATTCAGTACTGTTTACCTTTCTTAGCTTCATTCTTTTATTATATGTTGACGCTTTCGGAATAACTAATTGTCAAAACTTATTGTACTCAAAAAGAGTTCACTAACTTAATAGTCTGAAGTGAACATATGATAAAAGAATTAAGCTAAAAAAAGGTAAGCAGTTAAAAGAATTTTTAAAAAAAGAAGTTTTTTAGAGAGACTAAAAATTAAACAAATATAATATTAAATATTCTTCGGGCAAAATAGTTTTGACATTTTAACGTGTACCTTACTCCACCATCATAGACGAACTGGACACACTTTAATATTCACACGGTAAAAATGATCTTAAATAAAACTTTTTAAGGGACAAAATAATATAATTTTTGAAAAGAATAAATTGAAAAAAATAGAATACCAAAAAGGTGATTACAGAAGGCACCTAATATGCAGTGCATCTAAAATATTACAATTGTATTTTTGTTAAAAATTTGTTAAGAACATTAAAATTACGTACAAATTTTTGGCAGGCATACATATTTACACATAGATATTTCTATATATATCGTACATATAGGTAACTAGAAAACAGAAATTCTAAGGGGCTTCCACTTAGATACAGATCTTAGGACTAATCCTTATTACTATAAGCGCTTTTGTTAACATTAGTTTCTCGCGTTTGGTTATACTTTATTTAATTATTTTTCAATTTTTAAAGTATATTTATTTATAACTAATACTCAGCATTTTTAAACTTGTCAAAAATGAAAATAAGCATGTAGATAACACAACTACAATATTAAGAGTTAAGAAAATATTTGGTAAATACTTATAAGCATAATTGAATACACATAATTTTCTAATTAATTACTCATCAGTTTTTCCCATCCCCCACCAATATATAGATAGCATCATATATTACAAAAAAATAAGTTACATTTACACAATACAAAAATTGTTAAAATCAAACGAATAATCAGTTCATTTCCGAATGTACTTATATTTATCCTAGTATGGATCAACAAATAATTGCTATCAGATACATTTAACACATACATAGATCCTGTTAAATACAAACGTTTTCAAAAATTATAAACTAGTAAAACCAGACCGGTTGTGGCCGGTTGAACCCAATGTTTGGCAAGTAGATTCATATGTAACAATTTTAATATAATAGATCAGATACTCTTAAACAATGTAGAAAAAGTTTTCTGAAAGAAAATTTTAATTATGACGAAATTTTTCAGCAATGCTACAAATGTATGATCTCGTCTACATCATTACTAGCAGATTTAAGTACGCGGAATAAGGGAGAATTAGAAAAAAGCATTTTACTGTTTGAATCGAGTGATGAAGTACAATTTATTTATTTTTTTATGTATGATAGTTTGCAAGTAAAAATAAAGGTTTTTTTTAATTTGGAAAACTGTGAAAAATTGTTGCCTGTATTTTTTGTCCTTAAAAAATTTCGTTTATACTTTAATTTTAACTAATTTATTTTATCAGTTTTCCGGATAAAAGGTTAGGTTCCGTGACCCCGGGAGGCCCAAGGGAGCACCTAGGTTGGCTCCGGGGTTCAGCTTGGTCAACCTGGACCCCGGGGATCCAGGGGCTCCGCCCCCTGGCTACAGTGTCGGTAAACAAAGCGAGCTCCGATCGTTTAGTTTATAATAAACGTTTTTAAAAAATACATTTTAATCAGAAGAATTATTTATCTTTGGTAAATAACCGCGATTAAAATTTTCATCTGCGGTTAAAATGTTTTCTTTAATTTGGGGTTCTTTTCATTGAAATATCAGTCTATTAATTTATTCGTTTTGGTGGAATATGTAAATAATAAAGTACTATCAATATATTGAAATAAGTATTAGCAAATTTTATTTTATCTTCTTTTTTAACTTTCAATCCGTAAATTGTTTTAAAGAAATAATAAATTTATTTCCTATTTATTATTAATCAAAAACTTAATTTTAGTTAATAAACTGACTAGTTACAAACAAAATAATTATTTCATAGAACTTATATTTCATATAATAAACTTCTAGTCGACCTAACACAGCATTTCTTGGGGTAGTTTTATTTTTAAATGTTATGTGTTTTTTGATACTTATAGATTATAACTTTTGAAATAAATCTTATATATAATTCTCAAAGTTTGTCTATTTCTTTGTTTGCAACAGCATCACCCAACCGATCCATTTCAAATTTTCAGAATACATTCTTGTTATCCCAGGAAAAGTTTTTAAGCCGTAGATCAAGGCGCCCTATCCCCTTTGGGAGTAAACTTGTGAGTTAAAGATATTCAATAAAGAAGATAAAGATTAAAAATTAAACTAATTTCTGTCACCGTGGCAACAGAAATAAGGTGTGAAGTTTTCCTCGTCAAAGGTCTGTGTATATTAGTTACCATAGTTTCTTGTATTCTGTCTTTTGTAATTTAATTTCTTTTCCAGGTTTCTACAAAGGCTTAATACTTTAATTGTTATTTATCAGTAATATTCTCACAACCATGAGGGTAACAAACAATGCAGGGGTCCAGCAGTCGAAGCTCTCTGGCTAGATAAGAATGGAGAGCGAAGTGAGCTCTGCTGCCCTAGTTCGGCTCCGTGATCTCTGGAGGCCTCGGAGAGCCTGGACTTACCGAGACTGCCTGGGTTGACCGGGAGGGGTCCAAGGGACGAAGCATCGACCAGCTAATAATTTGTGTAAAAACACACATACATATTTTATTTTTTAATTATGTAGGAAAATAATAAATGAAAAATTATGCATATGCCCATTTAGTTCTTGTAGACGATAATGTTTAGGGTTCTTCCCTAACTATAAAGTGATATATGGCCTATTTCAACTCACTAATTCGACTTCTCATGTTACCGGACAGGGGCAATCGAACTGTGTGAAACCGAGCTTAATAAACATGATCTAGTTGCAGCATTAACGACCATAAAACTGAATATTAAACTCTACAATAAAACAGAAAAAAAACTACCTGACAGGAGTACATTAAAGACAAATGAACGATTAAAAAGTTATAGACCTGTACGTCTCTATCATATAAATTAAACAAACATTTTTTTAATTTCTTTTTATTCTGGACTGTAATAATTATTTTAATACATTAACAAATTACACGTTAACAGCAGAATATAATTTTTTTTTAAATTAGTTAAAATTATTTTCCAGCAATAAAATTGTTCTTTTTTATATTCTCCTGTTGTGAATTTTTCACAGAGATCTCTACTTTTTCAGGACAGATTTTATAATACAGTGAGCAACATAAAACCAAATCCATTAACGTAACCGCTGCAGAATCGGTAGTTTATGTTGGAATGAAATTTTATGAATGATACGGATAAATGAAATAAGAAAAACATATAAAGTAATTTAAATGTTTCATTTATTTACCTTGTTGTTACAAAAGATGTTCAAAATGACCACCCGGGGCATCGATGCACTATTGTGCTCGACTGACGAGTCGAGCACAATATTGAGAATCGTCTGACGCAAAACGTTGTTGACAATCGCGATGACTTCTCGTTGATTGTTCACCTTCAGTTTATCAATATTTCGGGGATTAGATGCATAAACTCTCCCCTTTAAGAAGTCTAAAAGGAAAAAATCGCAAGTTGAAAACTCTGGGAAACGTGGAGGTCACCGTCCTCTGCTGACAACTCGTTCATTTGTGAAAGCTGCATGAACGCCATTCAGTGAAACGTTTGATGTGTAACACGTTGATCCGTCTAGTTGGAAGAAGATTCTTTTTCATTATCAGTTAATTGCGCATAGAAGTTTTCAAAAATGCAACTTTTGGGCTGGCAATAATTTTACTTTCAATATCGGCAATGGCCTGTGGAGTCCTAACGGAAGGTTGCCTATTTCGTTTTACATTTAAAACCGAACCTGTTGTACGCTATCTTTTAACTAAATCGTGTATGCTACTCTTTGCTAGGGTACAGGCATTCGGAAATTTTTCTACAAATACTTGGCGTGATTCTTCAAACAATACAGAACGAATATAGGCCTCAACTATAGATATCCTCTCCTGGACAGAATAAGGCATTTTACACAAACACAACTGCATTCATAATATTGCACTGCAACAAAACGTATTCTGTACTGATACGTAACTACTTGACAAACGGCAGCAACAATCAGTAGTAACATATACATCCACTAGTCGCGCTAGTTGTGTGAGAGTCTTTTATAAATAGTGTTGGGGAGCGGTTTCATTATGGGTTCGTTTTTATGTTGCTCACTCTGTATAATTCGAGTCTCTGCAAACTCGAATTACATTATAAAACAGAACAAAAAGCAGTAAATGAAAAATGTTAATTTTAATAAATTTATCCAATATTAATGAGAGTTTTCACACAGAAAAACAAAACAAATTTCAGTTACTTAAAAAAAAGGGAATTATTCGTACTAAAAATGTTAATATTTTGTAAAATATTTTTAAAGATCAACGAATCAGTATTTATTTTTTGATGATAACACAATGAATGGAGAGATAATAGAATATTAAACTGTTGATGGGAATTGAATCCAGTAGCAGTTGAATCGGTTACCAAAAATATGCTGACATATTTCAATGGTAAGCAACGTGCTGATTGTTGCACAAACTGGTCGATTGACTTTCCGGCCACTAATTGGTATTACGATATAGTATTATAAATTAATAAACCTTGCAGTTCACCGTTCTGCTTATCACAGGAAAATTTTACTTGCATATAATATACTTAGCGAGTGTAATGGAAATATATTTACGAGCATAATCAATGGGTTTTTTTTTAACAGACTTAATAGTTATAACGATAACAAAAAATGAATATAATATATTCATGTACAGTTCATTATTATGTCCTCTTTTATTCATTATTCTTTTATTTATTTTTATTTTTTATAATTTTATTAACTAGGTTTAGTTTTTAGAATGATATGGTATTTCAGTATTATGTGCTGATTTATTTATTTATATAAATAAGACTAAATAAGTTTAATTTAACTAAAAAAATTTGCTATTTCCAATAGCAAATTTTTTTAGTCTTAAAGATTTCAAAAATTTATAAATTTTCTAATAATTAATAGCTTAATTTCTACTTTATATTTTATTTCTAGTTGGAATCCCTAAAAAAATTTCTTGGTGCAGGTTAGGAGTATTGTATTTTTACTTCCTTGAACGAAGTAAAGGAACTACTGTGATCGCGAAAAATTTCGATTTTCAGGTTTCAGCAGAACTATCCATTTTTACCATTCCTGAATCCATTTTGACTAGTTTCGGCGTGACGTCTGTACGTACGTATGTATGTAAGTACGCATCTCACGTAACTCAAAAACGATTAGCCGTAGGATGTTGAAATTTTGGATTTAGGACTGTTGTAACATCTAGTTGTACATCTTTTCCTTTTAATTGTAATCGACTGAACCAAAAGTGTCCAAAAAGCCAAAAATCGAAAAAAATTGTATTTGGACTTTTTCTTAACTTCAATAATAAACTCTCATTGAGAGCTTTTCAAAGATGTATCATAACTGCTAGTTATTTTCATTGGTTCCAGAGTTATAGCCAAATGAAATTTTAATTAATAAAATATTTGGATCTATAAGGGGAAGGCACATCGGTTCGAATCAGACTTCATCTTTTTTATTTTTTTAACTTTTTTTAATTTATTTTTTTTAACCTTTTTTTAAAATTAAATATATTGATATATTAATAATTATTAACCCGTAATTGTAAAAAAATTACAATAAATAATTATTCAATAATAACAATAAAAAAAAAATATATAAAAATCTGAAATTATTAGTGAAATAAAATTTTAGTATTTTTAAAAATGTGCATGTGTAATTTAATAGACATTATTGCATATGTGTATAGGTAACAGAGTTGGTGAAACATATGATTATTTAATATTAATTCAAAATTATAATTTGGAACGTATTATTTTTTGATTTTCTTAGCAAATTCTTATAAAAATTGTATATATTTTTTTAAAAATCATTTTATTTAATTATTTGTCAGAAAATAAAATGCATTTTTGAATTGTATTCAATTTAAAGTGATTGTTGTAAACTTTTTTTCACCTACACGTAATATGCACAAGATTTCTAGTGTGTATTTCAGATTTCTGGTGTGTCATGTAAATAAAAGTTAATAATAATTAAATTATTCCGTTTAGTGAACTCCTGTGTACTAGTTAAAAATATTCATTCTGACCTTACGGTGAAGAATAATCAGTTTTTATTACTGGATTATTTGGTAAACAATTTATTTAAAAAGTAATCAAGGGACTTTTACTCTAATCTAATATTTCAGGCAAAATTGTTGAATTAATAATTATATAAATATTTAATATTAATAAAAACTAATATTTTAGCAATTGTGTAACTGTCCACTTTTATTAAAGAATTGGAGGATCGTATCTCACTTTCAAATGAAATTAGTTTAAATGAAGTGGAGCAAAAATGTGTGTATATATATATATTCTAGCACTCTGGCGCGACTTCGCCCGAGCTATATGTTTACTTGTGTTTCCCGTCGCGATCAATTTTTTTTATTTTATGTTTTTTAGTCAAGCAATCGAAGGAGGTGCAACCAGTCGCGTTGCACATACGGTATCAGCGACAGTGACTGTTTTGGTTTAATCGCCGCCCTGTAAAACCGTGGCACCCCTTAAAAAATCAAAATTAAAAAAAAACCGAAAATGCTTTTTATATATTTATCTGATGAGTATTTGAAAGCCCAAATTTAGTAAATATCTCGTTTTGTATATTCGGAAATGACGAAAATTTGCAATCATTGTTCAAAAAAGATTTACCTTTCTTCCACCCCTTTCAAGGTCGAATTTAAAAAAACCCAGGAATTTATTTTTAGATATTCGTATGAAGATCATAAACACGATATATCAAGTTGATATTTTCATTGCTACTGAGATATTAAAAAAAATATATCAAATTTCATTGTTACTCCATTTTAACTATTTAAACTTGTCTTCTTTACTCTTGAGAAGGTATCACAGATAGTTTGACGCCGCAATAGATAATTCGACATTTTTTAATTTAATTACGAATTTAAGTAAATAAAAATTATAACGTAAAAAAATTACTATTATTTTTGTTATTTAAAATATCAAATTTTTCTTTAGGTAAATCTTAGATCTTTTTAATTGGAAAGCGATTACGTAACGCACTGTCAAAGAACATCGAAAGAAAGAAAAGAGAGTGAGGGTGTGTATGTGTTAAAAAATAAGATAGTGAATGATTGAGTCGGGTTGAAATATGTAGGGGTGAACGTGATGAAGAACAAGATGGCGGGGATGATGCGCGCGCTAGCAAGCTGTATATTCTCTTATTTCCCTATGTTGCATTGTGCGCGGGGCGCGAATAATTTACGAGCCGCCGCTTTTCACATTCCCTATATTCTCAAAATGAGAACCAGATTTACGTTTTTTAAAGAGCATCAAACGCCTCCGATCCGTCGGTTCAAGATTTATGCTCCATAACTCATTATAGTCTGGTCTTAGTACGATATTATTTTTTTCTTTTGGGGGAGGGGGTTATTTAACCCACGCCTCTTGTTACCATGAATTTTTGACTTATAAGATGTATTTTCTTTTTAACCGATCATCTGCTAATCACCTCTTTATTTATGTCCATTCTAATTATAACACTTTTAAATGTTATCATCCGTAAAACTAACATTTTCTTTTCACGCCGTTTAGTTAATAACTTATATGATAGACTGCAATAATATTTTACTGTAAAACCATATGGAGAGTTTTTTAATTTCAGTTTTTTTTTCAATTAAGACATCGATAAAAAATAACCTAAAATTAAATGCTTGTTTTTCCCCTTAAAAATAATGGAAAAATATCACAGCTATTTAAATAAAAAAGTTATCGTATTTTAAAAAAGTTATTTGTTAATCATACAATTCAAGGTCTACTGCAACTAACTGCAAAAAAAATTTGTTATTACCATGCCATAGCTTTTAACTGTTCTTACGTCCCAATATGATTTGCCAAGCTACCTGGCATTTTATTTCTGTCCATCTACGGTGGTAAGGAGTTCATTAGAAATGATGGAGGATTTTTTTTTTCTTTTTTTATGATTACTTCATCAAATAAGCTTGAAACTTATGCATGAAAATATGAAATGCAAGTTTTTTAACCTGAGAAAAATATCATGCCTGACCGGTATTCGAACCCGGGACCTCCGGATGATAGGTCGAGACGCTACCACTCCGCCATGGAGACTGGCAATATTGTATAAATTATTATTGCTGTTCCACACTTTCACAGCTTTTTCTTTTGCCGGTGACATTCCCTAAACTCGGAGTAATTTATACCAACGAGATTAGGCTTGCTATTGTTGACTTGCCTTCCGGGCAACATGGCAGGTGTCAATTATCAATTATCATGCTCCTTTGGATTAGCGCGTGGGTCTTCCACTGGATCTTCAGTTTTTCAAGGCTGTTGTGCAAAGTAGATGGTATTATTCCCTTCGCAGATATAATTATTGGAATTATATAAACTTCTTTTTGATTCCAATTTCTTTAATTTCAAAAGCAAGATCTGTATATTTCTGCATTCTCATTGTGTTAAATGTTGATGTTGTTACTTGATGAGATGGCTACGTCTATTAGGTAAGTTATTTTTTTCCATTTTGTCAACTACTACTATATCTGGCTTCTTACATTGATGGGTTTTGCTGTTACAATTCCTTGGTTCCAGAAAATGATTGCGTTGTTGTTCTCCAAAAAGGAGGTAGGCTCATAAGTATAGTAGGGTCTATTTTGAAACTCTAACTTGTACCTGTTCTTTCTTTCTTTTTCCTGTTTAGCCTCCGGTAACTACCGTTTAGATAATTCTTCAGAGGATGATATGTATGAGTGTAAATGAAGTGTAGTCTTGTACATTCTCAGTTCGACCATTCCTGAGATGTGTGGTTAATTGAAACCTAACCACCAAAGAACACCGGTATCCACGATCTAGTATTCAAATCCGTGTAAAAATAACTTGTACCTGTTGCAGAGTTCTATGTGTACAATTTTGCCACGTTGTTGTGCCCCCTGGTATACTCAGTTGGAGCTAGAATCGGACAGCCAGTGATTATATGATCTATTGTTTCATTGTGTTGCATACATAGCCTACATTTGTTGTTGATATTTTCTTTAAGAATAAATTTCTTGTTGCTACTACTTAATCCTGTATGTTACATATAAACCCCTCCGTCTCGGAATGTAACATTCCTTGCACAAACCAATTATTTGAAGCTGCTTTGTCAACTCCTTCCTGGTCTAGACGTTGTCTATATCTCCAATGCAACTCTTTCCTTCTCTAATCTAGAATTTTATCTGCATTGCTCTCTTTCTTGTGTTCTACTTGCCGTATCGTTTAGTTTTGGTCTGCCGCTACGATGGCTTAATAGAAGGGGTGTTTGCTTGCTATGATAGTAATCACTTAAATATTCGTTCTGGCCGTAGCATAGATTTTTAATATCGAGTACTCCCTTTCCACCTTCCTTTCTCGGTAGCGTAAATCTTTCTTTTGACGAGTGGATGTGGTGGGACTTTTCTTGGTAGAATATTTTTATAGTGAGTCTGTTCAACTCGAGAGTCTAGAGAGTCTGTAACTCTGTTTCACTGTACTTTATTATACCTAATGCATACGTGAGTACTGGTACTGCATATCATTATTTATGATACTTATTATAATAATAAATAATATTATTAAACTGTTCCCTGATAAAAGTAAGAAAAAGGAATACAGAAAGCAACAAAGCAAAGAGATTGCTACTGAAATTAAATTAAATCTCTCAAGAAAGGTGGAATAATTATTATTTTTCCGATACTTTATTAATTTTGTTGAATTTCGTGTGAAAAGGTTTTGATTGTTAGATCATCAATAAAGACAATGTTTAAACGTTTTTACGTTTATGTGGGAAAACCCGTTTGTTTATGTGGGAAAACCTTCTACATAAAAAAACTAATTATTGTTGTTCGGGGTACAATAAGACTAAATATAAATTTAAGTACTTAATTCTACGCAAAAAAAAAACTTCTTTTCGTTTCCGACGTCGTCACTATTTCACAGTCAGAAACGCACGGGTTTTCAAAGTAAAACGCAACGATTAACGGGTAGATCCTGCATTCTGTACAAGGGTCAAATTTCAACTCACTTACCACTGTGACCCACTGTATAAGCGCGTATGAAAAATGCACTGCTACACAGTTAACATAACCTCTCAAATTGAGGTTATATTGTCTGTTGTCTACATTAAAAATTGAACTTAACTCAAGAACGACTGAAGCACTCTTCATCAAATTTCTACACGCACAACTTCAGATACAATGCTATAGCATATCTAAATTTCAATGAAATAAATCGAGTAGGTTTTAAGATTTTCGAGATTTCGTTAAAAAAAAGATGAAGTTTGATTCGAACCGATGTGCTTTCCTCTTGTAAGATCCAAATATCTCATTAATTAAAATTTTATTTGGCTATAACTCTGGAATCAATGAAAGAAAGTACTACTTATGATATTTCGTTGAAAATCTTTCTGAGGGCTTATTACTGCAGTTAAGAAAACGTCCAAAATCCAATTTTTTGGTTTTTGGGCTTTTTTGGACACTTTTGGTCCAGTCGATTGCAATCAAAAAGGGCTCAACTAGATGTTACAGTAATTCTAAATCCAAAATTTAAACTTCCTACGACTAATCGTTTTTGAGTTATGCGAGATCATACGTACGTACAGACGTCACGCCGGAACTAGTCAAAATGAATTCAGGTTTGGTCAAAATATTTCTGTTGAAATCTGAAAACCGACATTTTTCGTGATTCACAATACTTCCTTTACTTCGTACAAGAAATTAAAAAGAATTACAGTATATAATTAACAAATATAATACCTGCGAAGGATAACCTATGCGTTTTCTAAAAAGGGAATATAAAAATTTAAACTATTTCTAAAATAAATAATAGTAACTAAAATTTCGTACATAAATAAATAAATAAAAGTCCTTACAAACAAAAACTTAATTGTTAAAGATTGAGATCAATTAAAATTTAAACTTATTATCTTAGAAAAACGACGAAAGAATAAAAAAAAAATATATAAAAAAATTGAACATAATAACATATAACACTAATAACATAATGAACATCCGCACCCATACATTAAAATTTAACATTCTAGATTTAGTATATCAAGAAAGTATAAGAATATGAAGTTAATGTAAATAATATTTACATGTTGTACACTTTTTCGCTTAGTATATTGTATGAACTGGAGTAATATGAATATTGTTATATCTCTTATGTTGTTAACACTATTTTGTAACAATATAAAATAATGTTAGTATTAATATTACGACTATAATTATAAATATACCCTTAATAAGTTTGCCTTCTTTAGTATGGAATAGCTCCGTTAAAGGATTTTACATAAAATATCAAAACGTTATTAAAATCGTGTTAGAAAATTAACTAATCTCGTATCTTTTAAACGAGAGCAAAAACATGTTTAGTGATCCATGTTTAGAATAATAGTCCCGGGTTCGAATCCCGGTCACGCACAGCATTTTTACTTACGCTATAAATCATTCATCTCATCCTCCAGGATGCGACACAACTATTGGGGAGGGCTTATTATTTTTTGAAGTTGTAGCATCATAATTATAATCATGGAAAGTGAAAAATTGTTTTTCGTGTATATAGGTAAGTATATCTAAAACATTTATTTGGAGAGTTATGTGTAAAAATGCTGAGAAAAACTTTAGTGATTATAAGACTAATACAAATTATTACAAATGTATTTAAATAACGAGGTCGAGTTGAAGCAATACCAATCTATCACCAATAGGTGGTTTCGGAGGTTAAACAAAAAAAAGAAGTGATCCATACACCTTACTTGTCACTATTCACTCGTCTATTTCTTTAACGACATTTTTGTTCAGTGTATTATACGTAAATTTAGCAGGAATAAGATTTATTAGTTTAACAGAAATACACATGAAATATATTCTGCAGATCGGTAGATCATTTCAGGGTATTATAAAGGTGATCCTAGATGGCCTCAGATTATATGATGAATCACTGGTGTTAAAGTGGTTTATATTTTTGTTAATACATGAAATAATGCTTTTGACGTAGAGCCGACTCATTTTTAACACCGTTAAATTCCCGGAACACGTCAACTGTTAAGAATTTCATACACTATTTGACAAAAGAAAGGATTTCCGAGGAGATTTAGAGTGCCGCATGGGCTTTTCCGCCTTCTTCCTTTTAAATAGATTTCATAAGAAAGCTACTGCTCTCTTATGAAAGCAGAAGCAGTAGCTGTTTATAAGAAAGCAGTAGCTTTCTTATGTTACTTTCATTGTAAGTTATTACAACAGGTATATTGTAATGGGTACCATGATTAGACTTCCGGAAAATTTCGACATATCTTCGCGTTTCATAACTCCCAGACCACAAAACTATTGTCAGCTCAAACGTTTATATAACATTTTTTCACATGCAACCATTGTCGTATGGAATAAATTTGAAGTTTTTCTTAACTTTAAGGTGGAAATTCTTTTTATCCCCTACTTAGTACCGGTGATATCTACCTCCGCCTTCTGGCTGCCGAAAAGAATTTTTTTTTGTAGTTGCTAAGTTTATGTTGTTGGTTTGTTTCTGCAGTTTCATTGTTGTTCTCGTTTTGTTTTATTGCATTGCGTATTGAACTCTTATTTTACCTTCGGGTAGTTAGTGGATTTCAGTTCCTTTTTCTTATTTTGTTTACTCAGTCTTGTTTGAGACTGTCAGATGTGTTTTGTTTTTTGTTTGGTTGTTTTTTGGTTTTTTTTTTTAAGGGTAGTACACCGATGGAAATGTCACATGTGGCATTGATATCGGTGGCACATATTGTTAATGTGCGCGACCCATTTAAGATGAGGATCTATCCAGACGCCAAGATATTTTATTTTATGTGCTTTTACTAGTTTTGGACACAGACGTGGAGTAAAATTTGAATTTTTCCAGTTAATTGAATTCACGGTTAAATTATGTAGGTTAGGAGGCTGTCTATCGTTATTTATACAAAAGTTGTAAATACGCTTTTTTAACATTTAAATTTAGTAGATGTTCATCCATCCAAGCTTTGACACCGCTAAGAACTTCTTCAACTGATCTTATAACCTCATACCATGAGGAGTCTGTAAAAATCAAGGCAGAGTCGTCAGCGAATATTATATCACAGTTTTTTTTTATTTTTAGTTTTAGTAAGTTATTTATGTAAAATAAGAATAAGATAGGGATAAGACTGATTCCTGTGGTAGGCCATATTCATTCAAGTGCTTTATACTGGTATTGTCTATTTGATTTTTAGGTAACTTGTAAATAATTTATGAGGTAAGCCAGTAATATCTTTTAAAAAATGAATAGGAACAAATTGTATGAAATAGGAAAATGTACAACATACTTTAGATATGTAGGAGTAGTAAAAAAAAATTGCAAATGTAGCAAATAATTTGTGAATCGTCGAAAAATGTTTTACTGCCAGATGGTTACGGTATTATTTATTCACCTAGAAATAATATTAATTAGTGACAGGTAAACTGTAGTCAGCATTGTAGGTGTAACTAATATTCCTAAAAAACACAAAGGAAATTTTTTATGTATTACAATTGCCAGTAAATAACCGTAAAAATACTATCGTTTTATCGAATAAATTTTTATCTATATTATAATTAAATGAGAATTTTAATTTACGCAGAAAGGCTTACTATTTTAATTAATGAATTGCAAATATATGTTATAAAAATTATATAATATTTTAACATAACATAAAAAAAAGGAAAACCCCCACAAGTGAATAATGATTCATTCATTTGAGATCTTAATACACCATGAGTTAATTACTTATTTTCTTTTATGGTAAGACTACGATAAAAGGAATAACTTAATACAAATTTTAACAATTGTAATTGATTAAAAACAAAAGTATCTCTTTTTATTCATTTTTTTAAGATATGTTTCACAAATTAATAAAAAGTTAATGAGCATTTTTACCTGTTCTTTGTAGGTCTGGTAATTCGACAATCATGTCGATAAAACTTTATTTTAATACATAAAATTGATAAATATACACAAAAGACTAGTTTAGTGTTTACATTTATCTAGAAAATAATTTTTGATAAACATTTCGAAGTACCAGCTATATTTTACGGAAATATCGGAATACTGTCGAGTATTCTACTAATAAAAAGAATAGTAGGTTATTTGAAGAAAAAAGTAGACCAGAGTTTGAATAAAAAGACTTTAATAAAACTTCTAAAGTTTTGCTTTTATACGCAGTTTAATTAATGCGATATTTTAGTAGGTTACTCGGTTAAGAGATACTCAAGGTTGCAGCGACTGAAAAATAATAATTAGATTTAAAAATAATTAAATCAATTTAAGGTCGGTAGTAATGTTTTCATCATATAAATCTTATCAAGCCTTAGCCTCTTTCATTAAAAGTAAATATATATCCTTTATTTAAGTACTTTACATACAACTAACTATATATATTATATTTTTATTGTTTTATGTATATATATATAAAAGAAAAAAAAATGACAAAAATAGCAAAAAAAAAAATAAAAAGTATTTTAAAAAAATAACATTCATAAAATATTAATTATAACAATGAATGATATCTTCTCGGTTGGATGTTAGTATAACAGGAACAAAAATATTCAGATTCCAAATAATCACTACGCAAATATTAGAAATAAATATAAATAAATAGATAAAATATTTAGATTAGAAATATTCCGTATTACTATTCTTCAGGTAAAAACCATTTTACAGTATTATGATATTATTACTTAAAATAAAATACAAAACAATTACACAACGTTTCGCCTTCAGTGCGAGTCTTTATCATATGCAACTGATAAAGGTTCAAAAAGAGTTAATGGTCCTGTTAAGGGGTTGATGGTTAAAGGTCCTAACTTGGGCCCAAAAGGGGTCCACGTTAGATAATCTTAATTTTTATTTGAATTTAGTTGTACTTGATAAACCGTCGCATTGAAGGCGAAACGTTGTGTTATTGTTTTGTATATTGTTTTAAGTAATATCATATTATTATAAAATGATTGTTTTTAGCTGAAGAATTATAATATAGAATATTTGTGAACAAAATATTTTATCTGCGTCTTCATATTTATTTCTATTATTTGCGTAGTGACTTATTTTGATATATATATATATATATATGTGTGTGTGTGTGTGTGTGTGTGTGTCAGATCGCTCAAATTTTCGATTCCTGTGCTGTCCAATTTGCTTCTCTGAAAAAATTACAGTAATTTTTATTCAATGAACAGACTTTAAATGTTACTTATCACTATTATTCTTACAAGCATGAGGATAATGAACACAGTGGAGGTCCCTGGCTAGACGGGAAGGGCCAACGAAGCGAGCCATGACCGGCTAGTTTATTATAACAAAATAAAGTTATCTTTATTTAAAAATATGTAGGACTTCCTATATAATAAATATGAATCGTGAATTAAATCTGAATTATTAAAAAGTACAAAGTAATTTAAAATCCCTAGTTCAGGAACCATTTTCAGAACCGGATATAATCAAACGATAGTTTGACACCAGTATTTTTTTCTTTTTCTGTTTAGCCTCCGAAACTACCGTTAAGGTATTACTTCAGAGGATGAGATACCAGTATTTACCGAATTTGATTATCAATGTTTTATGAAACATGCCGTATGCATAATAAAGCTCTAGCTGTAGCCTAAATTTAAAAAAATAACTTTAAAAACTTCTGAAGTTTGAAGACGCTGATTTATAATATTACTTATACAATTATTTAAAATGTGACAAACTGCAGCTATTATCTGAACTGGGAAGCTTCTGTCTTTCTCTTTATCTGTCATAATCGTACTGACCCATACGGGAAGACACCCTCCATGTGATGGTTTCGGTCGCCACGCCACCCCCTCTGTACCTAGCCCTTATGGGCTTTACCGGAGGTCATCTTCAGTACCTCGGCAATGACATCTTTCAGTCTAGATTCAGCCAGAATGCTGCCGATGCGAATGCCACAAACGACGTTCCCATCGGTGTCCTACTAACATAAACGCCAAAAAAAAGCACATCTAGCCAAGTCTCAAGAAAGACTGAATGAATTTCTAAGAACGAAGAAACTGAATCGTATCTACCCTAAAGGTAAAAATGAGAGATAATTCTATTAAAAAAAAACGGTACAATCCCATTTATTTCCCATATAGATTGTGATTTAATCATTATCTAACAAAATTATTATAGAAAATAAAATGTTTGTTTGTCTACTTATATGCTTTACTGACATGTTTTTTTTTATTATTAAGTTGAATTTGATGATTAACACAAATTGTAACTAGCAATTATTTCACCATAACAATGGTAGACATTGTATGTATTAGAACGGCTTTAAAAGGAATTAATCAAATTTTAATATTAAAAAAAGGATATATCAAATTATGAGTAATACGTATTTTTTTCTCAATATAGCAATAAACATTAGAAATAAATAATAATATTAGAAAAAATGATGGATTAATATTGAAAAATATCTCGTACAAAAACAATTTAAGGTCTATTAGAAGACTACATAGCACATCAAACCAATGTAGTTTGATTTTGAAACATTTTCATCATTGTTAAAAACCTTTTTTAATACCTTTACCGGATCTATCCTAGAAATATTTGTTTTAATATTATATATTCACTATACTCAAGTTTCTTGACGTGAGTTTACTTACGCGTGACTCAGTGATTTATCCTCACTGTTTTTGTATCATTTTGCATCTGCTGCAAAGTCTCCTGGTATTCAGAGTATTATATCTTCTCATGATAAATAGACCAGAAACATTTTTTTATTTTATATTTTAATAAGATATACACATTACAATTATATAAAAATAAATTTAATTATCAAAACTAACGCTACTTGGCAACTCGGCTTTGGCACTTAATAATTATATAAAAAATATAATTACATGCAATTTTTTAAGTCGATGATATTAATTAAATTTTATACCAATATGTTGGTAGACGTAATCGTTCCCTTCTCACCGGAAATTTAATTTTTTAACAAACAGTCTCATCGAAAAGTTGTTACAGAATAAATACTTTATAAACGCAAAATTAATAAAGATTCTGTGAATACATTAATTGATAAAACTAATTTTAAGATTAATTTTATGAAATGGCTAGTACTTTGTTACTCTTAAGATTCTATAATTGTTTTAATAAATCAATTCATTAATG